>NC_133399.1:49749605-50053595 GCF_047511655.1 Castor canadensis | reverse complement strand
TCTCCAAGGGAAGTGGGGGACCCCTCCCTGGGAGGCAGCCATGGAGGGAGTGCTTTGGAGGGTTCCTTCCAGCCCCGATCTTGAACTCCTGAGGAGGGCTCTTGGATCCAGCTGCTGGCCAGTCTTGGAAGTCACCTAGCCAAGATGAGCAAGCTGGGGGGTGGGGGTGCTCATCTTCACTTCTGACCCTTCCCCTTGTAATTTTTTTTTTTTTTTGGCAAAAAAATGGAGCAAGCAGATTTCAACTTCTTGAGCATCTTCTCTCCTTGGAGAGAGGCATAGCGACAAGGTTCACTCCGAAAGTCCTCTGCAGGCCCAGTTCTGCACCCCAGAGAGCCCGGGGTGGGACGGTGAATTCCAGAGGGTTCCGAGCAGAGGCACCCCGTGGCGCCGGCATAGGGACTCCAGCGGCAGGTACTTCTGTGGGTCCCCGTCTTGAGGAATCCAGTGTCACTTTCGGTTCCTGCGTTGCGTCTTCCCTGTGTGGCATTCATCAAGGTGCGTGAAGTTAAAGTGAACTAGACCGAGGTGCTGGGGGAGGTGTTTGGAATTTACCCGCATGTTGGCGCTGCCACCCCCTCGGTCTGGGATGGGGGCGGGAAGGGCGCTGGTTCCATGCCCCCTCCCCAGGCTTTAAGGCAGGCGATTCTTGGCACAAGGGGTCCTGGCCGCGGGGAGGGGCGGCTGGGGTCTTAGCTGTGGGGGGCTTCCTGCCAGCGGAGGGGTTGGCTTGGGGGGAGGAATTGGGGCACTGGGAGGATCCAGCCTGTCGTGGGCTTTGGAGACTTCGAAAGGGGCTGAGCTCCTGGGGAGGGCACAGGGCGCACGGGGAACCTCGCCTGCGGAAGGGCAGGGGGAAGGGCGACAGGTCCGCTGCCTCCCCCTGGGGCGGGGTCTGTCGAAGGAGGGTTTTTCTTAAAATTCGTTTTCTTTAAATACCCGGTTTATATTTCTAGTATGTGCTTCTTGACCCGCTTTGGGGGGACACACAGTGAGCCCTGGTTTTTCTCGAGGGCCCCTGGGCGTCCTGAATTAGGGCGAGGGGGGGACTCCATGTGCCCCGCCCCCTGGGGGTGGGGCTTCCTTTGGCCTGGGGCGTGGGAGGAGGGGCCCATGGTGCCCGGGGCTGGGTGTGCTGCCCCCTCCCGGGTGGGGTGGGAGGGGATGGGGCCGGGCCGTCGGGGGCGCGGGCGCCTCAGGCCTTGGAGAAGGTTGTGGCGGCGGCGGCGGCGGCAGCCGGGCCCCCGGGGGCAGCGCCTGGCTCCTCGGCCCAGCGGTTCATGCAGCGGCGCCGCGCGTTCATGAAGAAGTTGCTGACAGTGTTGAGCTCTAGGCCGAGCTGCTGCGAGATGGTGACCTGCATCTCCTTCGACGGCCGCTTGTTCTCCTTGAATATGGCGATTAGCGTGCGCCGCTGCAGGTCGGTGAACACCAACCGCTGCTTCTTGGGCTGCAGTGCGCGCTCCTTCTGCTGCTCCTGCTCCTTGCGCTTGCAGGCTGTGGGAGGCCGGGAGCAGGCAGGAAGACGGCCCGGGGGGGGAGGGGAGGGGACCCAGGGACGGACAGTCACAGGGGTTGTGGAGGGGGAAGCAGCAAGGGCAGTAGAGACGCAGAGATACACAGAAGAAATGTCCAGAGCAGGGGCCGCATAAAGGACAGGAGGGGGCAGCAGGGAGGCAGAGACCGAAATGGAAGGCAGAGAGAGAGTGGGTAGGGACAGACATAGGGAAGCAGATAAGGTGGGAAGGGGACAAAGAAAAGAACACTGTGTGAGCACGATTCCCAAGTGTGCCCATCTCAGGCATCCCCTTAGGCCTCCTACCCACAAACCCCTTGCTCTCCCCTCCCCCAGCAAAGCCCCACACCTCCACCCCAGACTTTGACCCTGTACCCTGACCCTGAAGACCCGGAAAACTGCAGAAATTAGGATTGCTGGCTACACACACACACACCCTGCAGCTCCGACCTGGGAGATGTCATGTTGGGAAATGACAGGGGCACAATTCCATGTAAGTTATCCCATTGTGTAGACTGGAGGAAAGAGACAGTTAACTGTACGTCCTGGTGTACAACTGGCCAGACATACTCCCCACTTGCGCTATCCCTGTGGGGCCTGACCATCTTAGGACCCAGTTCAGTCTGACATTGACATCTACTGCCCAATACTGGTATCTGGGCCCCACAGCAGGTTCAGACCTATGTAGACTTTCTCCTCTCCAGCACCTAGGGACCCTGTGGAGCCAAGAGGGTCCAAGGAAAGGGGCCTTAGATAGGGAGGGGTTATACTGCTCCAGAAGCCTGGGGATACTTGAACTTGATCAGAATCTCCGTTGGCCCGTCTCACTTCCTGGAACTTTTCACCTCCCTACTCTAACCTCCTCTGTGCCAGTCCTGGTGGCCCAGTGGGACAGCATAGTGAGCTTGGGTTTTTTGGGTTCCAGAATAGTTGGGGCCAGATGGTGCACCAGATCAATGTCCACAGATGTCCGCAAAAATAAATGAATGTCCCCTGAGCTGTGTGATTCATTTCTCAGGGACAGGGGGTTCACCCATTGAGTGTGTGAACCGACATGCCACCTCTCTGCATCCTCTCCCTCTGGCTGGAGATGCTTGGAGCTTCTAATTGGCTGCTTCAGATTTTATGATTAAATAAGATGATGCAGGCTATTGAACGTGTCAGAAAATCACCTAGTGTGTGTGTGTATGAGAGAGAGAGAGAGAGAGAGGGAGGGAGAAGAACATAGAAAAATACATTTCAGAAGAAATGTATCAGTGAAACAAGACAAGGTAAAAGGGACAATTAAAGGAGTAAGAAAATCGCTGGGTGCCAGTGCTCATGCCTATAATCCTAGCTACTTGGGAGGCTGAGATCGATAGGATCCAGTTGGAGGCCATCCTGATCAAATAGTTCACAAGACCTTCTCTTTAAAATAACCAGAGCAAAATGGACTGGAGGTGTGGCTCAGATGGTAGAGCACACAGCCCTGAGTTCAAACCCCAGTCCTATGGGAAAAAAATGGTAGGAATTGGACCCTTCTGTGCACTCTTGAAAACTTCATTCATTCATTCACCTAACAATTTTCTCTTAAATTCATCCTTCATTTACAGTGGAGACAGAATCTTAAATGCTTCTTGGAACACTCACAAGACCAAGGTGTGCAGAGCCTTACATGGATTCTATTACTCAATCCCTGTGACCATAATTCCACAAGCAGGGGATTTTTCTCCTTATTTACACAGAGATGGCAAGTCACTGAGGCAGGGTTGCCCAGCTGCAGGCCGGCAAGAAGCGGTTGACCCTTCCGGCCCAGGGAGAGAGGGGAGGTGTGGTCTCCTTGAGTCCCTAATGGGGACCCCGAGGCAGAGACTGGGGGGAAGGGCCAGGCGCAGTAGAGTCGTGAAAAAAACTTCGTGTTTTGTCGATGGCAGCAGAAAGAGGCTGGGCCGCCCCCCTTTCCCAGCGTTCAATCTAATTACAGCTGCTCACAGCCCAGATCGATCCGCTCCAGTCGGAGCTGTTTACTGCTAGTAGCTTTTGTCATCGGCCCATCCCCCACAGACCCCCGCAGATGTGGGAGTGGGGGGACGAAAACCTCCCTCCAAGGCACGAGTATCCAGCACCACCCACTCACATACCCCACCAAAGGCCACCCAACCACAGGGCAGGTGTGAGCCTGTTCTATGGAGGGAAAAAAGGCTGGGAGAGAGGGCAGAGGGTTCTCGGAGCTGGGGACAGGCGGCAAGGATGGGGAGTCAACCTGAAGGCAGCGTGGCTTGCTCCACAAGCTGCTTGCTAGAACCCGGTCCATGGCCACTGCTTCCACAGGGACCTCCACGTGTCAGCACAGTGGCTCTCAACTCTCCTCCATCACCACCTAGTCCTTCTCCTCCTCCTCTTCCACCATCACCTCCTCCTTCATCACTTCCATCTCCACCTTCTCCATCATCTACTTCTCCATCACCACCTCCTCTGCCTCCTCCTACTCCATCACTTCCTTCTCCACCACCACCACTTCCTTCTCCTCCATCACCTCCTCCTCCATCATGTGCATCAGTTTTACCACCATGGCCTCTTTCAGGGTCAGTCTCCCTCTACCCCATCAGGTCCTCCACCTGTGCCCATCCCTCCCCCTCAACGCCTGCTTTCTTCCCCTCTACCCAGACCATAGACCATCAGCATCATGACCCCACCCCACTGTCATACTACAGAGTCCCACCCTGTGTGTGTCCAACACAAGGTGAAGTGATCCCATTCCCTGGGGCTCCCAGCTGGACACAGATGGGCAGCAGGCAGACCTGGCCTGTGGGGTTATTGGGGCTGGAGGGGTCAGTAGACTTGCTTGGAAGCCTGGGCAAGTCATTCCCCTTGTAGGCCTCAGTCTCATGACAGGCATTTTTCAGCACAAGCCAGCTGTCCAGAATCATTCTGCAGCTCCTTGTTTTATCCAGGACCACTCACCTCCATCCAGGTCACCTCTCCATCCTCACCTCCTCCCTCAGCTCTTTCTCTGTGGACATACTGGTCTCATTTCAGTCCAACCCCAGGACCTTTGCACTAGCTGTCCTCTCTCCCTTATGTGCTTTCCTCAAGTTGCCTCATAGCTCCCTCAAGTCTTGGCTCAAGTATCTCCCTCCCTGGAAGCCTGCTAGCCTGCATTTCATCCCATCACTCCCTTCTCTACCCCACCCTTTTCTTCATTCTATTTGCTCACAGCATGGTCCTTAAAGGCCATTCTGGCAGGATCCACTGGGGGCCCCTCCCCCACTGCCTGCCCTCACTTCCTTGTAGACTCCAGGGACTGAGCGCTGGAGACGAAGAGCAGAAGGTCAGAGAAGCTCTGATCATACAACATCAGTCCTCCACCTTCTGTCCCCTCTGCTGGGGTCTAGGGATTAGGAGGTGGCCTGGTTCCTGGGAATCCCAGCAGTCCTGGACCATCAACCACTATCCTCAGATGGAGACAGCACATGTGTCATGGGGGGTGGGGCTCTGCAGTGTCAAGAAGCCCAGCTCCAGGGCACTGCCCCTCACTCTCCAAACTTATCATCTTATTTTTTGCCCCCGCGGGGCAGGGACACGACCTTGATTGCCCTCTTTGACCAGTTGTCCTGCAGTTCCTCCTGATTCCGGCAGAGGGCAGCCGTCTCCGCCCCAGCCTAGACTGAGCCTTTTGGTCGGTGTGGTGGGGGGCAAAGGGAAATGAACTGGGGCAACTCCCAAGTTCAGGATGGAAGCCCTTTTGCTTCAAACCCTTGAACTTGCCCCAGCGCACACGTGTTCCCTGCTTCCTGCTTTTCTAGAAAGTTGCTAGGGTTATCAGGCCACCCAGGGGCCAGGCTGGCCATCAGACTGCTGAGTGTTGGACCCTCTGGTTCCTCAACTGCATAATGGTCCCAACCTGTCCTCTCTTTGCTGGACTATGGGAAACAAAAGTCTTGAGTAAGGTGAGGGTTAGAAAAGACCTACCCCTGTTTCCATCTGGAAATCCCTGGGCTCTGTGTGGCCACGAGGTTCTGCCCCCTCTCAGGACAGGTCCTAAGCCTCTTCCCCTCTCCCCTCTCCCCTGTCCAGCTTCCTGGACAGAAGATGGATGGAGAAACTGACATTTGGAGTAGAGAGTTGGACTGTCCCAGCCAGGTAACTCCTACACATTCCTTAAGGCCCAGTTGCAAAGGTCCTTTCCTTTCACCCTCTGCAGAGCCCTGACTCCCTCCTCTGGGATCCCCTGTCACTGTCCCTTCTTATGGCCCTGCCCTGACTCTGTAGGGCATAGTCACCCAGCACAGAGTGGGTCTACAGAAGGCTGAGTGTGTTTGTACAAGGACTAGCACAGCTAAGAGTATAGCTAAGCCATTGATCAAGTGGCAGGGACTCCCTCTCAGTTGGGGGCTGGGGGTTTAGTCACTCCTAAGTGGATCTGCCTGCATCCTGGCTGCAGTTGAAGGTGACCATCTGAAAGACACCAACTCCTTTCTGCCTCACCTTCCCCCCAACTTACCTGTCCCTCTCCCTGCTGTTCTCCTTCCTCCCCCCCCAGAAGCCCTCAGTGTGGCTGTGTATGGAACTGGGGTACAGTGCAGTGCCTGCCTCCTCCTTGGCTCAGAGGGCACCTCTGAGCTTGCAAACCTCTGTGCCCATGTGGGTTGCCTATGGACTCTCTGATGGCCTGGTGGGGATGAGGGTGAAGCAGGGAGCTGCATGGCCTCAAGGCTTGTACACGTGCACTTGGCTACAATTTGTGGATGTCCATGTGTGCCCAGGCTGCCTATGTGTGACAATCTGGAGAACTTGTGATTGTAGCAAGAGTGGACTCTGTGGCTGGTGGGAAAGTGTGGGCAGCTGTATGCAGACCTGGTGAGAGTGGCTGTGGCTGTGAGCAATGGGGGACCTCAGAGTAAATGACAGTCACTTTTGACTGGCTAAGGGTGCAGCTAGGGCAGCCCTTCTCTGCCTGCCTCAGTCCCCCCTCACAATTCCAGATCAATGGGGACACAGGTCACGCTCTGGAGTGGTCTTGAACACTCACCTTGGGTGTGTGGATGTTGGTTTCCTGGTTTATCAAGTGACCCATAATCTTTGTGTCCCCATCTGTAGGTGAGGATGACAGCCCCACAGAGCAGGATCATGGCAGTCTATGAAGTGTGTTGTGAATGGGTGCCAGAGTGGAGCCCTGCGGCCAGGCCAGGCATTCATTCATTCCAAATTTGTCAGGCACTGCTGTGAGAGGGGCAGAACATGATGGCTGGGGGAACATGTCACTCTAATAATCAAGGGACACATGGGATGCTGCAGCCGACATTTTGTCCCAAAACATGGAAACAGACTCACTCTGCTCTGAGTGGCGAGGAGGCTGGCACTGGGGTGAGGCCATAGGGGCAGCATGGGCTCAGCCAGGCATGCCCATGGGTATGGGTTTAGGCCAGGAGGATGGAATTGGAGACAAAGCCCAGGCCTTGGGTACACTGGAGAGTGGGTGAGCACAGAGACAGTGACAATACCAGGTTGGCACAACCAGAAGAGGCCTAAACCAGGATGGCACCAGGAATCCAGGCCTCCCAAAGTCCGGGTGACAGGGAAGGGCACAGCTGCAGAATGCTCAGAGGTGGACTAAGAAACCTCTGTGACGTCTTCCCTCCCTCTGTGTCCTACGCCAGGTCCCTGCCATGCTGAGCTGCCCTGAGCATTCCACACCAGCTTCTGCCGGACAGAGCTGATGGGTGACTTGGCCAAGGTCACTCAGCCTCCCTGGGGGGGGTGGGACAGACGCTCTGACTTCCTTTGTCTGACCAGGCACCCTGGGCCAGCCAGAAATGGGGTTCCCACTGGTGGCGGGAATATGGATCTTCTCCAGGGAGAACATGCCAAGCCTCTGTCCCCAGTGAGGGTCTTCAGAGGTTCCTTAGGCCCTCCTCTGTCTCCAACCTGTCCCTTCTCCTCCCCCTGCCTGCCCTGCCCACCTCTGGAAGGGGGAGGAGGATTTGGCCCACCTTGGCAGGGCCTGGCCTCCAGAAGCTCTGCCTCCCTCTCCTCAGCAGCTTCCAGATGGGATTTTAATAGGCACATTTTCAAATTAGTTCTGAGGTTTTCAAAGGCTTATCAGAGAGACCAGCAGGGGCCCGCCCTTTCCTGGGGGCCCCATCTGGAAGTTGGACTACTGGGGTGTAGCTGCCCAGGGGCAGCTCAGGTTTGGACATTCGGGAACAGAGATGCCCCACTCCTGCGCCCTTACACTGGGCAAACTGAGTTAGCACATGCACACAAACACACACAGAACTTTGATTCTTAATAAGGCATTCAGGAGCACAGCAGTAGGCAGTTGGAAATGAATTTGAAAAAGATGACAGAAAAGGAAACAGTGATAAGAAAAAAGACAGAGAGGCCAACCCAGAAAACATGGGTGTGTGACTGAGCATTTCAATTATTAGGAAATTAATCCAAGATAAAGTCACACAGCAGAATGAGCCGCCCTCAGACATATTTAGTGAAGCCCTAGGGTGACCGCAAATGTCTCTCAATAGCCTAAATGCGAGCTGAGTGAGACATGGTTAAACAATGAATGAAATGACCACACAGTAAAATACCAGGTGGCAACAGGGACCCAAGTGGTTTTCTACTGATGTGGATTTCACTGCCCAGCCTCTTGTGCGGAGGGGGAGGACACCCAACATAATTGTTCATGTTTTTAGTATTTTTTTTTTGTGGTGGTGGTGGGGGGGTTGAACTCAGGACCTTAAGCTTGCTAGTCAGGCGCTCTATCACTTGAGCCACCCAGGTTTACTCTATGTTTTTTAAGAAAAGAAGGGAAATAAAAAGAGTTTGCAACTAAAGGTGTTTTAAATGTAGTCCCTCTGGAGGAGAAATTGAAACGAGTTTGAAAAAAAAAAAGGAGGAATGAAGCCTTCCTCCAGTTTCATTTAAATTTGGGAGTTGGTCAATATGGTAACTATTTAAAATAATATAGAAGTCCATGATGGCAGCTTACACCTGTCATCCCAGCCTTGGGGTGGCAGAGACAGGAGGATCCCCAGTTACAGGTTAGCCTGAAGTGAATCCTTGATTTAAAAAATTAGTAATACAGGATGTCCTTTAAAAATCCGATGAGGAAAAACAGAAGGGAGGTGGAGGAAGAGAACGGGGACAGAAAGCAGGCTCTGAAGCCCAGCGCCCCAACACCGGGCCTCCAGGGGCTCTGGTGGGGAAGAACTGGAGCCTCAAGGCTGAGCCTCAAGGCTGCGCCCCGGGTCACCACGCTCTCCCATCCGCGCCTGGTACCCTGAAGCTCCGCAGCCGCGGATGTTTAGCTCCGGGGTCCCTGTCCTCCGATGCCTGGTCACGTGCGCCCCAGTCCCGCTGGGCTGCGGAGGGCGACTGAGCGGTGGGTGTTTAGGTTTTCCTGAATCCCACACTAGCAAAGGGTGGATTTGCAGAACGCGGCGGGACTAGCACCACTACCCAGCACTGCAGGGCGGTGTTTGCCAGGTGGGAAACTGAGGAGCATATACTTCCCCAACGGTCCTGGGGACTCACAAAGGCGCTTGGAAACGCGGAGGTCCCTGTTTTCTCAGCGCCCAGCGTCTTACAGTCAGGCATCACAGCCTCTGGCAGGCAAGACCTCTTCCAGCCCCCCAGTGCTAAGGGTCCGGCAGCGTCTGCTCAGAAGCAGAGACAGGTGGTGACCTGAGGACGCATGAACCACTACCCCCAGCCTCCAGGGCAGGTCTTCAAACTGCGCAGCACTGCGCGCAGGAGACACCAGGTTCTTCCACATGCTCCGGAGCCTCGGAGCTTCCTTGGGGTCTTGCAGGTGCTAGACCCAAGAAGAACTCAGAATTTGGAGTCTGAGTCTATGCACTTGTCAAAGTGTGAATCTACACGCTGATCCGTGCAACTCTCTCTAGCCACTGGTCCAGATCACGGACACATTTCCCTATTCTTGTTTCTCTCTGCTGTGAATCTGTGGCTTTGTGTAGTGACTCTGTAAGTATGCAGGGCTTCCCAACGGTTCCTCCCTGATCTCTCCACCTGGCAAGACTCCAGAGGATAGAAGGTTCCAGTTTCCGAGCCCCACTTACAAGTACACTTACTTGACAAGGGGGAAAACTGAGGCCTGCCCCGTGTCCAGGGCCTGCCCAATGTCACATGGATCTCTCAGACCCCAACCTACTCCCTCTGGTCCCAGCCTTTCCCTGCCCCCAGCACTACCTTCCATATTGATCAGGGTCTATATTTAATTAAAAACTTGATTCAAACCAGCTTGAGCTCTTCTGGTTAAGCTGGACTGCTTGCCAGCTCATACAAAGAGGCTGCCAGGGGCCCAGCCTCACTCCAGTAGCCACCCCAACTCCTACTTCCCAGCCTTTGTCCCCATCCACCCTGACAGCCAGAAATGCCCTCCCCTATCCATGCAGGAGGGCAGAATTGGGGAGTAGGTTGCCACAGACAAGGAAGTGTTAGAAGCTCTAAAGCGGCCATAAAAAGCCTCCTTAGCTTGAGGGGAAGAGGTTAGCAAGAGGTGGGAGTAGAGATGGAGACCAGGGAGGAGGCGGTGGTGACTGGGGGGGTTGGGGTGGGGTTGGGGTGGGCTGATTCAGAGTAGAGTAGTAATGGTTGATAGGGAAGAAGCTCAGGATGGAGAGATCTAAGGAGGAGAATGGGTGGGTCTTAGCTGTAAGACTTTAGTCTAAGGGGACTTCAGAGTAAAGGTGCAGAATGCCAGCCCCAGCCTCTCACCAAGAATGGATTTCCCTGGACTCATCTGTGGACTTTTCTGGGATGACGGATAGGGTGGGAGTAGTGATCATGTCTGTCTACCAGGCTCAGATGAGACATCCAGTGCTGGACTCAGCTAACCCTGGCCAGCTGGCGTGACAGAGGAAACAGTTCACCAGGAAATTCTGAGTGGGGATCGTGAGCTGGAAAGGAGGAGACTGGAAGCTGTCCCCACTCCTCTCTGAAGGCCTCTGCTAGGCTCTAAGGGGAGGTGGAGAGTGGAGAACAGGGATTCATGTGCCCACAATACTGTCATCAGGGAGCCCAAGGGGCAAACATGGATCTCACAACCTGTAAAAAAAACAAGCAAATGGTGACTGCCATGAGGTGGAGAGGCAGAGCTGGTTGCTGCTCACCACAGAAGGGTCACTTTCTCCTCATCCTGCTTCAGAGCCACCCAGCTGCTGTCCTGGGTCTCAATGCCCAGAGGAACTTCCTCACCTTTGTCCAGATTGCCAGGAATGCCACCCCTAGGATATCAAGAAACTTGGGCACACACCCTGGCCCTTAACTCCACCAGGCTTGGCATCAGAGGGTGGAGGCATCCTGCCTCACTCCATTTACGGAAGCTGGGTGGGCTGTCTGCCATCGTCCAGCCTGGCTCGTCATCAAAAAGAGGGTGTGGGACATTGGCAAATGGTTTTCCTTGTCTCAGCCTCAGCTGGATTCTCTGTTAAATGGGTATAATCACTGCATCCAGTTTAAAAGATCATTCTAGAGGGTTCCATCTCTTGTCCCTTGTGGGTGAGCCTGGGGCATCCCAGCTGGCCCACTTCTCAGGGTATGCCTGCTTTTCTCCCCCCACCTGCAGCCCATGTGAGTCTGCAGACCCCAATCTTCTCCAGCACTCCTGGCTACTCTGAGGGGTTCCTGTAATTGTGTCCATCTCTCAGATGAGAAAACTGAGACTCAGACTCTGCCCAAGATAAGTCAGGGACAAAGCCCATGTGAGGCCCAGATCGCTGAGCTCCCCAAGCAACCTGACAGTTCTCTCTCCTGCCTGGTGGGGCTATGGCCTCTTTTCTGGGACCTCTTTTCTGGAGGCACCTCTGGCCAGTGGGCAGTGAGATTTTCACCAGAGGCAAAGTGCCACAGTGCTCGTGGTGGTATGGACTCTCCCTTTTCTTCTCCATCCAGGATGGAGGAAGCAGGGTGGAGTGGGCAGGACCTGACAAGTCTGGAGGGCAGACTGTTGCCTCTTCATTTTTCCTTTCCATATCCAGATCCTTTGGGACGCAGCCTCTATAGCTCCTGCTCACCCTCCCCCCACCAAATGTGCCATTACTATGCCAGCGCCATTAGCATTCGGTTCCAGAACCAGCTCTGGGTTTTATCCTGAGGACAATTTGTTTCATTTAGAGGCTAAGCAACCCATGGGGCCTGGGGTGGGGGGGGTCCCTCCCTGCCTCAGTTTCCCCCACTCTGGTCTCCACCATCCCTCAGGGATTCTGGGCTCCTGCCTTCCCAACAGTTGAGGACAAGGAGGAAGAGACACAGGTCCCTTTCTTCAGCTGCCTCCTGATATTTTATTATGTATATGTATATTTTTTCTGATCAGTTACAAAAAATACTTTTCCTCCGGAGTTGCAATTTAAACAATATTTGAAAACGGCCAAAGCTATCGACCCTGCGACGGTGATGAATTAGAGACGGTAATTCGAATTCATCGACCGCCCCCACCCGCCAGGAGCCGGCTGCCCCTCCCCCAGCCCTTCTCCCATAATCACAGTTTGATATGCTGCTGGAGGGGCAAAGCTCCCAGTTTGGTGGGAATAGGATGGGGGGGGGGCACTGCAGGATGGGTCTTACTTGGACTGGCGGGTCCCAGAATCACAGAGAGGTAGAGTCAGAACCTGGGTCTCACTCCTCTAAACACACCTTTCATAGATGGGTAAACTGAGGCACGCAGACTATGCATCGGGATCTGGGACTCAGATATTTGTAGGATTTCTTGTATACTTCCATGAAACAAAGAAAACAGTGACTCCCTCTTTGCTCCTTCCCCTGCCCTGAGATACACAAGGGAGGCTTGCCAGACCTGGAACCAGGTAGTGAATGGAGGGATGAGGACATGGCTTGGGTATGTGAGATCCTGTAGCCCCAGAACGCTCTCAACTCCCCTTTTCCTGCCTCTGTTTTTCTCTTTGTCTTCCCAGCTCATTTTTTCCTTCCTAGTATTATTCTCTGTTTTGGTTTTTCTTCTCATTTCTCTCTCTTCTCTCTCTTCTTTCTCTTCTCTCTCTCTCTCTCCTCTCTCTCTCTCTCTCTCTCCTCTCTCTCTCTCTCTCTCTCTCTCTCTCTGCTTCTCTCTCCTCCCCATCGCTCTTTTCCCTTCTCTAGCTGCACATGTGTGTCTTTACCCGTCTTTGTCCCTTCCCTTGGCCCGCATCTGATGGGACACTCCGCGGCTTGGGGACAGTGGCGAGGGCCGAGAAGGCTGGCGCGCAAGGGGCGGAAACTTTCTGGGTCGGGGAGGAGGCCGCCGGCGGATCTCGCTGCGCGGATCGGGGAGGCGGAGGAGGAAGGGTAAGTCCTCCTTGGAGGATAGTCTGAGGTGGTTCTCGCTGCAGGCGGCTCGAGCACCTGCAGACGCTTTCGACCATCACCCGGCTGCACGGCTTGTTGAGGGTAGGACGCGCCGGTCGCCTCCCCCTAAACGCTGCGATTTGCCGCCACTTAACCGCTTTCCATTTGCGCAGCAACCGGAACTAAAGGCCTCGGCCGAAGCCTAATTACCCCGCAACCCGTGGCCACCACTTCTGACATCCCAGGCAATGTGCAGGTATAGAAGTGACCCTAAGCAGGCAGAAGCGCGGCCAGGTCACAGCAGAGCGGGGACAGGCCGGGAGGTCCTGGTCATTATCCCCAAAGCTCAGTGCCCTGCGCTCACCTGCAGCCGCCTAGGCTCCGTGAGGTGCCCACGATTCTAATTCATGTTTCCTCAACAGCAAACAGACTCAGGGAGCTGAGACTGTTCACTATAGCTGCAGAGCTTGCAGGCGGCAATGCCAAGAGCAACCAGCCTGTTTCCCCACTGTAGTTACATCTAGATAGGAAGGGGAGCACTGAGACCTGTGGCCATGGGGCCAGGGAAGTGAACATGGTGAAAGAGCTCCTAAACATTAGGTGGTCCACACACAGGCTCCTCCCCCCACCACGGGACTTCTCACCTGGGCAGCAGCTTATTTCTGTGATAGACAATCTTTTGTGTCCCCCCCCAAAATATGTCATTCAAATACCACTAACTGGTCACCTTAAGTACATAAGATGGTAGAAATGTGGAGCGTGGCATGGCTTCTGGGTACACCATAGCAGACACAACATCCCCAAATACATGCACTGGAGAGGAGGTGCTAGGCAGGGGCAAAATGGGGGTTTGGTAAGAGCCTCTTAGAGTCTTGAGGAGCATATGGGATATGCTCTCTACCACCTGAGGTTTTCACATGGCAGAGCAGAGCAGACCTGGGCAGTGTGTTGATACAACTGAACATCCACGGGGCTAACACAAAATCCTTGCGTGTGTGGTAGGGAACAGGACCCAGCGGTTGGGTTCTTTACACAAAACTGCCCATGTACTGATAGCCATTTCTAACATGTTCAAACAACCTCCCTGGGAACTTAGGTATCTGCCACACTTGAAAGACAATTTATTTCCCCCAATGTCCCAAAGTGGGGAATCTAAAAATCCCCACAGGAGGTTCTGGTTAGGCACCTGGCCTTGCAGAAGGGGGAAACCAAGGTTCATCTGTGGGTGCAGGCTCCAGGAGGTTGTTCCATGGGCCTGGGGAGTAGAGAGAGAGCAGTTTTTTGTGGGGGGGGCAACAACACAGGACCATTTCTGTCCTCCAACTGCTGCTCCTCTTCCCCAGCCCCCCCTCCCGCTGGGCATGCTGGGGGTACAGTTGAATCCCTCCTGCCTCTGCGATAATGGGGTATCTTGCTGGAGACCCCGCCTGCACACACAGCCCCCCCCACCCACCCCCACCCCGCCCTTCTCGCCCTTGTGTGCAGAGAAGCTAATCGATCTGGCGCTAGAAGCTGCTATTGTCCCTGCTGCTGGGTGCACAGCCCCCTTCCCAACAAGGCCAGGGAAGACCCCTACCTAGGCCAGGGCTTTTCTTGCATCCCCACAAACACACAGGATGTAGGGTGCTGACCCACTTCCTTGCTGAGGGCAGATGTAGAACTAACGGTTGTCTGCTGGGAGGAAGGAGGGAGCGGGTCCCCAGAAGGCTGATGCCTAAGTGGGAGAGAGATAAGAGACAGACGGAGAGAAGAAAGAATAAGGAGAACCACGGAAAGCAAGCGAAAGAAAAGCAAGTTGTTCGGATAGGGAGAAGTAGAAATGAGAGATAAAACCAGAAAGCAAGGCGGGCAGGGGCGCATGCATCCAAGGAAGAAGCAAACGCCCGGCAGCCGGCCAGGCCGGAGTGTGAAGGCCTCCAGCGAGAGCCGAGGGTCCCCGGGGCCGCCCCTCCCCCGCCCACTCTCGGGTGACCTTTGCCAGCGGCCAGAGCGGAGGGGGGGGGGGCGGGTAGGGACTATCGATCGCCGGGACAAGCTACAAAGAAGAACGCGCCGGGGGCTGGGGATTGAGCGGGGCCAGCCTTGGCTGCGGAGGCGGTGTACCGATCTGGCGCTCGGTGGCTGGGGACTAGAGGTCCAACTGTCCCTGTCTAAGGCGGTTCGGAGAAGAGTAGCACTCAGAGCTGACACTAACAACGGGGCATTTCCCGGGACACAGCACCCCCACACACCCAAGGCGCGCGCACACAGACATATACACATGTATACACGTACACAATTATCCATCCTGAGCAGAGCTTCTGGAAACGGCTCAGACTCTCCTGGCAGCACAAAGGGGACAAGGGACGCCTAGGGTTCCCAAAGAGGAAGGGGAGTCGGCGGGGTAGGGGAAGACCGCACAAATCTTTTTTTCCTTTCGGCGAAGGTACAAATGGTCAGAAGCTACGGTCGCAGTCTAACCAACTGAGAGGAGCCCCAGGCTAGCGGGGCGTACGGTCGGGGCGTGGGGAGGGGATCCAGGCACCCCAGTGCCGCCCGGCTCAGCGCTGAGGAACCTTGTGCTGGCGCTCTGGGGTCCGGTGGTGAGCACTGCGCTCCTACCTGCAAGACGCAGCGCCGACATGCGCTGGAACTCCGGCTCCTGTAGCCACTTCCACATCCTGCGGAAGGTCTCGCGGCCCGACTTGAGCTTGCTCCACGGCTTGGGGTTGCGCAGCAGGTCGGAGAGCGTGCCTTGCGAGCGGCACAGGATGCGCTGCGCGAAGATGGCCTGCGGGATGCTGTACCGCTTCAGCTCCGCGGTGATGCGCTGCGCCACCTCCTTAGTGTTGATCTCCTCCGCTGCCGCGCCGGCTCCCGGGCCGCCGCCACCACCGCCTGGGCCGCCTCCGCCAGAGTGCGGCCCATGAGCCCCGGCCGCCGCCAGCCCGCCCAGCGGCGCCAGCAGCCCCGCGGCGCCCCCGCCGCCCGCTCCACCGCCACCTGCACCGCTGCCGCCTCCCGGCAGCCCGCGGGCCAACGCGTCCTCGGCTCGCCCCAGCAGCGCGGCGTGTGACTCGAAGGCAGCGGGCGGCAGCAGCTTGTCCCCCGCCAGGTGGCTCGGCGCCCCGTAGGCGGCCAGCGGTGGCGGCGGTGGCGGCGGCGGAGGCTGCGGAGCACTATGTAGAGCGGGAGGCAACGGGTTAGACAGAGGCGACAGAGGCGACCCCATGGCGGGCAGCTCCTTGCCATAGGGCCCGTAGAGGTGGCCCACGGAAGCAAGCGCCGCACGCTCGTCGCGCATAAGGGTGAAGCTGCCGCTCACGCTGGCAGCCAGGCGCTGCGGCGGGGGCGGCGGGGGCGGCGCGGCCGCAGGGTGCGGATGCGCGTGGGGGTGGCCGCTGTGTGCCCCGGCCACAGCCGCGGCTGCTGCGTGCTGGTGGAACTTGTCAGCCACGGCCGCGAGAGGCGGCAGGTGCTGCAGGGGCGTGAGCGTTGTGTAGGTGCCGCCCAGGCCAGGGGCCTCGCAGGCCATGCCCATGGCTGGGTGCAACGGGCCCGCCAGCTCCCCGCGAAAGTCAGCGCCACCGCCCGCGCCGCCGGCGCCACCCGCGCCACCGGCGCCACCGGCGCCACCGCCGCCGTCCAGTAAGCTGGCCATGCCGGCCACCAGGCCCGGGCGACCGGGCGCCACCAGGCTACGGTGAGGAGCAGCCGCCGACCGCGCGTGGCCCGGGCTCAGCAGCTCTCCCGCTTGCGCGTGAGCCACGCTGTGCAGCCCCCCCAGGCTTTCCAGGCTCAGCTCCATGCTCGGCCGTTGCACGCGGGCTCCTTGCCGGCTCGGCTGTCCGCCAGCCGCGCGCGCTGCTCGGCGCCGGCCCCGCGCGCTCAAGACAGCCGCATGGCCCCAGCCCGCTCCCCGGTGGCTGCGCGGGAGGCTGCCCGGCTGCGCGACGCACGGCCCGGCCCGGCTGCGAGCGCGGCCACCAGGATGTGGAAGAGGAACAGCCGCCGGCCGCCGGGCCCGGGTCTGACGTCAGCGCCCCCGCCCACCTGCTCCGGCCGCTGCTGCCTCCCGCCGCCTCGCTCTCCGCCTGCCCCTACCCACTCCAGCGCCAAACTCGCCTTAGTGGGCCAATACTGGGGCTTCTTGGCCCCCTAACCCTGCGCCCGCTTGCGGACGCAGTTGTTGGAACCATTTGTATCAGGGGCACAACGGACTGAGCGGGGGGGGGGGGAGTCCAAGGACCCCTAGGTGGGCCTGGGGTACTCCGTGTCTTTGATTTCGTGTCTCTATGGTTCTCTCCGGTGTCCAAATGTGACTTTCCCGCCTGGCGCCCGACTACCTCTCAGGGAATGCTTGATGGTATGGCTGGATAGATGCTGTTATCCACATGTCACCCTGCACAGACTCCCAGGAGGCGTGTCTTCTGCAAGCTCAGCCTCCCGCATGCACACACAGGGGGTCACAAAGCCCCTGACATGAACTTTTCAGAGGAGAAGTGGGGAAAGAAGGAGGTATTCAAGGCAGGGCGGCCCAGTCTACATTTCGCCCCGGGTGTCAAGATCTACTCCACGCTCCATGTACAGCCTTTTGGACCTCAGTTTCCCCAACCATACAATGGAATGCCTTGCCTCAGGGGTACCAAAGGCCTTTCCCAATTCCAGCGTTCTTCTTCTGCCCTCCTGCCCCAGCCACTGAAGAGCAGCAGTCACCCTGTAACCCAGGGAGGCTGAGGATGCATCTCCTCTCCTCCTGGGAGCCCAGCTGTGAAACCCTCCTGCTCCTGGGCTTCTCCATTGGCTGGGGAACCACCTGGAGACAGGTGAGACCCTGGACCTCCAGGAACTGTGATAAAGGGTGGGGGTGGGGGGTGGGAAGGGGCCTTCCTATAATCACAGAGACCCCTGGGGACCAGATCATTTCAGTGTGGTAAGATAAAGGTCAAAAAGGAGAGCCTGGAGTGGCCAAGCTAGACCTGAGTGTCCCCTTCAACCCCATTTTCACTGCTCAGCCCCAGCCCTTTCCTGAGCCTTCTCCATGATATCTGGCTCTGTGGTAACCATTGTCCATCCTCTACAATGGGAAATGGAAGGGTAGAGCTATCAGGGCTCTCTTCTTAACCCATGGCCAATTCCATCTCAAGTGGGAAAACCCAGGGCTCTAAGCTGAGGGCCTGAGGACTCAATCAGGGAGTTACACCCCACCACACATGCAACCCATTTAGGTGGCCCCTCCCTCCCAAGGTCAAAGCCTCAAGCCTAACACTTGATCGTGCCTTTGCAGACATAGCTATCCAGTGTAGGTGTGATTTCTGCAGAGAGTAGGTTTGTGGGAAGGGAGTGCCTTCCAGCTTACCCCAGCCAAAGGGCAGGGAAGGGGCTATGATATCCTCATTGGCCAGAGAGGGAGAGGGGCCATCTTTGAGTGCCAGGGAGTTGCGGGGGGTGGGGCGGGGGGGGGAACTAGTTGACCTAAACACAGAACTTGAGGAGCATCAGGCAGTGGTGGGTAGCCTGACCCAAGTTCTGGGTGAAACAGGTTAGAGGAGACTCTTGCCAGTACTTGGTGCTTAGAACTCAGCATTTCATAAGTGCTCACTGTGTACCAGGCATATTCTCCTCGTCCAGCCCAGAAGGGGAATCACAACACCCTTTTCCCTGTGCTACAGGCCACAAGTAGGAGGTGGGGGTGGTTCAGTTGCCACCCCTTCTCACCCCCCCCCCCGTTCTTCCTATGTTCTGCCCCAGTGGCAGCACCATCCCCAAAGTACAGTTCTGGGACTTATTTACAAGAACAAGTACTAACAATTTCTGGTTAAGTACATAATCAACCCATCTTGCAGGTGGGAAGACAGAGGGGGGAAAGGGATGATTCTGGAACACTGAATTTTTTAGTCTGGGGGAGGGGTGAGTCTGGCTGTGGAAGGCCCTGGTCTGAGCTCCCCAACTCTCTATCCTGCAATAATCAAGATAATTAAAAATAATTGTGGGGTCTAAAAATCAATTGCCGCCATAAAACGATAGCAGCCTGGGTTCAAGGAAGCAGAAGCAAAGACCAAGTCAGGGTGGGAGACAAGGCTGGGGGTCTGTATTGGTGGAAAAACAAAAGCGGAAGGAAGTTGTTTTAAAAGCCAAGCACTGGAAGCTCTGTGGGGAGAACTCGAGGTTATTCGAGTTTCTTTATATATTTCCTACAACTGCATTATCATTTTCATTTTGGTAATGAACACTGCAGTTTTTCTGATGGGAGAAGCACCCATTTTGAAAGAAAATAGGTGGATCTGTGGCTTTGAAATGAGTGGTCCCCTCCACTCTGCTGCCTCAGGACACCTTAAGGTGGCCACAGAGCACCCAGGTGTCTGTGGCCTGTCTGAGGCTGGGGGACACAGCCCCCCCCCCAGGAACAGAGATCTCACTCTGTAGGGGCTGTGGTCTCATTGGGAGTTGGAACAAAATTTTGTTGGCCCCAGAAAGCCAGTGTGACCCCCTGGAGCTCCAGAGCCTGCATCCCCCGCCAGCGTCCTTTTAGTAATTAGTAAAATAGAACTGAGCTGTGTCCACAGGGTAGGCCGGTGGCTGGGGCTGGATCGATCCTGGGTCATTAGGTAAATTGTGGGTGGGGAGGGATGGATAGGAAGGGAGCTGGGTGTTCCCACTCTCCCCCTGTCCCAGGGGAATCTTAGCATGTGGCAGAAGCTCTCTGGCCTCAGTATCCCCTCCAGGAAAATTGGAAATTGATGCCCAGAGCCCCATATGTACTCCTGAGTGCCTCAGCACACACTGGGCTGCCCCAAGCCAACAATCACCCTCTCTGTGTCCAGCCCATGCCTGGAAGAAGCCAAGAACTATAGTCTGGGCACTGGCTAATCCTAAGGCTCTGGGTGTCCAGTGATCACAGGGTAGGACCGTCTAGGGCTCAGGGCCTCCTCCTGGCCCTAGCCTCAATCTCCCTTAACCATTCCCCAACGAATTACCGCTTAGTCTCTAGGCTTTATCCATCCCCTTCTGAGCCATTCTGCCTTCCCTGCTCTCTGTCCTCCTATTTTAGTTTTTTTAAAGTTTTCTTTCTCCAGCCAGGTTCGCAGCTAATTCTTGGATTGGGATCTGTCTGCCACCGAAATGAAAGTCAGTAGGTGCTGTGTACACTTCTACCTTTTATTGGAGATGTTTTAATAAATTTTGATGACTAATGTCCCCTCCAGCTCGACTCAAGCCCGAGATCGGTGATGGCATCTTCCCCAGCTCCCCAAACCTGCGACACTTCAACTTTCGGTTCCCAATCACCGCGAGTCTTGCCTCCGGTCTCCGGGCTTCATTTCAGCGAGATTCGGGATCTGGTCTCGGTGGCGGGGGTCCCCGCGGGCTGCGTGGTGCCCCAAGCCCCTACTCTTGGACACTGTGTCCAGGAATATCCAGAACACCGCACTCACGGTGCCCCGACGTTGGGGTTTCTCGCCTAGCTGGCTCGACATGTTGGGATCCCTGCGCGTGGTCGGGGGCTCCCGGGCCACGCGCGGATGCTCCCCAGGCTCTTCCGCGACAGCTGCGCCAGATCGATCCCCGCGCCCGCCCGGTCACCAGCAACCCCGCTGTGGCGCGTGGCTCCATCGAATCCTCATCGCTCTCGTGCCGCGCCGCCCACCGTGCGCTCCGCAAACACCGATTGTTTGCGCCGGGCAGCAGGACTGGGTGGCTGGGGAGCAGTCTGGGGCGACTCTGGGGCCCCCTGAATGTCCTTCGCATTCCGTGCCACCCTCCGGCCACGGAGTTCAAGGGACATAATTAGAGGAGGGAAATCCACTGCCACCCCCACCAGGGACTGGGGCGCTCGGGTAGGGGATCCACCACCCTGCTCACGCCTCAGTTTCTCCATTCAGAAAGCCACACGCTGAGGCTGTGGGATTCTAGAACGACTGATGTTCGAGGTCTAACAGTTTTCCTCTGTTCCCTGCGCTTTCGCTTCCTCTGCTAGCTGCCTGTCCGGTGCAAATCTGGGACCTGGGCTGGAGGATCTGCGACGCGGCTAGATGTGGCTGAGGACAGGTAGGCCGTCCTCTCCCAGGCCAGGATCCCGCCTCCCTCCGCTCCCTCCGCCTTGCGCTCAAGAGAAAAGTGCAGTTTTTACTGCACTTTGTAGTCTGGGAAACTGAAGACCGGCGGCCGCGGCCTTTGGAGGGTAGAGGAAAGGAACCAAACACGCCAGGGGGCCCCAGGACATCCCTAGCCGGGCCTCCAAGGAACGAGCGCGCGGGAAAGCGCTACAGGCTGCCAACTTCCCGGGCGTAACGAAACCCGCATCGAGCGCTGCACACCGGAGGGGCCCAACCGCCGCTGCAGCTGCAGGCTGTGAACCTCATGCCGCAGACAAGGAGACTTCGGGCACGTCAAAGCCGCGGCGCTGTTAAACCCTGGAGCGCCCTCGGTGCTCTTCCTGGAAGGCAGGCTCCTTTGAGGATTAAAAATGTAAATATATATATTTAATTCTCAATGTCCTCCGCCCTCAGATCCTGGAGCCTAGGTGCACAGGGTGCAGCGTGACTTTTCCGAGACCCTGCGCTGGGGTCCCAACGCGGCTGCAGCCCAGAGGTCGTGGGGCGTCTGCAGGAGCTGCGCTGGGGTTGGGCCGCTGGGTTTGCGGAGACCCAGCTCACAGGGACACCTTGAGGTGTCCACCCAGTGGCCCAGAGGGCAGAAGCCGGGAGGACAGGCCTGGTGCACGCCCAATCCAAGTTCCCAATTTAGAGTGAGAACCCCCGCTTTCGAAATCCTGCGCAGGTCACACATGGCTATATCTGCATTCTGGTAGCCTAGTGCGCGCGTCAAGGCAGGGCTGGCGCTCCATTTACGAACCATTTATCTGAAAACTCCTGCGCCCTTTCCTCTGCTTTTGGAAGGAAGGAGGAGAGCTCACACACACACACACACACACACACACACACACACACACACCCATCTGCGCAAGACTGCGTTCTCAGTTATGTCCTCCCCCTGCACTTCTGGGAGGGAAGGCATGTTGAGAAGGAGGGAAGGAAAGTACAACCACACCAATCAGAATCTGCATGTGGGGAGGAAGGGAAACTGGGTCCATCACTTGATTTAACAAACCCACCTCTGCACCCTGCACCCTACAGCAGAGGTCTTTGGAGGTCCTATGCTGGGAAGAAGCAGACAGACACTCCCCTGCCCCTGAGGTCAGGACTGGGGGAGCAATCTCTTCCTTCCTGGAGAAGGGGACCTACAGGCTGGGTTTTGTAGGATGTGAAGGGGGTCCGGTCAGATAGGCAAATCAAGGAATGAAGAATCCTTGTAATTTGGAAAGGGAATGGACCAGGGACAGAAGTCTGGCATCAGCCTAGTGCCCGCACCTCACAAGCCTCCATTAAAAAATGTTTGTTGAATGAGTCAATGAGGTGAGGGGTGTTGGAAGCCAAGCCTTGAATGCCAGGTTAAGGGGGGCAGTGAGCTGTGTATATCCATCTGGGAGGCCAAGCAGGGGAGGGTCCCAGGTAGCCTTTAGGAATAGACAGGGTGGAGATGGAATAAGTATCCCTCCTTCGCTGTGCTGTGGGGCCAGGCAGGCTGCATCCCTCTTCTGTCCGGGAGCTGTTTATTCCCAAGCCCACAGGTGAGTCATGTGGTTGTGAAGGAAAGTGTTTCTTTCCCCATTCAATCATTAGCAGCCTCCTTCTTCCCTGTCCAAGTGTGGGGGGTCTCATCCCCTGGAGGAGCACTCAGCAGTCTCCACTCTCCCTGCTGCCAGCTTGGAGGGAAGCTATGAGGAGCATCTTAAAGTCTTCCCATTTGTGAGATGAAACTGAGGCACAGGGAGGCTCTGAGCTCTCTGCCTCAGGCCACCAGCAAGTGTGCTGCTTTAAGAGTGGGTGGCCTTGAACTGAGTGCCAAACTGTGTGTCCAGGTGAACTCCTTTGGTGTCCCATGTTGCCAGTAAGTAGTGACCATGCTGAAGTCTTGCTGGAGCTTGTAGTGGGAAGGATTCTGGGGGTACACACTGTCGCTGCACAGAGAACTCCCTGTGGACAATCCCAGGGAACCCAGCATTCCTGGACACTGGTGTGGGGGAAACAGCTAAGAGACAGGAAGGAGCAACCCAGTCTGCACTGGAAGGGGGTCCCCAATTCTGGGCCTTGAACCTGACAGTCTGGTGGTTCACAGCCTGAGAAAGGGTGGAGAGGATTTGGTGCCGGCTCCAGGTCTCCTCCCACCCTACCAACCCACAGTGGTTAATTTTTAAAGGTGACCAGAGAGCTGAAGGGCCAAGTAGGCTTTGGAATATGGCCAGGGTCTCCACATCCCAGGCTCTAGACCCCTAAGACCCTCCAGGAGCCCCTGGTGGGATAGGGTGTCTGAGCCAGGACTAGCTGCAGGGAGACAGGGATGGGAGCTGGGGCTTTTTTCTGGCCTCAGATGGAGGAAGATGCTGTTTAAGAGTGAGGGCAGGTTGGGAGTCTGTCCTCTCTAGCTTCTGTTCCCCACCCCTCCCGTCCTCCCCTCACTTCCTTTCCCCTCCACTCTCTGCATTCCTCCCTCCTTTCTCCCTCCTCCCTTCCCTCCACCACGACCTCCTTCCTCCCTCTTTTCCTCCCTCCCCTCTGGTGCTAACAGCTGTAATTGCTGTTCAGCCCACCTCCCTAACAAGCTCCGGAGCGCTCCACTTGTCCCCCGACAGCTTCGCTCCGTAATTGCCTCCATAATAAATCCCTCTCTTCCTTGCTTTAACAAAACAAAACATTTCTGATATTAATTCCCTGGGCATCAGAAGCCAGAAGGCAATGTCCCAGGAGTCTCCTCCAGTCCCTCCTCACCCCTTGCTCAGACTAGAAGTGAGAGTCCAGCAGGGGCCACACAGGGACATTGTCCTTCTTTTCACTGGCTCCTTAGGAGGGTCCCCTGGGAAACAGCCAGGCCAAGGGTTGGGGACAGGTCTTTCTTGGGGTCACAGCACCAGCATGAAGAGGAAGGGACTGGGAGGGATGGAGCAACTGTCTGGGCTACCCCTTGCTGGTTTTACAGATGAGAAAACTGAGGCAGATCCCAGGCTCCTGCCTCCCAAAGCCGGCATTTCTCAACTACCTCAAACAAGCAAAGTCTTGCAGGTCTTGGGAGCAGAATAAAGAATGGAGTGTGTGCACGTGGACGGTGTCCAGTCCCAGCTCAGTACTGCATCCTCCCTTGACTCTTCCTTCATATGCCCATTTCACAAATGGGGGAATGGATGTCCAAGCTGGCTGTTCTGAACCAGCCATTTCTGGAGCAGGTGGCCTCCCGGGCCCATTTACAGTGCCAAGGGCTTCAATCCCACAGGGTTAAGAATGGGTTCTGAATTCAGATGCCAGCCCCCCATCCATATCTCTAACCTTTCCAGAGCCTCAGTTTCCCCATCTGTGGAGTGGGACATAGCACACTCACAGTGCGCACTCAGGACATCTGCTAGAAAGGGCTGGTGGCAAGTCAGCCACCAAGAATTGCCCAGTTCCTAAGCAGCAATAACTGGTGAGGGACCAGAAGGCAGGGAGGATGGACACTGGGGAGGAAGGAAGGGCAAGAGGCTCCCAGAGGAGCCCCCGCCCAGCTCCCAGCCAGTTCTGCCACTGGGATTGATCCTCCCATCGATCCTGGGGGAGCTGGAGCCAGCAGGCGGCTCAACATGCTGGGAGGCTGGGAGGAGGCCTGAGGGAGGAGGGCAGGGGTGGACAAAGGGGAGGGAGGTGCCTCCTTTCCCTCCAGGCCCTGTACCAGTCCATCTCCACAGACTCTGCTAAGCTGGGCCACAAGGCCCCCACTTCACAGGTGAGCAGAATGAGGCCAAGGCTTCTGGGAGGAGGCAGCAGGGCTCTGGGGCAGGTAGATTTAGGCTCCTGGAGTTACAGCCTTGATTTTATGTCTGTGTGCATCACCCCCCTGATTTTGTTTCTTAGACCTTCTAGCACTGGGGCTTGCTTTCTTTTCTTTCTTTTTTTCTTTTTTCATGGTGCCAGAGATGGAACCTCGGGCCCCCTGCATTCAAGTCGTCAAACTGACTCCTGTCAATGTGGCTGAAGTGTCAGAGCTACAAGAGAGGGACATGGAGACAGAGTCAAATTCTCCTGGGAATCCCCCATGGTGGGGCCTGGACTCCAAGTCTTTAAGAATGGTCAGAGCCAGCCATGGTACTCACACCTGTAATCCCAGCACTCAGGAAGCAGAGGCAGCCTGAGTTGCATAGGGAGACCCTGTCTCAAAAAATATATATATATAAAGAATTGTCAGTGTTGATTTCAGTTCACCTACCCCCGTTCCTGTCAGATGGACAAGACAAGGGTGAGTGTCCCCATTTTATGTGTGGGTAAACTGAGGCCCCAGCCTTCTGGTTACTATGACAGTTACAGAAGTGGGCTATGGACTTGGGCTGTGGTGGTCTTTACTGCTGGACAGACCAGATCTCCTGAGTCCAGCTGGCCCTGCTCCCCAGCTGATGGAGTCTCAACTCTTCACTCAATCCACTGTGCCTCAGTTTCTCTGCCTATAAAATGGGGATCCCATTGAATTATTGTGATTTAGTAGAAGCCAAGTAGCTGGGTGCGGTGGTGCTTGTCTGTGGTCCCAGCTACTTGGGAGGTGTAGGCAGGAAGATGGATAGAGAGGGAGGCAAAGTTAAAGAGACTCTGCCTCAAAAACAAAATACAAACAAAAGGGCTGGGGATGTAGTTCAAGTGGTAGAGTATCTGCCTAGCATGTGCGAGGCACTGGGTTCAAGTCCCAGCACAGCAAACTCAGACTAGACCTGTGCTTGCCCACATTAGCCATTGTTCTTACTGAAGGTGGCAGGGTGGTGACTGGGAGGGGTCAGCGTGGGCCTGAGGACCCTGTATGATCCTGCCTCTGACCTGAGGTCCCTTGTCTTGCTCCTTCATTGAGCACCTACTGTGTGCCCGTGTTCTGAACTGTGGGCTCCTTTGCTGGTGGCCTGGGAACCTTTAGAGTATTTGGGGTGACCTGGTGTCCCATTATCTGACCTAGGCCAGGGCACATGTGGCCTGTCAGGTTTATAATGATACCTCCACCCTGGTGCTCCCCTGGGTTGCTCAGTGAGGGAGCTGAGCCATGCACTTGTCCAGGAGCTGAAGGGGGTTGCCCGGCCAGCCTGGTACATGGATGGCATAGGGCTTGGCTAGGCCACACGCTGAGCCCAATTTCCCTGAAGCAGCACATCCTCTCCTGCCTGCAGATGGGTGTGCGTGTGCGGTGGGGAACATTTGTAAAGGATTATTCATGCCACAGCCAGCCCCACATCCAAAGCCTGAGCTTGGTGCTAAAGAGAGGGCTTCTACAATGTGGTCGTCTCCTGGCCGTGTGCAGGGATGTAGCTCTTGCTCTCCATTCTGGTGGCCTGGAACTAAGCCCGGATTCTTGTCCAATTCCTCCCACCTTTCCTGGGGTTCTGAGCCTGTTTCTCATGACCTCTCTATAACCAGTTCCTTTGCCCATCTGCACAGTGTGGGCCTGTATGCATGTGTGCAAGCCCAAGAAAGGTGTGGTTGGCAGAAATCTAAAGTGGCCCCATGATCTCAGCCCTCTGGCATTTCATCCTGGATAGCTTTCTCCCCTCCAGTGTATGTGGGGGCTTCTGACTTGCTTATAACTAGTGGAATATGGCTAGGTGTCACATGTCATTCCAACTTTTTGTAAGACAGTTGGATCTCTCCATCTGCAGATTTAACTAAATGGAGATCAAGTATATTTAGCCAGGGGGGTGGGGGCAGGGGGGAGAAATGACCCAAGCCTTGTATGCACATATGAATAATAAAACAATAAAAAAAATTTTAAAAAAAAGAATATTTAGGCCAGTCCAAGGAAAAAGTCAGCAAAATCCTGTAAAAACAAGCTGGGCATGGCAGTAAGTGTCTGTAGTCATAGCTACTCAGGAGATGAAGGTAGGTAGATCTCCATTTGAGGCCAGCCCAAGGAAAACATGAGACCCTGTCTCAAAAAACACTACAAGAAAAAGGATAATACAATGTAAAAACTATTTCCATAGCATTTACATTGTATTAGCTATCCCCCCACACACATACACAGGGGTTTGAACTCAAGGCCTTATGCCTCTTAGGCAGGTGCTCTACCTTTTGAACCATTCCGCCAGCCCCTTTTTGTGTTGTGAATTTTTGAGATAGAGTCTTGCAGACTATTTGTTTGGGCTGGCCTCAAACCATGATCCTCCTGATCTCTGCCTCCAGAGTAGCTAGTATTACAGGTGTGAGCCACCTGTGCCCAGCCCTGAATTAGCTGTTATAAGTCATCTAGCCAGGAGTGGTGGTGAACCCCTATGATCCAGCACTGGTGTGGGGGGAGTGTAGGAGGATCATGAGTTTTATACCAGCCTGGGCTATGTGGGAAGACCATGTCTCTCTCCACCCCACACACAAATCCAAAAAGCAAAAGGTCATTTAGAGGTGATTTAAAGTCTGCAAGAAGATGTGCACAAGTTTTATACAAATACTATGTAATTGTATATAAGGTCTTGAGCATCTGTAGATTTGAGGACCCAGAGGGGCCCTGGAGCCCATCCCTGTGAATACCCAGGGATGACTGTATAAATCTCTATCCTGGCTAACTGGAGGTACTGATTCTCCTGCTGACAGGGTCCCTGCAGGGAACCATATAGCAGGGAACAATGCGTGCCCTCCAATTGCAGAGAGCAACTCCCTGATGAACAGCCAGCAAGAAAGCAGGAACTCAAGTCCAATAAGCACGTGAGCTTGAACAAGGACCCTGAGTGCTAACACCTTAATGACAGACTTCTAAGACCCTAAGATGGTGAGCCAGCCAAGACACGTCCAAAGTCCTGAGCTGAGCTAATTAAAGCATTGCATTAAGCTGGTACGTTTATGGGGATTTGTTACACTGATGCAGCTTACATGGGTGGCATGTCCTTGGCTTCTGTGTTTTGACCTGCCACTTAGTCATCACCAGTGTTCACACCCAGCACTCACATTTATTTTTATTTTTTATTTTTTCATTTCTGCTGTGTTGCCCAGGCTGGCCTTAAAGTTTTGATCCTCCTGTCTCGGACTTCAGAGTGCTGGGCTAACAGGTGTGTGCCACCACTCCCAGTGGCACTAGAATTTATTGAACGCCTACTGTGTGCTAGGCTCTGCACTGTACACTCAACTTGTGTCATTTCACCAGCTGCAGGAAATCAGGATGCTTATCACACCCATTTTCCATGTGGAGAAACTGAGACCTAGAGGCTTGGGTGAGTTCTCCCAGAGCACATGCATATAATAGAGGGCTCTGGACCATCTGGCTCCAGCCCCCTCCCCATCCCAGGCCCTGGAGGTCTGGGTTTGGCTAGTGTCTTCATTCTGCCAGCTCAGTGGTCCACAGAGCAGAGACTGAGCTCAGCCCAGCAAACTTAGTATGAGCTGCGAACTCATCAAAAATGCAGACTCTCAGACCGCGCCTCTTCTATCTAAATCTGTACGTATAATGTGGGGGTCTCCTGAGGCAAGGGTCCAGAGCAACCTGGGCTTCCTGAGCCTTCCAGAAATTCTGATGCACACCCAAGTTTGAGACCCCAGAGTGACAAGTCTGCTATTTCATACTCTAGGCCTTTGAACAAGCTGTTCCCTCCAAAGAAGGAGACAGTCCCCATAGCCCCTTGTCACTGGGCCACTCATCCTTGTCTTTCAAGTCCCAGCTGCAGTTACCACCTCAGGGTGGCCCTCAGCCCTTGACTCTCCCCTGTTTTATGGTCTCATACGTCTATGATTCTCTTACAGGGGTCTTGTCACAATTTATAGTGACATTTTCTTTCCTGGAATTTTTCTGCTTAGTATCTACCCTACTCTGCCACCAGACTACGGACTCCAAGGACAGAGGGGCATGTATCCTGTTGGTGACCCCAACCCTAGCATGGGCCTTAGCACAGAGTAGGTTCTAAGCAATGTGAGGAGTGAATGAATGAATGACCGAGTGAATGAATGAACAGAGGTCCCTACCTTCTGAGTCTCGAAGGCCACAAGAAAAAGAAGCAAAATTTCAGGCAACTGGAAGATGTAGTTCAGCCTGGAGCTGCCGGAAACACCAGCTCCCCTGGCAGGGTGCATCGACCCACTGAGGGGTGGGCAGTGTCTGGCTTTATGCTGGTGGAGGTGGGGACTTGGGTGAGGGCTGTCCCTGCAAATGCCCAGCCTCACAGCTGGGCACGGGGGCTGCCGATGGGGGACTGTTGGGGGCTCACAGAGGGGGCAGCCTTTGCAGCAAGCAGGACAGAAAAGCTCTCTCGACACAAAAGCAGGAAAGACACATTAAGCCCATTATCAATATTTTGCCTGGAAAAAATACAAAAAGCATTTTCTTCTCTGAAAAATTAATAACCTGGAAAGTGGGGGGGAGACTGAGCTGGATGTCTGGGCTTTATTCTCCTTGCACTAGGTACCTGGGTTTCTTTGAGCAGACCCAGCCTTTCCAGCCCACTTCTCAACCTTCCCCCCCACCACCTACTTCTGTCCCAGCCAAGCTCCCAGTGGAGCTTGAGCTGTGAGCCGGGCCAGTGGACCCTCCTTATCTACCCCCAGCCTCCCCGCTAAAGAGGGGACATCCTTCCAGCTGAGCCCCAAGTGCCAGGCTCCCCTAATTCTACCCAAACAGCCCTGCTCTCTCACCTCTCCCTAACAAACACCTACTCTACCTGCAAAACCCGGTTGTAGTGCCCTTTTCTTTATACATCTTCCCCTTCTCTTTGTCTTTTTTAAGCCCACCAACCACAGGGCTTTTGCATTCCCTGGGCTTCTCCCTCTGAGTCCATTCCTGTGTCCTCTGTCTCTCTCCAACCTACTCTCCTCTGGTACTTCAGTCTCCCCCACTTTGGGTCATTATTATTTGGACAATGAATGTGGCTCCTTTTTGTGGGTGGTGGCCTTACTGCAAGGCCCCTTCATCTCCTTCCCTCCCTTCCTCTTCTTCCCAGTTAGGCCCTTGATCCTAGAGAGAAGATTCTGCAATCTGGTTGTGGGGAGGGATAAGGCAAAATCACATACTTAGGTCTGTTTCCCTTTTTTATAAAACAAGGAGCTTGGATCAGAGTTTACGTTTTGGAACCACTTGCCCACTCATCCTCCCCCCAGTACTGTGGAGCCCTTTCCATGGGTAGTCTTGGCAGTGTTCTGGATGCTGAGAAAAATCCCCCCAACTCGGTTCACACACTGCACTGACACACCCTAGACCTCAACACCCTGAGGTGAGTGCTGTCGCCCATTTTGTTGAGGATGCTAATGACCAGGAAAGTCCTGAGTCCCCCGCCCCCAAAGTCCCACAGGGGAAGATTGGCTCTATATAGTGATGTCTTTTGTGGAGTCCCCCTCCTGGAAGTTCCAGAGGAGCTGGGCGCAGCTCTTGGTGCTGAAACCAGACTGCAGGTCTCTGGTCTGGGGAGGGGGCCTCCCTCTGCAGCTTGCCAACTGCCAGCCTTGAGCCCTGCCCTGATGGGGTTCCAGTCCTTTGCCCCCTGTCTGGACAGGCTAGATGAGCCAGGTTCACTCATTCATGTCTCTGCAGCCCTCTGGATTGCCACCATTTTATCCAGCCCTGGAAACTATGCTGGTCCTCCCCTGTCAGTCCCATACCTCCTGTCCTTGCCCTGCCTGCCCAGCACCTCCTGGGACCCCCACTCCATTCCTGCCTAGCCACTGGCTTTGGCTCAGTCCTGGCCCATGTGGCTAGTCTGCTGCCTCCCCTCTGTCAAATGAATGGGCAGCAGTAAATCTCCAAGTCCAGACACCTCTGTGAGACCCCTTCAGAGCTCCTGGTCCCTCTCTGGACCCCAGCCTCCAGTCTCCACATGCATAAGACCACCAGGGTTGCAAGAACTCTGAGCCTGGGAGAGTGATCTGGGTGGTCTTCTTGGGGGCAGTGACCCCAATCAGAGTTTGGATATGCTCCCCCAGCCTTGACTATCAGTCCAGCTGAATGTGGAAGGTGGGGGTGCAGTAGGGGTGGGAGGGGCCAGCATCTCATCTTCCTGGAGGGAAGAGAGCCCAGTTCATTAGGGGAGGGGATCAAACGTGGAACTGCGGGCTGGGGGGAGGCGCTGACAAGAGGGAATATTTTATCGAGGCGGCTGCGATCTCTCTTCCAAGGCCAGCGCCTCGGCACATATTGAATCTCCTTGTCGATGCAGCGAGCTGTAAGTGGAAGGAAAAAAAATCGCTTAATGGGCTGCTCAAGGCTCACGCAGGTGGGTGGGTGCTGGGCCCTGCAAGAGAAGGTGGCACTGGACTCTTGAAAGGGGCTCTGTGCCTCCTCTGCTTTGGAAGCTCGGGAGGGCTGGACCGTCTGCTAATAACCCTCCTGCCCTCACCCCATTTGTCAGTCCCTATTGCACACATGCGACTGAAAAACTGCCACTTTCTCCCACTGTACCCACTGTATCGTTGCTGGACAGACCTTTTTTGGCACCTGCTCTGTGCCAGGCCTAGAGCTGGGCATAGGGCTGAGGGAGATAAAGGAGCTCATACTCTAAGGGTGACAAACCATGCCTGAAATGAGGGCTGGGAGCCACCTGAGGAGGAGTCATCTGCCCTGAAGGCTGTAGATGGCCCAGGAGTACATTAGGTGGAGAGAAGTTCCTGCTTCCAGGGCTACCTGCAACAGCATAGGCAAAGACCTGGTGGTCAAGACATCACACGGCTTAGGAGGGCTGGACCAGGCATGGGGGAGGAGTTACACTTTACCCTGAAAAGAAGGGGCAGCCAGGCAAGGGTGCAAACAGGATGGAATTGGATTTGCTTTTTTTTCTGGTGTTGGAGATGGAACTCAGGACCTCTGAGGCCCAGGCAAGTGCTGTACCACTGAGCCGTGCCCCCAGCCCTAGATTCTACTGTTTATTGATCGACTGATCAATTGATTGATTGGTACTGGGGTTTAAACTCAGGGCCTCATGCTTGCTAGGCAGGTGCTCTACCACTTGAGTCACCCAGTCCCTTTTGCTTTAGCTATTTTTTTCAGATAGGGTCTTGTCATTTTGTCCAGGCCAGCCTGGACCACCATCCTCCTATTTATACCTTCCACATAGCTTGGGATGATATGTGTGTACCACAATGCCCAGCCAATGGTTGAGATGGGGTCTTGAGATCTTTTTGCTCAGGTTGGCCTTGAACCTTGATCTTCCCAATCTCAGCCTCCCAAGTAGCTAGGATTACAGGTGTTATTCCACCTGCACTCACATCTTGACTTCAGACTTCTGCCTCCAGACTGAGCAAGACTCCACATCTGGTGCTGAAGTGGCCCATCCAGCCATCCAGATCTAGACGTCATGATCAAAGTTGCCACAAGCTTTGCTGTGCAGCTTTTCTCATGGATGTAAGTTGCCAGCTAGTTTGAGAAACCCAAACTTTTCACTGCAAAAATCTCAGCTATATTTCAGTGTTGGCATCTACAATTTTCTTTCCTTATACCTGCATATGTGTCATGGCACTGTGGGCACTGAATTCAAGTCCTAGTACTGCAAAAAAAAAGTGTTGTGTTCACCAACTTGGCTTTTTTAAAGTTTGCTTTTTGAATTTTGCTGGACACTGGCATATCACGTTCTAGAAAGATCCAGTTGAACTGACCCAGTCACCAAGAGTGTATAATTGTGAATAGCTGTGACCATGTGCATGTTGATCTCTGACTCTGAGGGCTTCTGGTGTCCCCTCTCCTCCTGGGTTGATGGGGATGAGGTGGGGGCACCTCAGCCCAAGTCCCTGGACAGACAGGAAGAGCGATAAGCAAACATGTCAATCACTCAATCCATTGAACTGGGTTAATAAACCTGCCAGATGGAGAGACGGCTTTGGAAATCCATACCTGGCTATGTCTAACAGGGACATGGTGCCAGGACCCAGCAGAGCCCATGCAGGGACAGAGTAGAGCAGCATGTGGGGGGACCCGTTGTCTGGGCCTCAGCTTCTCCATTTGCCCACAGGGCTTCCACAGGGCACTGTAAGGCCTGTGTGTGTAGGGCACTGGGCCAGTTTTCTCAGGGAACATATAAGATTTCTGTCTTCTCTCACCCCTTGTTTCATCCTGGGCCTGCAGGCCAATGATGCTCAGGCTGGACAGGCCTTGGCCTCACAGCACTCTCAAGTGAAGTCAACACTTATGAACTAGATGCACACATAGAATCCAAGAGGCATCGGGGCAGGACCTGGCCTGCATATGAGAAAAGGCTCTAAGAAGGGGGGCAGGCGCTGCAGATCTTGGCACAGGTGTGCAAGGCACACTCGTGCTGTGTTCACACTTACACAAAGACATGCACACACCCACATCTATGTATGCCCAATCACACTCAGGCAACCCTCACACTATCATTCATGTGCATGCACACATGCTTACACCAACTCTCATGTGTAACTGCTCATACATGTGTGCACATACATACATGAGATCATGATCAGAAAACAATAATCCCACAGGCATGCATTTGTATGTGTCCATCTCCACACTCCCCTGAGGTACACACTCAAGCACAAAACACACACACACACATGCACCAATCTGCAAAAGTGTATCCTACCCTAAGCACACGTGCACACACATGTGTGCACTCACACAAGTGCAAGTGTGCCCACTCACACAAGCACATCCATACTCCATCACACACTAAGAAATACACATGCCATCTCCCACATAGTACCCAGCATTTTCTCCTCCTTGTCCACTCACTCACACAATGCACTTTTGCACACACACATTAAGGCTCCTACTCAGTCATGTGCACACACAAGCACATTCACACAGCATGGTCACCCACATACACTCTGGTGTTCATTTACTCACTCACGCAGTAAGATACATACAGAATTGCATGCTTCACTGGCACACATGCATGTATTCAGGCTGTTGTTTAGCTGTTCATACATGAGAATTCCAAGCAGCCATTTTCAAAACAGCTCATCCTTTGATAAAATCCAGCTTTTTCATCTTGCACATAAACTCGCCAACCTCCTCCTCCATCCCCCTCCCTACTCAATAACCAGGTTAAAATAAAAATTGAATTCCAGCATCTGCTTTCAAAAATAACCCCACACAATCCGGTCAATGCAACCTTCCTCTGCTGTTAGGAATTAGAAACGCAAAGGTTGGGAAAGGAGACTGGAGACATCAGGTGGAGTGTTGCGTGAAAAATATAAAATAAATTGCAAATACTGGCGAGGGTAGCCAGAAGACTGAAGCTCTGTACAGTATATTTGTGCAAGGGACAGAGACCGGGCCTGGGAGAGTTTGGCTGTGACCATTTTGTCCAAAAGATTTCCTCAGAAGCAGTTGTAGAATTGTAATGACAATTTCCTCCTCTTTAAAACCACCACTTTGGGGTGTATGTGGGATTAATCGAGATCATTAAAACAAATCTCTTAGTACCTGTTTTAGTTTGGGATACACAGTAAAGTTCTCATGCATGCTAAATTAGAAAGATCACACTTTTGCATGAAATAATTCAATTTTGTTTTGCACCCTCAGAGAAAGAAGAGATATTGGGGGCTCCACATGGGGAACCTCAACATTTTATAAACAATATCTTTATTCAATAATTCAGTACTTTCTTTTGACGTCCAGTCATTCATTTTAATAAACCCGATGCGTTATTGAAGGCTTTGGGACTTTTTGCTTTTTAACTGAACTAGAAGATTTAGGGCAGTACCCATAATTCTACCCAAGTACCCAGTGGCGGAAGTCTGTAGGCTTGGGTCCGGACCTCTATAAAATGTGGTTGGGTATGAATATCTCACAGCATCCTTCAGCCGTTTAGTCTCAACACTAAATTTTATTATTTTGGTGCTGGCCATTGAACCCAGGGCCCCCAACATGCTAAGCACACCCTCTATCTACTCACTGAGCTACACCTCCAGCCCCTAATGCTGCATTTTAATTAAAATAATTGTTCCTCCTTGTAGGGTTATGCATTGTAGGCAGCAGGTCAGTGGGTCCCAGTAATGCCAGGTGAGTGCTTTGGCTTTCTTTGGGGTTTCAGTTGTCAGACTGTTGTGGCAGAGAAGACCTGCAGCCCTGGCCACTTTTTGGGTACCGGCCCATCCTGCCCTGTCAACCTTCTGTGATTCAGAACACCTAGTGCGCCCTTTTAGTCCTGTTTTTTCATGCACACAATGGGGTCCAAGCCTGCACAGGGAACCAGCCAGGTAAGCTGGCAAGATGGGGTCCCACGCGGGTCAGGGAGGGGGTCCTCGCCGCCTCTCCATCCCACCCTGGCAGTTCAATCGCTCCTTCACAGGAAGCCGTGCGTCCTCGAGATAAGAAACGGGTCAATAAACTTTTTTCCAAGATGGTCCAGCTCTCTGCATCCTCCCGGCTGCTCCCACCCTCAGCCCCCTCCCCGCACTGGGAAAGGTCAGATGGGAGGCGGCATCGACCCGCGCCCGGAGCCAGGCCCTCGGCCACGCCGCGGCAGTGCTGACCAACTGACCACGCGCAGCCAGGGAGCCGGCCCGCAGCGGGCCAATGGGAGCGCGCCTAGCCGCAGTTGCCAGGCAACACGGCGGGAGGAGGAGCGGGGCCGAACTGCAAAGGATGAGGGCGCGCAGCCGATCAATCTGGCTCCAGCGCGCATGCGCGACGCGGCGGCCGGGAGGGATGCTGCAGCCGGCGCCCAGTGGCCATCGATCGCTACAGCCCGAGGCGCTTAATAAGCTCGGAGAAGGGCTTCAGGGCCCCCTCTCCCAGCCACCCCCTTTCCATAGTAATAATAATGACAACAACAGCGACGGCAGTTAACGCGAACCCGGCAGCGCTTTCTGTCTGCTGGTGTCCGCCTCATCCCGTGAGTGGGCTCAGGGGCTACATTGTGAGGGTTCGAAGCCTGTCCCCAACAGCTTGTGAACTCGCGAAGTGGCTGTGCTCTCTGATCCTCAAATTGCTCACCTGTAATGTGCTAGTGCCCAACCCAGGGCTGTTGTATGAACTCCGTGAGAGGTCCCAGACCGCTTTATATCTCAGTGGCACAGCGATGTGTCCTTCTCAGATGAGGATCCCTGACCCCAGATACCGGACAGAGGCATGCAGGCCAAGCAGGGTGATCCTCCTGTAGCCTTCCTGCGTCCCCTTCTTCCCTTCCTCCTCTTCCTCTTCATCCTCCTCCCCCCTTTCCTCTCCCCCTCCCCTTCTTCTTCCTCTTCCTCCTCCCCTTTTTTTCCACCTTAGATTCATCTTCATGGCTTTTTGGACAGTGCTGAGATTTTTGAACTCAGGGCCTTGAGTCACATCTTCTTAATACTGATTGAACATTGAATGAGGCAGGTCCTTTGCTGAATGCTCCACAGATGACATTCATTCAAAATCCTGAGAACTGGGGGAACCAGGAAAAATGAGGCTAGTATGCTCAGGACAGGTGCAGCCCCTCTTCTCATTCCTTTTCACCTTCCTCTCCTTCATACTCCTCTTTTTCTTCTTTGCCTTTTCCCTTCTCATCCTTTTTCCTATTTTTCCTTTCCTCCCTCCATTGCCCCCTCTCTTCCTTGGAGTTGTTTGGGTTTAAAGCCAGGACATTTTTTTTTTCCAGGAATGGTGAAAAAGAAGAAGTTCTTGAATCCTGGCCTGATCCTACTAAGCATAGATAGGTGGGAGCAGAGGCTCAGGAGGACCGGGACTGGGGCGCTGTTGAGGATCCCTTGGGCCTCAATTCCCCTGGAGCCCCCACATCCCTCACCACCTCCACAGTGATCCTCCCCCCTACCCACCCTGCTCTGAAGCTTTGAGCTGATGTCAGACCCTTTTGGAGCCACCACTCTGACTTCATCTTTAAAAACACAGGTGGGAATCCCTCTTGAATGAAGAACTTTGGGAAGGCATGACTATGGTGGGACAAACAGGGAGCCCCTGCCCTTCCCAGCATCCTCCACCCTCCCAAATTTTCCTATTGCCCACATTGGGTGTTATGTTTATTTTTGATGCTGCCATAACATGGTACCACAAACCAGGCTGCTTAAACCAACAGAGAGTTATTCTTCTACAGTTTGGGAGACCAGAAACTTAAAATTAAGGTGTTGGCAGTATTGTGCTTCCTCCCGAAGCTCTAGGGCAGGGTCCTGCCTGTCCCATCCAACTTCTGGTGGTTGGTCACAACTCTTAGCTGGTAGGCACATTGCTACAGTCTTTGACTCCATTGTCACGTGGCCCTGTGTCTCCTGTGTGTCTGCTCCTCTTTTTATAAGAACAGGTCATTACGAATGGATTAAGAAAATGTGGTATCTATACACAATGGAATTTTATGCAGCCATGAAGAAGAACGAAATGTTATCATTTGCTGGTAAATGGATGGAATTGGAGAACATCATTCTGAGTGAGGTTAGCCTGGCCCAAAAGACCAAAAATCGTATGTTCTCCCTCATATGTGGACATTAGATCAAGGGCAAACACAACAATGGGATTGAACTTTGAGCACATGATAAAAGCGAGAGCATACAAGGGAGGGGTGAGGATAGGTAAGACACCTAAAAAACTAGCTAGCATTTGTTGCCCTTAACGCAGAGAAACTAAAGCAGATACCTTAAAAGCAACTGAGGCCAATAGGAGAAGGGGACCAGGAACTAGAGAAAAGGTGAGATCAAAAAGAATTAACCTAGAAGGTAACACACACGCACAGGAAATTAATGTGAGTCAACTCCCTGTATAGCTATCCTTATCTCAACCAGTAAAAACCCTTGTTCCTTCCTATTATTGCTTATACTCTCTCTACAACAAAATTAGAAATAAGGGCAAAATAGTTTCTGCTGGGTATTGAGGGGGTGGGAAGGAGAAGGAGGAGGTGGAGTGGGTGGTAAGGGAGGGGGTGGGGGCAGGGGGGAGAAATGACCCAAGCCTTGTATGCACATATAAATAATAAAAGAAAAAAAACAGGTCATTAGATTTAGGACCCATGTTGATACAGTCTGATCTCATCTTATTTATTTATTTTTTGGCCGTAATGGGGATTGAACTCAAGGACTCGTGCTTTCAAGAACTCTACCACTTGAGTCACCACTCCCCCAGCCATTTTGCTTTTAGTTTACAAATAGTGTCTCACACTTTTGTCCTGGCTGGCTTTAGACAGAGATCTTCCTACTTCTACCTCCCCAGTACCTGGGATTATAAGTGTGCTATAATGACCTCATCTTATCTTGAGCACATCTGCAAAGACTACCTTTCCACATAAGTTCACATTCTGAGGTACATGATGGACATAACTTTTTTTTTTTATGGTACTGGGGTTTGAACTCAAGGCCTTGTGCTTGCTAGGCAGGTGCTCTAACACTTGAGCCACACTTCCAGTTGGATATACTTTTTTGGAGACTGCCCAGCCCATTACAGGTGGGCATGGAGAGAGGAGGGAACACAAAGATGGTCTTCTCCAGGCTCTTAGGATGCTGCTCAGCACAGAGGGCTCTGGGCTAGGAGCCCAGGAAAATGCCAAAGGAGGCCTGGAGCCTTTAAGACCCAACAGACAGGGGTTTCACCCAACTGAGCTCACGACCTCCAGTCGTTGTTTGGTCTCTATCTTTTAATTATGTGTTCATCTTCCCCTCCCATTAACATTTCTCCTCCATTGTCTTTTTTTTTTGTGGTGAGACTGGGGTTTGAACTCAGGGCTTCACACTTATAAAACAGGGGTTCTATCACTTGAGCCACACCTCCAGTCCATTTTGTGCTTTAGTTACTTTTGAAGATGTGATCTCTCAAACTTATCTCCTGGGCTGGCCTCGAACCATGATCCTCCCAATCTCGGCTTCCGAAGTAGCTAGGATTTACAGGTGTGAGCCACTGGCACCTGGTCTCCTCCATCATCTTTAGTAACTACCCAGCATTCCGCTGCAGGAAGAGACATAAGTTCCCCTCGCTTGGACAGCAAGGCTAGTTCAGCATATTTTGTTCTGGCAAATAGCAAGACAATACAGAGTAAGGATAACATGTTGAAACCTACTGGGGGTAAGAAGGTAGTGAGTGGTAGGTGCCAGTGGCTCATGCCGAATAGCTATGCAGGAGGCAAAGATCAGAAGGACCGAGGTTTGAAGACAGCCCAGGCAAATAGCTCAGAGACCCTATCTGAAAAAAAATCAATAAAAAAAAAGGGCTGGCAGAGTGGCTCAAGTGGTAGAGCACCTGCATGAGGCCCTGAGTTCAAATCCTACTGCTGCCAAAAGAGAAAGAAAGAAAGAAAGAAGAAGGAAAGAAAGAAAGAAAGAAAGAAAGAAAGAAAGAAAGAAAGAAAGAAAGAAAGAAAGAAAGAAAGGAAGGAAGGAAGAAAAAGGTTAGTAAAGACTCCCACCCCTCAACATCTATAACTGGAAAAAAGGAATTTAATGCTTTTTACCCACCTCAGGAGCTAACATTCCTAAAATGCAGACATTCAGTGAGAAGGAAGGTCTGCTTTAATCTCTCTCTATTTTTTTTTAAATTAAGGTTAAAATTTTAAATTATAAAGCCACTTCAAAGTGACAATGCGGTGAAATTGAGTACATTCGTAATGTTATGGAGCCTTCACCATGATGCAGCTCCAAAATATTTTCGGTCATCCCAAAAAGCAACAGTATCTCCCTGATCAGTCACCCGGACCCTGCCTCAAGCCCTGGCACCCATGAGTCCACTTCCCATGTCTCCTGTTCTGGACATTTCCTATCAATGGAAACGTCATGGATCCTTGTAGTCTGTTTCTCTCACTGACCATGATGTCCTCAAGGTCCCTCCATGTTGTTGCCTGTGTCAGAGCTAAGCGACCATAGAGGGACCATACAGTGCGTGTCCATTTGTCCATAGGTGGCCACGTGGACTTTCCCACTCTCTGGCTGCTGGGACATGGGCGTATCTTGCTGTCTTCTAACCTCATTGATTTCTAACCAGTGGATCCTGGGCAATGAACAGGCCCCATATGGGGTCAAGCATCCCCCACCTCACATGGATGGAGCCCCAAGATGGCAGTTGAAAGGGGTGCCAGCAGGGGTATTGACAGGAGCTGCAAGTGTGGCATGGGACAACCTGAGTTTGATCCCTGTGCCAGTGGCCCCTGGACAGTAACTTTGGTTTCCTCATTCATGAATGGGGTCGTTGTGACAATCAGTTAAACAAATTTGCACAAAGCTCCCAGAACTTAGGCATGAATCAAGATTTTTGAGACACTGTAAGGGAGGGGAGTGGGGATGACCCACCTGGGATGTGTAGGGAGTGGGTTGTGGGGTACAGCATGAAGCCTGAGCCTCTGTTTCTGCAGCAGGGACCAGTGGCAGATACAGAATAAAGTAGTGGTGGTAGGTGCTCTTTGTTTCAACCTCATTTCCCCATCTGTACAATGGGTGGAGGGGGACCCATTTAGTCCAAAAGCCTCTGTCCAGGGCCTCAGGGACCAGAGTCAGTTCCTGGTGAGTGGTACGCATAACTGCCACCATTAGGATTTTGAAGATATCATTTCTTACCCTCAGGGCTGCCAGATCTTTGGAAGCCTGTGGCCTTTCTCCTGGTCCATCCTTCCTCTTGGGCATCCCCAGCCTCTGCAGCATACCAACACGGTAGTTATTTCTGACTTATCCTGGGTCCCCAAAGAAATACATTTTCTTTAATTATTAATCATGGAGGTGAGAGAGATACACGGGAATGAAATAAGCTCTATGACTTTGGGGGAGAGGATGGGGTGGGTGGAGCAGCCCCTAGGCTCCCTGCTTGATCCAATGGGGGTCTGGGTGGGAGCTGGAACTCAGGGTGAGGAGGGAGGAGTCCAGACAGGGGGCTAGGGGTAGGGGGCAAGTACTGATCTCCATTCTCTCCTTTTTCTCTTCTCTCCCTCGCTGTGGGAATTGCTGTGTGTGTTATTCTGAGTGGTTCTGGACTCAAAGGCAAGCGGGAGTAGAGAACATCAGGACCACACCCCTGCTCTGCCTCAGTTTCCCCAGCTGTTGGAGAAAGGTTCTGGCCCTCTCCTAATTCTTCTGCCTTGTGCCTCCTAGCTTAAACTTTAAACTCAAAGCTAGCATGCTATATTTGAGACTCTGTGGATGCTGATGCCAGGCTCCTGGGACCCCCCACACTTGGCTGGGGAGAGAAAGTCATACAGAAGCCAAAGAGGACCAGGAGACTCCATTTAGGAAAGTGGGGAAGGAATGGGGAGGGGTTTTCATGCAAGGATGACTGGCATGTGGTGCAGGGAATGCAACTTTAAGCAGAGGACCTGCCTGGAGGAGGTGGTATGGCAGGACAGCAAGTGCGACAACTGCTGGTTGCACTGGGCATGGGGCAGAACCTGGCAGGCTGGGCAGCATGTGACCAGACTTGCAGCAGGACAGGTCATGGGATGAGGTAGAACATCAGGCCAAGGCCTTGGATTAGCAATGGAGAGCCATAGAAGGGCACAGAGTAGGGGAGGGGAGGGTCCAGATTTGGATGTGTGAGGTCTCTAGAGAGCTAGTCAGGAGAGACTCTAGGGGAGTAGGGCAGCCAAGGTGACCAGTGGGCCCTGGGGGGTGGGGAAGAGTGGTGAGGTCAACCATAAGGCCATACCAAAGCACAGGTCTGGATAGATGCTCATCAACTCATGTTACTACCCTTCTCCAAATCCTCCCATGGCTCCCTATGACCTCCATGATTGAACACCAAATGCTGCCCATTTACCCTCACCTCTCCCCACTCACCTTGCACTGCACGTCACAACTACTTGTCCTTGTAGTTCCCTGAATGCCTGGGGCTTCGTCCATTTCTAGAGATTTTGCAGACACTGTTCCCTCTGCCTGGAGCCCTGTCCCCCAGCTGAGAAAGAAATAGCTTCCACAAGGCGGGGTAGGGGAGTGTGTGTGGGGTGATGCAGAGAAGTTAAGGAAGATGAGAATTCTGACTGGGTGTATACTACAATTCCTATTTTACGGACAGGGTAACTAAGTCACAGAGAGAACTCAAGGTCTTCTAGGGGACCAGAAGTGTTATCATTCTTAATCTCATGTCGCCCAAAACAACTAGAGAAGGACCATCCAGAAGTCAGGACTGCCAAGGGCGGAGGCGAGATCATCATGATGCGGGAGCCCCTGCCTGCTTACAGGCCCTGGGGCTGCAGCTTGGGGAGAACTGGGCCGGGGTGGGGGGGGGAGGAGGGGGGAAGGGCGGAGGGCAGGTGCCGGCTGCTTGCCCCGCCCCCCTCTCCCCAGCCCGCTGCGGCGGGCACACCGATCAGCAGCGGGCGATCGATGGCTTATCGAGCCCTTTTCAAGCTCCGGTGATTTCTGTGGATTCAGTGTAAACCGCAGCCTGGGCCCCCGCTCCCATCGACCCAGGCTGAGGAGCCCCCTCCCCACCGCCGCCGCGCTGACAGCTCCCGCGGCTGGCTCTGCGCCCCAGCACCCAGCGCGGGGCGCCCCCTCCTTCTGGGACCCCACGGAGGTAAGGGCGGGGAAGGGACAGACGGGCCGCCAGGGCACAGGCTGATGGGCATGGTGGCTGGAGACTGTGCACGCGACAAGAGACGCCTGGGAGGTAGTCTGCGGCGAGGGGTGGAGCCGGCTGAGGCGTTAGAGACCCTCTGGAGGGAGGCAGAGGCTGGGCTCACCGCCCCCACTCGTCCCAAGATCCCTTCTTGCCTGGAATTCTGTTCTGCACCGCCCCCAGGCATTGCCTGACCCCAGCTCCAATTCCAGTGGTTGCTTCTGCAACTCGTGAGACTCGCCTGTAGTCTCCCCCACCCCACCCCCACCCTACCCCCACCCCGTGTTCTCTTCTGAACCAGGACTAGGGGCTCCTTCCACAGAAAAATTTACTTCAGCCCCAAGAAATACTTGGAGACTTCCAGAAAGCTGAAGTGCTGCATGGGTAGCCTGTGCCAAAGAATCTCACTTAAACCCTTGTTTCATACACCTCTGTGCCTACCCATCACACCTCAGCAGCAGCCATCCGCCTCCCCCCCCCCCCCCGTGTGCTCCCCTCACTCACCAACCTCATCTACACCACTCCTACATCCGCCCACTCATCTGTCAATCAATCCAACTACCTGTTGATCCATGCATCCATATATACATACACCCACCCATCCATCCACCCATCTACCCATTCACTCATCTGCTATCCATCCGTCCACCCATCCATCCATCCACTCATTCACCCAGTCAATAAGCCATACGTTTATCAGCATACCCATTTATCCCACAATTTATCCATTCCTCCATCCACCTATCTAGCCATTCATTCCATCCTGCCATCCATCCATCTACCCATCTAGCCACTCATCCTTCCATCCATCCATCTACCAAACTTGATCCTTCATCCTTCCATTTATCTACCCTAGCCAACTATGCCTGTACCCACATTCCCATCCATCCTTCCATCCATTCATCCGTTATTTATTTGTCTATCAACTTTCCCACATATTACACACCTGTTCATTCATTTACCTACTCACCCATTCAGCCAGCAATTCATGCATTCAACAAATCATTCACTCATTCATTCATCCACATTTACCTGTCCTTTTAGCCATGTACCCACTCATCCTTTCATCCATCCACCCACATATCTAAATCCCCACCTAGTCACCAATTGATTTACACACCCATTTGCTCATCCATCCACCCATCCATCCACTCTTCCTTTCCTCCCTCCGTTCACCTACCTACCCATAACTCCCTCCCTCCCTCCCTCCATCTACCTACCCATCTATTTATCATTTCACTCATTCATTCTTCCACCCACAGTATTTTATTAGGTCACTTCTAGGTCATCCTGATGCTGTGCTTTGGTGACAAAGGTGAGTCTGTCCTGTCCCTTGACCCAATGAGTTCCCAGATCAAAGCCATTCCCCTGATAGAAACAGCAGATTGAGCCCAGATAAGGGCTAACATGAAGGATTACCTCATCAGAGAGAGGCTCCATTATACAGATTGGTAAACCAAAGCCCACATGGTCACGGAGGAGATGGCAGGACAACTGGCCCTGCAGCCAGCTGTCACTTCCATGGTGGCACTTCGGTGGGACAGCCCCGGAGATCCTGCCATGGTTAATGCTGCCGCCTCTCTGTCTTGGACAGCTCTATCTCACTCTCATAAAAGGTGCCCTGGGCACGTGTACCCAGTGGGCAATACAGTGGGGCAAAGCCAGTGAGGCCCTTCAAGGAGCTTTGTTCTTTTGTTTGGAGGGGAGCTGAGAAAACCAGCCATGAAACAGAAATAGAATCATTAGCTGCAAGCCCCAAAGCCAGACAAGTCTGGGTGGGATCCTGTGCCCACAGGTAGGGTCAGCCACCTTCTCGCCCTGCTCAGCCACGGGATGCTGAGTGGCCATGAGGACGCTAAGCATGGGTACCACAAGCCCCAAAGCTGGGGAGGTGGGCAAACCAGGGAAAGCCGCCATGTCACAGAGCAAGCAGGAGACGGCAGCTCTGAAATCCCCCTTCATAATTAATAAATGAAGAATATGGTTGTTAATCGATGGAGCTGTGAAGAGAATATTGATTCCAACCTCGCGCTATTTTTTTTTGTGCCGCTTAGATTTTTACACCTCATTTAGAACAAGGCTTCCCCAGGGAACCCTTAAAACCAAAAGATATTTGCAAGAGTCCAGTGGGGTGGGGAGTGGGGGGCAATGTCAGGATAGGGCTATGGAAAAAGGGGCTGGGGAATATGGTGAGGCAGAGGGGGAGCCAGGCAAAGAAATATTATTTATCGTTGAAGTGGCCAAATCACTGCGCTGTCCTGGAGCACCCATTTGAATATTTGATTAAGGATCAATTATTGTGAGTGTCGGGAAAGGTCATTGGACAAATTCACATGAGGCGTGGGGGAAATTTGGGGATAGAAAAATAAAGCCCACTATTATTTTTTATTCTACAAATAATGCATGTCCAAGGGGGTAAAATTGTAGTTAAAAGAAGATCATGAACATCACCACAAAACCCAGCCTCACTGGGCACAGAGAAAGCTTTTGAGGTCTATGCAAGCAAACATGTCCCAATGTGCACGATTACTGTACATAAATAAGAAGTTTACAAAAATGGCTTCTGACATCATTCATGATCCGCACAAAAAGGTTCTCTGTTCTTTCTTTCTGACTGAAAAAGTAATACATCACCAGGGTCAGGAACAATTAGAAAATACTGAAAAGTGTAAAGAAGAAAATATGATTGCTGATAAATTTCATTTCTTAAAAATGAAATGACAAAGCCAGGTGCCAGTGGCTCACGCCTGTGATCCTAGCTACTCAGGAGGTAGAGATCAGGAGGATTGCGGTTCAAAGCCAGCCTTGGCAAATAGTTCGTGAGACCCTATCTTGAAAAAACCTTCACAAAAAAAAGGGCTGTGGAGTGGCTCAAGGTGTAGGCCCTGAGTTCAAACCCCAGTACCGCAAAAGAGAGAGAGAAAGGAGGGAGGGAGGGAAAGAAAGGAAGAAAGGAAGGAAGGAGAAGACAAGGAAAGAAAGAAAGAAAGAGAAAGAGCTATGCGAGGCAGAGGCAGCCTCCCTTGTCATCCCAGCACTGAAGAGGCCACGGTAGGAAAATAGTTCCAAATCACACCTGAGCTGTATAGTGAGAACCTGCCTCAAAAACTAAAATAAGATAAGAAAAAGAAAGGAAAAAAAAGTGAAAAGCAGGCTGTTCTCCCTTTTTTATTCCCTTTTTTTTTTTTTGTGGGAATGGGGTTTGTACTCAGGGCTTCATGTTTGCAAAGCAGGCACTCTACCACTTCAAGCACACCTCCAATCCATTTTGCTCTGGTTATTTTGGAGATAGGGTCTCATCAACTATTTGCCCAGGCTGGCCTCAAATCGAAATCCTCTCAACCTCAGCCTCCCAAGCAGCTAGGAGTACAAACGTGAACCACTGGTGCTTAGCTAAAAGCACACATTTCTGAAGTGCACAATTCGATGGTCTACAGCACACTCACAGACTTATGCAGCTATCCCTCAATCGAATTCTAGGACCATCACCCCCAAATGCAGCCCTACCTCCAGGAAAAGTCAGCCCTTCACCTCTCTAGCCCTTGGCACCCATGTCTACCAGTCTCTGTATTCTCCCGTTCTGCATATTTCCTATCAGTGGAGTCACATACCATGGAGCCTTGTGCGTTTGCTTCTCTCACTGAGCATAATGGCCTCAAGGGCCCTTCACATTGTAGTATGTGTCAGAGCCTTGTCTTGCTCATGGCCAAGTAATATTCCATGGGAACAGACCACATTTTGCTAAGATGTTGGGCTGTTTCCACCATTCTTTGTGGACTGGGCATGCACACATACTAGGCAAGCACTCTTCCACTGAGCCACACCCCCTGCCCTTGCAATGAATGAGTATTTATTTGAATCCCTATTTTCAGTTCTTTGGAAAATAGTCCCAGGACTGGGAGTTCTGAGTTTTGTAGCAAGTCTGTTCAGGTTCTTGAATACACACACAGGAAGTCTTGAAGTCTCTGGTTGTTAACGGTGTTGTGATGAAACCTGGTGTGAAGGCTTTGGCACGTCTCCACTGCTTTATGGATTAAAGACTAGTTACCTGGAAAGAAGCCTTTAGCCCTCTCCCCAAGTGTTCTGGCTTGGGCTCCCCCACAGGGCAAGGGATCACTGTTCTCTTCAGTTCTGTGAGTCGAGCAGTATCGTATTTTTCTTTCTCATCAAATCATGTTGGCCATTTATCAGGGCTTTTATGAATTGCTTGACATTTTGTCCCTGTCTTAATGTGCCTGTATGTTTTTCTTAACATTTCTTACAATCTCTGGAGGGGTTTCTCTTTTCTTTCTTTTTTTTTTTTTTTTTTTTGGTGGTGGTGCTGGAATTTGAACTCAGTGCTCTGTCACTTGAGCCACGCCCCAGTTCCTTGGCTTTAGTTTGCTTTTCAGATAGGGTCTCGAGGTTTTACCCTGCCAGCCTCCTAAGTCACTGGGATCACAGGCATGTCCGCTCCCCGCTGCCCCCCAGCTGTCAGGTCTCCAGGACATCAACCGCCAGGAGCACGTGACTATTTCCCCAGCCTTGTTCACTCTGCTTTCACTCCGGGTTTAATTTGTAGGTAGCAGGATTCATCTCTCATCTCTTTAGTCTCTATTGGTTTTTTGTTTTTGGGGGGTTTTTTTGGTACTGGCGTTTGAACTCAGAGTCTCACACTTGCTAGGCAGGTGTTCTACCCCCTGAGCCACTCCTCCAGCCCTTTTTTGTGAAGGTTTTTTTTGAGATAGGGTCTCACTATTTTCCCAGGTTGGCTTTGAACTGCGATCCTCCTGATCTCTGCCTTCTGAGTAGCAGGATCACAGGTGTTAGACAGCAGCACCCTGCTCATCTCTCTAGTTTCTTAAGGATAATGTGTTCTCCCCTAAAGATATAAACTTCACTGTCTGTGTCTTCACTGTTTATGCTCAAAACATCTCTACTTTATTGCCTTTTGTGGGCTTGTCATAAAAGAATTCAGACAGTCCCAAGCACACTCAGTAAGAATTAAAGTCAGAGTTGTTAAGTGCTTACTAGATCACCTCATTTAACCTTTATAGCAACCCTGGGTGTGGTCACACTCATTCTTTTACAGATGTGGACATGGAGGCACAGAGAGGTTATACAACCTGCCTAAGGTTACACAGCTGGTATGTGTAGGCTGGAGCCAGGCCATGTTCCTGGTAGTCTGTACCACATTGCCCCTTGAGTCTGTGTTTACTGACACTACCCAGATAACCAGAGCTACCAGCATAGAGGGCATCCTACACGGCTTTTTTCTGTTTGTCAGTGTGTGTGTGTGTGCGTGCATGTGTCTAGCACACACAACCTGTCACATTTTTCCTGTTCCCTCAACCATAGATGTCAAGCAGCTTTCTATTTCCCTACAGACATGGCGCAGCCATGTTCTTTTTTCAGGGCTTAGTAGTATTCCGTGGCGGGTGTCAATGTTCTATGGAGAAAGTAAACATTTTGTGTTAAGAAACACTGTGCTGGAAAAATCCCATCTTCACCCTAGGCCCCACTCTGTGTCTGAGAGCTGACCCAGGTGGCCTCCATGCTGCTTGGACCTGGTTGGGTTCTGCCATTGAGGATCTCCTGCTGGACCCTGGAAAATGGGAAAATTACTATGGTTGCTGTCTCCCTGCACCCCTCAGCCTCGGATATAGCAGGTGCGATGGTTTAGGTGCTTCCCCAAAATCTCTTCTGGAAAATTATTCCCTGCTCTAGTTTCATTTTCAATGTCCCCAAGAGGTCCATGTGCTAACTAAGTCTCAGTTCACAGCTTGGTGCTACTGGGAGGTAGTAGAGCCTTTAAGAGGAGGGGCCTTCTGGGAGGTCTTCAGGCCACTGGGATGTGGCCCTGAAGGGGATTGTACGACCCCAGTCTCCTCCCCTTTCCCTCTTTTGTATTCGCCATAACTGTCCACAGGCCCAAAGCAAAAAGATCCACGGGCAATGGACTGGAGCCGCTAAAACTGTGAACCAAGGTGAACCTTCCTTCTTTATAAGCTGATTGTCTCAGGCATTTGGTACAGTGTTGGGAAGCTGACAAGCAAAGTCCCCAAAGTCCTACACAGTGGAGTTTGGAGGTGTGGCCTTTGGGAGGTGATGAGGGTTAGGTGAGGTCACGAGGGTCTGGCCCATGAGGTCATTAGTGGCTTTGTAAGAAGAGGGAGAGACGAGCTGGTACACTGACTCTGTCTTACCTGTGATGCCCCGCGCAGCCTTGAGTCTCTACCTTGAGTCTCCATCAGCAAGAAAGTCATCACCAGATGACGAGCAGGTGCTAGCTCCGTGGCCTTCAGACTAGGAGCCATGTAACCCTCTGTTGTTTATAAATCACCCAGTCTGTGGCATTGTGTTATACCAGCAGGACTAAGAAGAGGTTCACAGCCCCAGTGTCTTCCTCTTCTGGCTTCTCAGATGCTCACACCTGCTAGGCAGGCACTGCATCCTTGAGCCATCACCAGTCGCTGTTTATGACTCTTGCCTTGGTTTCCTACCGTCTCTCCTGCTGAGACCCTCCTTAACACAGACCACATCAGTCACCAGGTGCCACAGGAATTTGTGTCACACACACTGCAGTCCCTCGATGGTGCACAGCAGTGTGTGTGATGTGGCAAGGCGTATGGACTCTCGATCACGGAACTAGAGTGTCCACTGGCTGGCTTTGCTTATCATGCCAGGCTCTCTGGCATGTCTGTGGCTGGCTACTTGTTGGCTAAGCAGGGAAAAACCGTCCAAGCAACTGGATGACTCAGTTCCCCTCAGCCATACCCGGGACCAGAGCAGAGCCAGAGGGTGGCAGCAGACACACTGGGTCATCCTTTTAATGACTCACATAACGTACATGACCCTCCCATTGAGTGTAGGTTTTACCCAGGAATTACTTCTTTGTTGTTTTGGGTTTTTTTAGACACTGTCTCATTATGTAGGTGAGGTTCTTGAACTCTTGATCCTCCTGCCTCAGCCTCCCAAGTGCTGGGATTACAGTTGTGTGCCACCATGTCCAGCATGGGCTTACCCCTAATATGGCAAAGTAGAGGATTCTGCAGATGTAATGTAAGTCCCTGCTAAAATTGACCTTGAGTCAATCAATAAGAACAGCATCCTGGTGGGCCTGGCCCAGTCAGGTAAGATGAGAAGCTCCCAAGATTCTCCCTCTCTTTTGGTTGCTGACTTTGAAGGAACTGCCAAGTGTTTTATAGATATAAGGACCTGAATTCTGTCAGCAGCCAGGTGAGCTTGGAAGAGGTTCCCCAAGGCCATGCCTGTGAGACTATAAGCCGAGAGCACTGATAATTTGTAAACCAAGTTTTCTTTCTTCTTTCTTCCTTCCTTCCTCCCTTCCTTCTTTCCTTCCTCCCTTTTCTTCCTCCTCTCCCCTTCCTCTTCTCTCTCTCTCGCTCTGTCTCTCTCTCTCTCTCTCTCCCCCTCCCTCCCTTGGTAAGCGCAGGCTCTGCCACTGAGTTACACCCCTAGACTATTCCAAATTTTAATCTACAACAAATCGGAGGGCTCAGGATTTGACTCAGTGGTAGACCACTTGTGTCACGTGCTTTAGATCCTAAAAGTTAATAAATAAATAAATAATAAAATTAATTGATAAAAGTTAATAAATAAATAATGGGTATTTTAGCCTTCAACCTTGTGGCTGTTTGTTATGCAGTGGAGGTGACATGTGCACATAGAAATCGAGGTGCAGGCCTTGCCTAGGCCTCCCACTATCTATGGGAGCTGCATGGCCGCTCCAGCCGCTACAAAGGGCCTCAAAAGAGGAAGGGCCAGGCCAGAGTCTCAACCAACTGAGAACAGCAGGAACCCTATGTGCAGGATATGCACTTTTGCATTGTCACCAACTTTTCAAGACAAGTCAAAGACTGCCGCCATGAACATCTTACCAAGGTCTGTACAGTTGTGAGGCTATACAGATCCCCAAATTGGGTTTTTTTCAGGTAAGAAAGAAGTTTAGAGACACACTTTATTATATCTGCACCAAGAGCAGCCAGCCTTCATCCAAAAATGAAAAACCACCTCACTCATATTCAAAGCTAATATAGCTTACATTATAACATAACTGGGCGCCGTGGCTCATGCCTGTAACCCCAGCTGTCAGGAGGCAGAGATCAGGAGGATCACAGTTCAAACCCAGCTTATGCATAAATGCAAGACCCTATTTGAAAAATAACCAGAGGGGAGAGAGAAGGGATGGGCGTCAGCAGGGAGAAATGCCCCAAGCAATGTATGAGTATATGAATATATGAATAAAGAGGAAAAAAAAATAACTAAAGTAAATAGATCCGAGGGCATGGCTTAAGTGGTAGAGCTCCGGCCTAGCAAGCAGGAGGTTCTGAGTTCAAATTCCAGTACCACCAGAAAAATTGCAATGGTATAATTATTACAATTCCATGAAACATTGCAATTTCTTCTAAAAAACAAAGTACCCCACACACCTACACTACTATTTTCCTAAAAACAAAAACAAGCCCTGGTGAGTCCAGAGTATATATTCTACCACATGAATTTTAGAACAATTTTATTCACTTCTTTTGTCTGTAGAAGAAAAAAAATCTACACTTGAAAGGCCAAGAGGCAAAATGTGGAAAAAATTCTGATTGGAATTTTGATTAGTATTGAAATAAAAATTTATAGATTAATATAGAGAAAATTGACATTTTTTTACATTATTGAGTCTTTTCATCTGGCATGTGATTTTTGTCCTTCAATTGTTTCATCTCCCCCTCACTTTATTGAAGTATAACTGACACATACAAAAGTGTATCTACCTTTAAGGTTGCATACATTCTGAAATGAATGCCCCCATCAGGAAGGAATTGTTAGTGTCTGCATTTTTTTTTTCTTGGTTTTTTTTTTTTTTTTTTTTTTTTTTTTAGTCCTATATGGCTCTTAAGTTTATTTCCTTTATTTCTTATTTTCTTATTTTTTTTTGGCAGTACCGGGAGTTGAACTCAGGGCCTTGCACAAGCCCTACTATCACTTGAACCACACCCCAGCCCTAGGATTTTAGATGGAGTCTCAAATTTCTGCCTGCATGGCTTTGGACTATGATCTTCCTATCTCTACCTCTCAAGTAGCTGGGATTACAGGTGTGAGCCAACAGTGCCCGACTTGCTTTTTCTTCTTTTTTTAATAAAACCATTTGATTTATTTTTCTTCTCCTGCTACTGTGAATATTCTTCTGATTGTTTTCTTTTATTTTGTTTTGAACCAGCACTCTACTACCAAGCCATATCTCCAGCCCTCTCCTTGCTATTGTAAAGACATTCTTTCTTTCCAATTTTTCTTGTCACTGGTCCTTGCTGGTCTGTAGAAAGTTATTGTTGACATCTTGGATTTACACTATAATGCTCTTAAACTCATGAAGATTTTTCCTAAATTCTCTGGGGAGGTTCGATGATACAATGACACTCTGGAAATGATGATAGTTGTATTAGTTTTTTGGGGGAAGTTGTGTGTATAGTGGGGGAAGACTGGGGTTTGAACTCACAGCTTCAGGTTTGCAAAGCAGGCACTCTACTGCTTGAGCCACACCTCCAGTCCATTTTGCTCTGGTAATTTTGGAGATGGGGGTCTCAAGAACTATTTGCTTAGGTTGGCCTCGAATTGCAATCCTCTAAATATCAGTCTCCCAAGTAACTAGGATTATAGTTGTATCAGTTTCTATTGCAACCGTAACAAATTCTCACTGACTTCACAACTGTGGTGTCAAGCCTGTTTTTTGTGATATAACCATGCAATTTTGTTTTCCTACTTCATTGCATTAGCTAAATTGTCCAGGGTGGGAACAAAGCACAGTGTGCATTCACAAATTACCCTGAATTGAGCACATTTTTGGGACACATTAAGGAAAGAGAACAGGGAGGCATGGCACAGAGAAGGACCTGGCTCCCTGTTCAGTCCTCGCCCTCCATCTACCTCGGGCTTAAAGATTTCTCCTACCTTGTCTCTTGTCTTCAAGGTACATGAGGGTCAGCAAGAAAAAAAAACAAAGATGCAATGGGGTGCCTCTTTCCCAAGACCTCCTCCCATGGAGTGCGTGAGGATGGTGGCTGACAGTGTGTTTGGCATCAGAACACAGGGCCTTCTCTTTCTGTCTTCCCCAGAATTTTGGCTCAGTGTTTTCGGCATCTATGGATGGTCTTTGGCCAGTCCCCTTTGATCTACTGAGAAGATGAGGCACAAGGATGGGTGTTTCTAACAATGACAAAATTCTGCCACCAAGCTGTCAGCTTTACTTCAGTTCTGTGGCTTATTTTTTTCAAATGTCCCCCTGGTTCACTGTGGTGAGAATTGACTTTATCCTTTTGTGTCCCTTAATAGGAGGAGGTGGCCTGAGAATTTCCTTGTGGCGTTATCTCTGGAAGGTTTGTTATTGGGGTCATTGGCATTGTAAAATAATTAGTGGGGGCATCTGTGCAAGGTTCCTGGGACTGCCGTAGCAGAAACACATTCACTCATGGTTTTGACATGCACATCCCAAGTCAAAATATGGCCAAGGCTGGTTCCTACCTTGTGCCACCCACTTCCAGCTTTTGGTGACTCTGGAGACCCTTGGTAAAACACAACTTGCTGCAATGTCACCCCCATTCCCTTATAAGCCATCAGTCATGAGACTGGAGCCACCCAGCCAATCCAACCTGTCACTAGTCACATCTGCAATGACCCCATTTCCCAATGTCGCATTCTGAGCCTCCAGGTGCACATGAATTTTGGGGCAAACACTAGTCACTTCCTGACTGGAGTGGAGCATGTTCCATGCTCTGAGAGGGCTCACGAAGTCTAGGTCATTTCCTTCTTTTGTTAGCATCAAAGGAGATCATGCATGAAACCATTGGGGTGTGCCTTCAGCTTCCTCTCTACCTTCATTTATGTATTTATTATCTATCTATTTATTATTTTGGTAGTACTGGGATTTGAACTCAGGGCCTCAAGCTTGCTAGACAGGTACTCTACCACACCTCTGGCCATTTGCTTTTAATTTCTTATTTTTAGTTAGTATCTTCTACTTTGCCCAAGGATGGCCTCAGATCACCATCTTCCTGCCTCCGTCTTCTGAGCTCTGAGATTACCCGAGTGTGCAGACATGCCTGGCTTCTTTCTTTCTTTTTTTGATATTTTTTCTTTTGGTGGTACTGGGGTTTGAACTCAGGGCTTCATGCTTGCTAGGCAGGTGCTCCATCAGCTCTCGTTTCGTATAGCCACAATGAGCCATTTCAGAGTGAAATTCAGTGACTTATACTACATTCACAATGTTGAGTAATGAACACTTCTTTCAAGTTTCAAAACTTCTTTTGTTTTGTTTTAGTTTTTGAGAGAGGCTCTTGCTATGCATCTCAGAGTGGCCCAGAAGTCATGCTCCTCCTGCTTCAGCCTCTTGTGTGCTGGGCACTTCCACACCCAGATCAAAATGTTTAAATTACTCCCATTAGAAAACCCAGTGCCCAACCAGGCCCTGGTGGCTCACACCTGTAATCCTAGCTACGTGGGAGGCAGAGGTCAGGAGGATCACAGTCCGAAGCCAGCCAAGGCAAATAGTTTGAGAGACCCTATCTCAAAAAGACCCAACACAAAAAAGAGTTAGCAGAGTGGCTTAGGCAGTAGAGCACCCACCTAGCAAGCATGAGGCCCTGAGTTCAAGTCCCAGTATCACCAAAAAATTTTTTTAAAAGAAACCCAGTGCCAGTTAGTCTTCAATCCCATCCCCACACCCACAAATCCACTTCCTGTTTCTGGATTCTCCTATTCTGGATGTTTCCTATCACTGGAGCCTCATACTGTGCCTCACGTCTCCTTCTCTCACTATGTCTTAAGGTCCCTCCACATTTATGTGCGTCAGAGTTTCATCCTGTTCACGGTTACGTGATACTCCACTATGGAAGGAATACGCTGTGTCCATGTGCCGGGGCTGCTGTGAATCCCGTGCTGTGGCTGTACATGCACACACATCTGTTCATACGTCTTTCTGATGGCTTTGGGTGTGGCCCTCTGACAGAGTCTTTCCCCCCCCCCCTTTGGCTGTACAGCTAGGCAGATGCTGTAGCCCTTTTTTGTACTGGGTGTTTTTGAGATAGGGTCTCTCAAACTATTTTCCCAGGCTGGCCTCAAACCTCGATCCTTCTGATCTCTGCCTCCCGAGTAGCTAGGATTACAGCCATGAACCACCAGTGCCTGGCTTGGCACAATCTTACAAATTTCTCTTGTGGTTTTCATTAAAATCAATTTTGGTAATTTATGTTTTCCTAGAAAATCATGCATTTTATCCTCTTTCAAGTTCATTAGCATAGAATCCTACAATGGTTTATCTTCGTGCATCTAAATGTCCTCAATATTTATAGCTTCATAGCCTCCGTGTCCTAATTCTCACCTCCCTCCCTCTCTCTCTCTTTCTCTCTCTCTCTCTCGTTCTCCTTTACACACACTAGCTTATATGTACTTTAGAGTATTTTTTCAAAGCAGCAGTAGAGGGTTTTATTTATTAATTCTGGCTGTTTTCTTCTTTTCTAAGCCATTAATTCTGGCTTTTATCTTTATTAATTCGCTCTCTGCCTCCGTTAGTTTTGTGGGGGCTGCTCTGCTCTGCTCTGCTCTGCTCTGCTCTGCTCTTCTTGGGTTGCTGGCTTTATTTACATTTGCTGGGTTTTCCCTTCAGCAACATTAAGCATCTGAGGCAGGGGATTTATGGCCTGCTGTAGCCCGTGTATTTTGATGAGGTGAGTTCTCATTACTTCTAAAGTAGTCTGGAATTGCTCTGAACCAACCATTACTTCTTTTTCATACTTCATAGTTTATTTTTACTTTAGTCATCATGGTCCACAGGCATAACCAATATTCTTTCCAGTCTTAAACATTTATCGGGCATTATTTTTTGGTGGTACTGGGATTTAAACTTAGGGCCTGGAGCTTGCTAGGCAGGTACTGTACCACTTGAGTCACTCTGCCAGCCCTTTCTGTATTGTACTATTTATTTATTTATTTATTTATTGCAGTACTGGGGCTTGAACACAGGGCCTTCACCTTGAGCCACTCCACCAGCCCTTTTTGTGATGGATTTTTCGAGACAGGGTCTCGTGAACTATTTGCCTGGGCTGGCTTTGAACTGCAATCCTCCTGATCTCTGCCTCCTGAGTAGCTAGGATTGCAAGCATGAGCCACTGGTGCCTGGCTTGCATTGGTTATTTTTGAGATAGGGTCTTGCTTTATGCCTGGGATGGCCTGAACTTCAGTTTTCCCATTTGTGTTTCCCCATGTAGCTGGGATAACAGATATGAACCACCCCATGCAGTCACTGGTTGAGATGGGGTCTGCTGAACTTTTTGTCCAGGCTGGCCTGGAACCTCCATCCTCCAGATCTCTGCCTCCTGAGTAGCCAGGATTATAGGCATGAGCCACCACTCCTGCCCTACAACACTGTTTTATTTTAGCCAAATGTGGTGGCACACGCCTGCAATCCGAGCACTCAGAAGACTGAAGCAGGAGGATCTCAAATTCTAGGTCAGCCTGAGCCACACAGTGAGACCCTGTCTCAAAAGAAAAACACTGATCTAAGAGGTTAGTTTGCTTGAAGTCCATTTTCTGTGTGTATGGAAATATCACAGTGAAACCTTACTGTACAATTTGTTTACTCTAATAAAAATGAATAACTTTTTTAAAAATCACAACTGACATTATTGTCTTTAGAATATGAGGTTGCAGAGGAGAAATCTGAAATAAGCCTGATGTTTCCCTTTTGTAGATTCTTTCAATAAACTTTATTTTTCCAGCAATTTTACATTTATAGAAAAAAAAAGTAAGGTGGTACAGATAGTCCCCATGTACCTACTCCACTCTGTTATCTCAGCTTTGAGCTCCTCTCTAGTGTAGCACATTGGTCCTGAGATCTGGACAAGGGTCCTCTACAGGTTTACATGCTGAGGCTCGGAGCCCAGCCCATGACACTGTTGGGAGGTGGCAGAACCCTTAAGAAGTAGGCTGTGGGCTGGCAGAATGGCTCAGTGGCAGAGCACCTGCCTAGCAAGCATGAGACCCTGAGTTCAGACCCCAGCATCACCAAAAAAAAAAAAAAAAAAAAAGGTGGGGATGTAATGTGGAGCTTTGGCTACTGGGGTAATTGGTTATTTCCAGGTTGAGGCTACCATGAGCAAATCTACTCTGAACAATGTGAGTGAGCCTTTGAAATCAGTCCTCATCATTCTTGGGCACATAAGCAGGCAAGGACAGTGGGGTCCGGCCCCTTCCTCTCTTTCACTTCCAACATGAGGTGAGCAGTTTTGCTATACCATCAGCTCCCGCCATGACGTGTGGTATTAACACAGGCCAAAGCAATGGGTCCATCAGACCATTGGCTGAAACCTCCAAAAAGTTGATTGTCTCAGGTATTACAGCAATGGAAAATAGACTTTCATAAGTAGGTCACAATTAACACATTTTTCATAACTAAAGCTCATGCTTGATTCCAATGGTCAGTTTTTCCCCTAATTGCCCCTGAGTCCCATGCAACGTTATTCATCACATTTCCTTTGGGCTGTGACTTTTTAGATGGTCCTTTTTAAATTTGCACTCTTCTACTTTTTTCTTAGTCCTTGTAATGCACCAGTTTCTCCAGAAGTGTAACATTCATTATTTTACTTTAATTTTGCCACAAAGATGGAAGCCGCCCTTTCTTCAACAGATGAGAATTTTCTTCTGTGTTTTGTAGGATTCTCTTCTTTCTGGGACTCAATACTCTTTTTTTTTTTTTCCCTTCTGCCTTCCGGAATAATTTCTCAAACTCCTGCTCTCTACTATAGATCTATTTCATGTAGTGTTGATTCAGATTCACACCACACCTAATGATATTTGAAATTTTGCCCTGTCCTGTGTACTCCTCACACCGGGTCCTCAGTCCTGGAATGTCTTTCTCTGTAGTCTCTTCTCCTGGCATTTCATCTTGCAGCTTGTTTTCTAGAAAATCTGCATCTGCTTTCTTTCCCTCCAGAGTGCACCTAACATTTTCTTGTTTCCTGGAGGAGATCTTTGCAGCATGTACCCTTGTATCCTACACAAATCTCATTTTAAAGCATGTGGGGTCTTTTCATAGTGCCTCAGGCATGGCTGTATCCAGCTTCTGACCACAGAGTTAGGGCACTGCCTTGTCTCCATACAGAGATGCCTCTCTGAGGCTGGCAGAATAACAAGAACATGTACATCCTAATCCCTGGGACCTGTGGCCATGGTTTCTTTATATGGCAGGGACCCTGCAGATAGGTCATTCTGGATCATCCGGGACCTAGGTTCTCATAAGAGGGAGGCAGGAGGGTCACAGGCAGAGAGAGACTGGGTGATGCTGTGCTGCTGTCTCTGAAGAGGGAGGAAGGGACTTCAACCCAAGGAATGTGGTGCCTCTAGAAGATGGAACAGGCAGAACTCAGGTCCTCCCTGGAGCCACCAGGAGAGACCAGCCCTGCCAAACCTGGACTTAGACTTCTGCCTCCTGATGGTGAGAAGGTAAATTTGTGTTGTCTTAAAGCCTTGTGGTAGCTTGGTATAACACCTTCCAGTGTAGAGAAGTTGCTCCACGTCCAGGAAAGGTGAGTCTGGGCTATTGTAGAAGCTGCGGTGGGGAAAAGCTTTGTGACCTATGAGTGTCTGGCTCATGGTGCCCTTGTCCCATCTCCTCCAATCTGGCAGCCTTGGCCATGAAAGACATCGAGACCATTACACCATCACTTGCCAGCCCTGGAAGATTCTTTGCCCTGAGACCTTCCCTGCCACTGTCAACAAGGAAGTTGAGGCTGGAGAGGGGTGTGGCCTAAAGCATCCTCTCCCGGCTTTGCCAAGATGGTGTGCTGGTGCCAGTGGCTCATGCCTGTAATCCTAGCTACTCAGGAGGCAGAGATCAGGAGGATTGTGGCTCCAAGCCAGCTTGGGCGGAAAAAAAAAAGGGGGGGCTGGAGGAGTGGCTCAAAGTGTAAGCCCTGAGTTCAAGCCTCAGTACCGCAAAAAAAAAAAAAGATGGGAGTGTGGCAGGTCTTGGTGTGAGTCACAGCCATGACCTGTCTGCATTCAGGAGACATGAAACAGACCCACTCCCAAGGTCTCACAACCCTCCTTCAAGCAGGGAGGGTTTCACTTTCTGGGCTATAGCTGGGCCAGGGCTATGGGTGGCTGGTGACATCTGTCTCCTGGGTCAGCCTGCCCTCTCCCAGCAGACTCACAGAGTCAATACAAAATTAATTGGAGTAATCAACTTTGTCACACCACAGAGAGCTTGCTCATGGGGCTGGTCACTAATTGGTTGGAGCTGCCAGGTGTCCCTGTGTCTTTAAGCATTCACACTTCTCCCCTCCAGTTGATTAATTACTGCTTTGCATCTTCCACCCCACTGGCTGCTCCTGGACCTGCCCTTACTTGAGAAGAGAGGTAGCATGGAGGACTCTTGCACCTGCTTCCCTGTCCCCTTTCCCCTGTCCCTTACAGACTGAGGCCCATAGGAGGCAGGTGGCTGCATCCAATCCCAGAAGTGCAGCAGTTGTGAGCCAAGCGATGATGTTGTGCTGCCCTACTGGGGTGGGACTCACAGGAACAACTGCCACCTACTGATCTTTTCATCCATTCATGTATCTAGTCATCCATCTGTTCATCCATCCCTCTGTCAGCCATTCCCTGTCCACAGTACACCCATCTGTGTATTCATCCCTCCATCTGTCCATTGATCTGTCCATCTGTACTTCTACTATACATCCATCCTCCATCCATAGATTCATTCACTCATCCATTCATATATCCATCACCCAAAATATGTCCTTCCATCCATCCAAACATCTCTCATCCATCCATCCACCCACCCATCATCCTCTCAACCATCTGTCCATCTGTCCACTGATTCACTATGCATACTTTTACCATACATCCATCAGTCATCTGTAGACTCATCCACCCATCCATTCATACATCACCCATTCAACCACTCATCTATCTGTTCATCCTTCAACTGTCCAATCACAAGTCCATCAGTCCAACTCTTCCATTGTCTACCTATCCCCCATTCACCCACCACTTTATTGCTTTTAGCATTTACTTGTCTAGTCTGCCTGTGTGTTCACTTGTCCATCATGGCTTCATCATCCATTCATTCACTCATTCATTCCACTGCCTACCCCAACTGTACCACAAGCTAACATTTCATTGATTGCTGTGGTGCATGGACCCCCTCTGTCTGTGTCCCTGCCCCTATATCTGTCTGCTTGTCATCCAATAAACACAGCATGTGCCAGGGATAATTCTCGAATGTCCTGTCTCCCAGGAATAATCTGCAGGTGGAGGAATGAGTCTCAAAGTCCAGGAAGAAGGATGGAGACTGCAAGATGACACGTGATGGGTGGGAGTGGGGTAGGGTCCAAGATAAGGTGCAAATGTCAGCTAGAATGGGGTGTCTGACATTGGGTCAGGAGGGGCTCTGCTCTCTGAAGATGACGGCACCAGTGGCGATGTGCAAATCGTGAACATATTTATTCTATGCAGTGGTTAAAATTTTTTTCAGAGTTGGGTATATAGACACATGCCTGTGATCTGGGGAGGCTGAGTTAGGAGGATCATAAGTTAAAGGCCAGCCTGGACTACATAGTGAGACCCTGTTTCAAAGAAATTTGTTTCAATGGCCAGTGGCTCATGCCTGCAATCCTACCTACTCAGGAAGCAGAGATCAGGAGCATTAAGGTTTGAAGTCAGCCAGGGTAAATAGTTTGAGAGACCCTATCTCGATAAAACCCAGAACAAAAAAGGGCTGGTGACGTAGTTCAAGGTATAGGCCCTGAGTTCAAGCTCCAGTATAAAAAAAAAAGGTTCAGCTGTACACAATGGAACATGTCAGCAAGATCCTCTTCTTGTTCCTCTTCCCAGGAACCTCCAGACACAGGGCTTATTCAAGACTGTGCATCTCTGTGTTTGTCCTTTGATGATCTTGACACTGTGATTTTCACCTAGTGATATTCTTTGGTGTTTGGGCTAGGAAAGCCCAACAGCTGCAGAGGGTTCAGCCATCGGGACAGACCCTGGTGTAATTTACCAGCACCCCCCTGGATGGACATCTAACTTACTCTGCTTCCTCATGACCACAGACTAGCAAAATGGAAAAAACCACAAGGAGGGAATTCCCACAAAGGAAACAGAAATAACGGATAATATGACAACCTTGACTTCATGCATTAGAAGCACGGCAGAATGGTGTGGCTGAGCCTTTCACCTTGTCACACCCCATGGGAGTGATTCATTTGCTATAGCTCACCAGACTGGAGACCCAAGTGCTGTGTATGTGTTACTGGTTGTGGTAGCTCAGCCTGGAATCCTAGTTGCTCCAAATGTGGAGATCAGGAGGATCAGGATTTAAGGCCAGCAAGGGCAAAAAGTTAGCAAGACTCCATCTCAACAAACAAGCCAGTAATAGAGACACATGCAGCTGTGATCCCAGCTACACCAGTGGCATAGGTAGGAGGGACAGAGGAAGAGACTGGAGTTCCACATCCCCTTCAAGGACATGCCCCCAGTGACCTAAGTGGTGCTCACTAGCCCGTACCTTGTAAAGTTTCCCCCGACTCCCAGTGGCACCACAGCCTGGGGACAAAGCCTTCAGCACATAGGCACTTGGGGGACACTTCAGGTCCACACTATCGTAGGGGTAAAATCTACATAGCACACAACTTTAATCATCTCTAGGTACACAGCTCAGTGGCACAGCTCAGGGCTGTGCAGCTTCTGAAACTCCCCTCCCCAGCCCCCGCTCCCAGCATCCTACTGCCTGTCCTGCCTAGCAAGCTCAAGGCCCTGAGTTCAAGCCCCAGTACTGCCACAAAAAAAGAAGAAAAAAAGAAACAGATTGGAAACCTGCTAAGTGTCTACCAGAAAGGAACATGTCAGATAAATGACATGCTCATGTCCCCATATTTGAAGGGATGCTGTAGAGTATTTGATTCCTTGGAAAAGTATTCACAATATGCTTTTGTGAATCAGCAAGAACAGACTGTCTGGGATATACCCACACGTGCAAAGAAAAGACTACCATGAGTGGGACACTCGGAGGAAGGGTGGATTCCCCATGCATTTTAGAGCAGGGGGAGGGCGTGTGAGTGTCCTGAGGCTACTGTAACAAAGTCCCACAAACCAAGTGCTTAAAATGACAGAAGTGGACTCTCTCATCCTTCTGGAGACCAGAGGTTTAAAATTAAGTGTCATCAGGCTTTGTTCCTTCTAGAAGGCCAGGGCAAGAGCCCTGACTTCTAGTCCTGGAGAGTCCAGTCAATCAGGACTGCCCATCCTGGGCAACAGGGATTGGGCCAGGGATGGGCATGTGACCTCAGCTCTCAGCTCATCTAATCAGAACTTTAGACCTTGGGTTCCTCTCTCTCTCTCTCTCTCTCTCTCTCTCTCTCTCTCTTGCTCTTTTTCTCTCTACCTCTCTCCCTCCCTCTCCCTCTCTCTCGGCCTGAGGGACGTTGGGGTCACCATCTTGGAATCCTGGTGACCAGGCTGTGCTGCTGGATCAAGCCTTAACTGCAGCTGCATCTCTTTGCATTTCCACCTTTATGTTCATTCTACTGCTGATGCCATTTGAGTCCAGTTTTCTACTCCTTGCACCTGCACTCTTGTCTTCCCAGAGATGGGAGGCCTCTCTTCTCAGGGAACTGGAGTTATTTCCTAAAACTCACTTCTACTCCCCCTAAAGAGTTGAGACCTCAGGCCAGAGTCTTACTCAGAGGAAAATTTGAACCTGGGATGCTAGGACTCCCAATTCAGCCCTCTTTCCAACACTCATGCTATGGGTTCCCACCATGGGGTGGGGGAAAGCCCTCTCCCAAAGGGCAAGGGTCCAAATGTGGGATTAGGACCCCACCAGGAATGCAAACCCAGACAGCTGCAGCAGCCGTGTGGTCAAATCAGATAGTTCCATGGAATCTCAACTGAGACTTTCACATGTTGGAAGCATGTTTAAACCTGAACAAACATAGCACAGACTGTATTTTTGTATCTCTCCCTCCCTCCTTCCCTTCCTTCCTTTTTTTTTTTTTTTTTAGACAGGGTCTTGCTATGTAGCACAGGCTGGCCTTGAACTCGAGATCCTCCTGTCTCCCCTTCCTGAGTGGTAGGATCCCAGGTGGGTACCACCACATCTGGCTCTCTCTCTGAGATGCAGATTCCTGGAAGAGCTCTCTCAGAGAGATCTCATGTCCTCGTTTGGGTTCTGTGGAGGAGGGAGAGAAGACAGAAATGGATCAGAGACAGAGAGACAGAAACTAAAAAGGAGAGACAGAGTTTCACAAAGACATACATGGAACAATAGAGATGAGCAAGAAAGAGAGAACTGGTGAGGCAGTCACACCTGTTACCTCAGCACTTGGGAGGCTAAGGCAGGAGAACAGAGAGGCAAGAAGATAGAGAGGCAGGAGGATAGCGATTTCAAGACCAGTCAGCCTTGGTCACATAGCATGGAAGGAAGGAAGAAAGGGAGGGAGGGAGGGATTTAAAAAATACAAAATAAGAGAGAGAGAGAAAGAGAGGGAGGAAGAATAGGCACAAAGAAGAAGAATGAGGGTGAAGGATGAGACAGGGAGAGAGAGACTCCAATAGACATGACAGCTCCCCATGGACACAGCACCTGCAGATATGCCTATGTCTGCACATCTGGGTCCAGCCTGACCATCATTTGCCTACCAGTTAGAGAAAAGAGATCTCAGGTTTGGCCGCCTTGCTAGCCATGGATTTGTATTTGTCACTGCTGTGGGAGCAGGCAGGGCCAGGTCAGCACCTTGGCACTGGCCATAAATCTCCCTTTGTATATCACTATCCTATGACCTGTTGGGAGAGCTGCCATGATGGGAGGGGGACAGCCCAGAGACCCTGACACATGTAGCAGAAAGCGGGGAGCCAGTGGGGACCTTGTCCTGACCTTGTCCTTGTAAGAGACAGGAGGCCATGATCTGGGTGTCTCCTGCCCCAACCTGCCGGGCTGCCTTGAGCACCATCTCAGCCTCTCTGGTCACCAAGAAGGTGCCAAGGAGCTTCATTCCTGCCCAGAATCCAGGGGCTGGGAGCTCCTTGCACAGTGGGCACCACTTTGTTCTAGAAAAGGAGGGTCTTGTCTTCTAGGGCCTCCACCCTGGGCTTCCCTGGTCCCTGGCAAGCCTTGGACTTGGGCAGGACTGGATCCCATCCCTGGGTTGCCATGGAGCCTGGACAGGCCTCTCAGTGTCCTCGCCTGTCAACAGGGCAGTGTCCCAGCCATGCAGATGCAGTGACAGTAACCCCACAGTTCAGGCATGGCCTGACTGCAAAGGAGCTGGGTCCAAACTGCTCCTGTCCCCTGTCTCCACATGAGATCAGCAGGGCTGGGAGACACCAAGGAGCATCCCAGGGGACACAGAGGAATGGGACCACCAGCCACTCTGAACCTTTGATGCTCTGGAGCAGGGAACAGAGTTCCAGCTGCCAGCCTCCATGTGTCAAGGTGTTCAAAATACTGTTTCCAGCCTCAGAAAGTCACCAAGGGGACAGAACAACCAGACCTTTGACAGACCATCCCCATTTCCTACCCACCTTGCCTGCAGCCCAGCAGAACTCTCAATGCCATTTCCCTGCCTCTACAGGAACCTTTGGCTGTCAGGCCCCTGAGAACTTCCACCCCGCCACATTTGGAGCAGCCAAACTCAAATTCACAAGCTTGCCAGGCCCAATCTGCAGCCATCCTGACCTTCTGGTAATGGGTCAGTGCTCACCCGGCCTTTCCTTGTGGCCAGCCCAGCCTGGTGCTCTCCTGGATGCACCCCAAGCCCCAAGCATTCCATGCCCTCCAGCCCCTCATAAGGGAGACCCCACCCAGGGCAAAGGAGCATCCTTTGTATAGAGTCGGATTTTAGTCCCAATGTAGAGACAAGATGAATAGGCCAGGAGATGACCCAGAACCACAAAATTCCATCTGCTGTGTTGTGTGCATGTATCCTACCCCAAGATGGTGCCCAAAACTAGCCCAAGGTTCTTACTACCCATCTAGTCCCAGGGTCACAGGACTTGGCTCCCAGCCAAGGCTTCTTTGAGCTTCTCTGGCTGACTATCATTGCCATTGATGCATAAAAGTCATTAGGCCCAGGTCCTGAGACCCTGATCATAAATGGGCAGATCCCCAGGAGCCCGGCCCAGGCAAGTAAACGGCGCCCCTCGACGGCTCGGCATCCCCGGGCCCCACCCGGCCCTCCACAGAGCCTCTTCCCCGATCGATTTTATGAAAGCAGCCCAGGGTTCGTCAATGTTTCCGCCACCGCTTTATGCCCCTGTTTAAAAATTCTTAATTAAGCAGGTTTTTTCTGTTTACACTTGAACTAATTACACTTTTAAAACCAACAATAAAACATTAGGCCCAGGCTATTAAAGGCTTCGGTGCCGGCCTGCGGCGCGGCCCATCGGGGCAATTCAGGAACTGGGCTCTTCCATGGGAGATAGGATCGCCGGGTGGCAGGCGGGTGCCCGGCGTCTCTCAAGAGGGTCCCCGAGCTTTATCCCCTTTCCTGGAGGGCGGGGTGGGGGACAGCAGGCAGCCGGATGGGCCTCGCTTCCGCCTGGCCTTAGGCTGACGGAGCTATTGATCGGTTGCCCGTGCCCAGCCCATCTTCCCGGGCATCCTCGGAAGGGCAGGGTCTGTGTCAGGAGGGCCAGGGGGTGGCCGAAGGGTCAGGAGGGACCCTGGCCTGTGCTTGTCTCAAAGGCAGCAGAAGCCCCCAGACTGTCCTGTGGGAGGTTCAGTGGCCTTGCTCCAGGGGCATTTAAAATGCCTGGTGGGGACTGGGGCACTGTGCACAGGTTCCCAGGTCCCTGTGGCTTCCAGAGGAAGCCTCTGCTGCTCTGGTGGGCATCTGCTGTGTCTGAGCTGGACCAAGCCCCATGCTGGCATTACCTCCCATAGTCTGGGCACTTCTGCCAGTCACTATGGATGCTCCCAATGGCCCCAAGCCCATCAGCAATGGCTTGGGTGTGGGCTTCCTTGGCATGGATGCCCTCCATTGACTTGGGCCTTATCTGGCCCTAGTGGGCTCAGCAGCCACTCAGTCAGACTCCCCAGACCTGATGCCAGCCTTTCATGCACATGGGGACCCTTGAACTCTCTGGGCTGTGGGGTCCTGCAGGCCACACCAAGTTACCAAGTGTGGCAGCTCAGGGGCTTCTGAAGATGACCAGAGGGTCCCTGGGATCCATAGGAAATTCTGGCCCACTCCAGTAAGGCTCCATGGAACATTTCAGGGCTTTGCTTCCACCCTGGATTCCAAGTGAGAGGCTCTTGCCACTGTCCCAGGCCCTTGACCCAGCCAGGCTCAGCTGGCCTAGGTTTACCCACATCCCCATTCCAGTGATAGCCCCAACCATGCACCCCTGCCCCCTCTTCTGCTGGACGGGCTTTCCCATCCCTGCCTGTCCCTCCATTACTTCTCCCAGCACCCTTGGGTTCTTGCCCCAAGTCTCTCTGGAACATGTTCCCACCACCCTCCCCACCTCAGAAGCCTATCCATCTCTGATCTCAATCCTGTCATATGGTGCCTCCTCACCCTGGCTGTGGTGATTGGTTCAGAAATGGGCACATGATCTTCTCTGGCTAGTCAAAATCCTTCCCTAGGTTTTTTCAACCACAACCAGCAAGGAAGGATTCCTTACACCCCCACTTCACAGAGAAGCCTCCCCAGAAAATGATCAGACTCCTCCTCTGCTTGAACTTCAGATGAAGTAAGAATCACCCCCACTCCTGCACACAGGAGGCATTTCATAAATGTAATAAGAAAGTAGGTGCAACCCCTGCAGCCTCTCCAACCTCCCCACCACTTCATTTTTCTCCACAACTCATATGGTTTTCTTGCAAAACATATTTAGAATATTCATTTATTTCTTGAAACAAGTGAAATATTCATTTATTTAATTTGACATGTCTGTCCATGCAAACAGATTTTTGTCTTTGTTCATAGCTGTCTCTGGCACCCACTACATGGGACCAGTTGCACAATTTGGAATGGCTGCAAAATGAAAAATGCAGGGCCACTAGTTCACAAATGCAAGAAAAAACCACATTGTTATCGAGTATAGTAGTACACACCTTTAATCCCAGAACTCAGGAAGCAGAGGCATGAGGATTATGAGCTCCAGGCCAGTCTGGGCTACAAAGTAAAACCTCATCTCAACAACCAAAAAAAATGTGAAGTTCTGCCATTTGTGTTTTGTAGATTGTATGAGTGTATGTGTTTGCTTCTATCAGAACAATTGTGCATAACTCATGTAACTTTTTATTGCATGTCTTGGGCACATGTCTTACCAACACTCTATCCCATGCTTACCTGGAACTCATTATGGGTCTTGAGCTCCCTCAGTGTGGGCTCACCAGAACCCACAGTGAAAGCTGTATTCAAATAGCAGCAAGGGCTAGTACTGTGAGTATCTGCCCTGTTTTCCCATCAGATTATAAAACAAAAAACATGCTGGGTACCTCTACCGGTGGCTCTCATCTGTAATCCTAGCTCTTAGGGAGGATCGAGGTTCGAAGCCAGCCCAGGCAAATAGTTTGAGAGACTCTATCTCGAAAAAAACCTTTACAAAAAAGGGCTGGCAGAGTGGCTCAAATTGGTAGAGTGCCTGCCTAGCAAACTTGAGGACTTGAGTTCAAATCCCAGTGCTGCCAAAAAAAAAAAAAAGTTAGGAACAGTGTAAGCCCTGAGAGGAGGCAAGAATGTTGCAGACCACTACTGGGGTCACCCATATCCGGGGACTGAGGGGCCTTGGCCCATGGCCACTCTAAGCAAAGTGGGGTTTGTCACCAGGTTGTAGACCTGAGTAGTTTCTCTCTTATGCATTCCAGTTTTAGGCCCTTCAGAAAGACCTGCCTGGATCTGAGGGCTCAGAGTCTGCTCTGATGTTCCTTTGAAGCCACAGTCTGCAGTTTCTACTCCCTCCTCAAGACTGGGATGGATGGTCCCCTGCCTCTGGGCACCCACCCTTATTGTCCAGAGCTCCATTTCCTTCTCATGGGCACAAGGGTGGCCTGGGACAGGTAAGGGGCACAGGTGAGTAGACATCTGCCCAAGTATATTGCCCCTCCCCCACCATGGGCCAAAAGCAGCTGGCTCAGGCCTACTCCATGCTGTTCCCATGAGTTCTGGGACACTGTAACTTCAGCCTCACCCAACCATTGGTTTCCAAATATATAAAATGCTTCTCACATACTAGAGCAAAAAGCTGACTGGCACACAATGTGGGTGTCTGGGAGCACCTCTCCCACCCTGAACAGGTATTATTGTTATTTTTTGCCTCAGGCTCAGGCTTCAGCTCATCTATGAGCAACTACACCATGAGGTGGCACAGGTAGGGAAACTGAGGCCCAGAGTGGGAGAACACATTGCCCAAGTTCAGTTAAGAACCTCAAGCTCACAGAGTGCCAGTGGCTCACGCCTATAATCCTGGCTACTTGGGAGGCTGAGATTGAGAGGATCGTAGTTTGAGGCCAGCTCAGGAAACTAGTCCAGGAGATCCTATCTTCAAAATAACCAAAGCAAAATGGACTATGGAAGGCGTCGCTCAAGCAGTAGAGCACCTGCTTTGCAAGGTTGAAGCCCTGAGTCTGAGTTCAAATCCCCAGCCCTACCAAAAAAAAAAAAAAAAAAGAATGAAGAAAAAAAAGAAACCCGAGGCGCTCCCTACTCATCAGCTCCATCCTTGCCCTGAGCCCTGGGGCAGGGGTGTCTACATCCTAGTAAGTGTTCCATCACAGCCTGGGACATCCCTAGCTGGAAGATTCACACCTGCCCCACCCCCAGCCTGCAGAGCTCTCTTCCCAGCATGGCCAATTAAGTCCCTGCTGGAGGCCAGCAGGTGAGGAGCTCTTGACTATGCCAGCTGTTTGAGGCTGGGCCAGGGCCAGGCCCGGCTATGTGCCCCACAGCTGCCAGACAGGGTGGCTGCTGCTCAGGACCGAAAAGTGCATGTAAACGACAATTCCCAGTGTGCTCAGAGCTTACCTGCTGGGGCTCCAGTGGTCACAGGGGACCCTGTGGGGGTTAGGGGCTTCTCACACATTTGCATGAGTGCCATCCCCAGGTCTGGCAGCATGGGAAGACTTCCTGATCTTCCATCTCCCCTTTAAAATAGACCCCTAATTTGATCATGTCCTCTACTTCTACATCCATCCCCAAATGCTTCTTGTCCCTTGTGTGGAGTTGGTACTACATGGTGGCCCACACCCACCTGCTGCACACCCCATGGCTGCCTCTCTTCCCAGGAAAACCCAAATTCCTGACCTCCCACCTCTGTGCCTCTTTTCTGAGGCTCTTCTCTCCACCTACCTCTTATCTGCTCCTACCAAGGCTGCTGTCTCTGGGCCTTTGCACATGCCTTCCAGTCCTTCTGGACTCCACCTCTTCTAACCTCAGCTGACTTATCAGAAAAGGAACATGATGTCTTGCAGGACTCTCCAGTGGGGATTGTCATGAAATTATTAGTTAATGTCTTCCAAGCTCTTTGCCAACCTTGTTGAGATCCGTGTGTCACCCCGTTTTACAGATGTGAAGACCAAGGCTCAGAGGGGACATGACTCCCTCCCCAACCCCTCCGCCACCTTCCTCTGCCTGCCCAGCGGGAGAAGATAAAGCTGTGAGCCGTTATCAGCCAGTGTGTGGTGACGGATGAGCCGGACAATTCCTCGCCCCATCGATCGGCACTCGGCCTCTGTGGCCAGCCACGATTAATTTATGTGGAACTGGAGAACACTAATTAAGTCTGGTTAAGAGGAAGTTAAGCTTAATGCCCTGGCTGTACCGTGAGTACATCAGAATGGCGAAGGCAATACCTCCAAGTGGGCCAGCCTTGTTGGGTCTGGAACAGAACCAGCACTGGCCGGTCACACGCCACCTGGCCACCAGGACCAGGCACCTGGTCCCTCACAGCCCCAGAAACACCCTCTGTGTGGAAAGGGCCTGAGGCCCCCTAATTCAAGGGCACCCAGGGCAGACTCTGGGCCTGTGGACTGCATGTGCTGCATGCAGGGGATGAGATGTGAACAAAATGACAGCCAGTGACACAGAGCAACATCTGCTCACTGGTTCTGCCTCACTGTGATGCCACCTGTAGCATGGGGACAAAAACAGGTATGCAGTAGGTGCTCACTCAATACATGGGAAGTTACAGTTTCCTAAGGAGGCTCTTGCTCCTGTTTGCACCCAGAGCAGTGAGATCATTTTTTCATTTTTCTTTTCTTTTTTTTTTTTTTTTTTTGGTGGCACTGGGGTTTGAACTCAGGGCCTGCGCTTGCTAGGCAGGTGCTCTATCACTCAAGCCATATTCCCAGTCCTTTTTGCTCTAGGTTAATTTTCAAATAGTGTTTATGTCTGGGGGCTGGCCTGGACCACTGATCCTCTTACCTATGCTTCCTGCGTAGCCACCAAACCCAGCTACTTGATCTTTCTTGAGGACAAGCTCAGGCACCCCCTTCTCTCCCCAGCTGCAACTCTCCATGGCTCCCAGGGCCCTCCCGAGAGCCCAGGATCCTGGCTCTGTCACCACCTGACACCAGGTACTCGCCAGCTCATGGGTTCAAATCACCCAGAACAACAGATCTATGTGAACGAATGAATGAATGAATGAATGAACAGCTGACCTAATTCTCATAAATGCCATAGTGAGGATCTTACAATTTATTATCCTCATTGTTATCATTATTATAGGTGTCTTCCAGGCAAGCTGACTGATGTCATTGAACCTCAGTTTCCCCACTATCAACTGGGCAGTGTAGGCAGAGGCTAGAGAGGAGTATGGACCAGATGCTGTAGTGAGAGGCCGCCATGGCCTCCCTTGGCCCTTGGAACACTCCTGTTGCACGGATGAGCTGGACACCCGCATACCAAGACTGTCTGCCCTAGAGGAGCTTCAGAAGTCTTAAGAAGGGCAGGGCACGCTGGCGGAGTGGCTCAAGTGATAGAGTACCTGCCTAGCAAGCATGAGGCCCTGAGTTCAAACCCCAGTGCTGCCAAAAAAAAGAAGGGCAGGGCACAAGTGTCAAGTGTGCAAAGGCAAGCAGGACACCTACTGGCTTTGAAAATTGGGCCCGTTAGGACAGGGTCCTAAGGGCAGTGGGTAGCCCTGGTGGGTTCTAGAACAGGAGAGGACCATGGTGAGATGTGGGTGTTAGAAATGGCCTTGGGTAGGGAGAGACAGAGGACTAGGGTCTCAACTGAGGCCAGAGTTCTAATCCTTATGACATAGCAGCTAACCAAACCTCTCTGAGCCTCAGTGTCCCCCTTTTTTGGGGGGGAGAGGGTTAAGACAGGGTCTCACTATGTAGCCCAGACTGGCCTGGAATTTGTACCTCCTGAGGCTGGGGCAGGAGGATTGAGAGATCCAGGCCAATGTAGGCTACATAGCAAGACCCTGTGTTAAAAACACAAAAAGAAAAGAAAAAGAAAAAGTAATAAGTAAAATCATTTACTTAAAAAGAAGCAGAAATGCAGAAGCTGAGTGTCATCTTCCCTCTCGGATGGAGTTGGAGCTGTCACAGGAAGGGGAAGATAAAACCCATAAACAGCTGAACAAGGAAACCAGCAGAACTATTCCAGGAGCCACTTGCTCCTGGAGAGAACAAACTAGGGTCCTGGATGGTGGAGAGGTGGCAGGGGCTCTTGGGATTGGGGGTGTCCACAGGAGTCACAGGACCTGAGATTCCAAGGCCAAATGAGCCAGGGAGGAGAGAGGTCTTTTGCTCCAGGGTGTGCGCACAGCAGGGGCAAAGGCCCTGAGGTGGGACACAGCAGGTGGAAAGGGAGGCGGATGGAAGAGGTGCAGATCTCAGCTGAGGCCAGGTGAATCTGGACTTTCTCCTCAGGGCACTAGGGAGGCATGGCAGCTCTTGAGCAGGAGAATTGATCTGATTTTTGTTCTTATATTTCCCTGTGGACAAAGCCTCCAAGCTTTGTCAACTGAGGCACAGTTGACAGTTGGTAAGGACAGCTGACATGCCAGCCTTTCAGCTGGTAGCATCTGGCTGCCACTTGCCTCGCAGAAGCAGGGCAGGAGGAAGGGGGTTCACTTTGTCCTCCTTATGCCCTAAACTACCTCCAGGCAGCTTACCCTCTATTCCCAGCCTCAGTCTCCCCATTCTTCCAGCTGGCATCACCCCGACCTACTGCGACATTTCCTGACATGCTCCAGACCCAGGACTGAGCCCCTCTCTGCGTGCCCACCCTGCACCCCCCAACAGCCTCCCCTCTCAGGCAACATCTTCATTATGGAGCCAAGTTGTTTAAATAAATGAATTAATATTGACGAGCCTTCAGCGACCTAATAAATGATTATATAAGGCGCACATACATCACGCCGCGGGGATGCCGGGAGCCCTTAATTACTGCTGCTGAGGGGCGGTGGCCACAGACATTGCCCTGCACCCCTCGGTCCTCAACCCCGTCCCAGCCACCCAGCTTCCCTCAGGTCTCAGGGGCTGGGCAGGAAGGCCTTACTGTCCTTCCCTGTCCCCATCTCTGTCCAGCTCAGACCTCACCCACCCTCCTCATGGCCTCTCCTGCTGCCCCCAACATCGCTGCCTTTGGAGCAACCCAGGGACTGGTTAAAAACAGGACTATGTGGTAGAGTGCTTGCCTAGCAGTTGTGAGGCACTGAGTTCCATCCCCAGCACTACCAAAAAAAAGTCCTATCACATAGATTCTCTCCCTCACACTATAGCCTTCTGTGGCTCTCCAGTGCACGTCAATAAAAAAAATCCAAGTCCTCACCATGGTCCACAAGATCCCAAGTTGCCTGATCCCCACCAGCCTCCTGACTCTTTTACCAAAGGCCTCAGGGCCTTTACCGTTCCTGTTCCCTCTGCCAAGAGTGCCTGCTCCTCTCAGACCCCAACTCAAGAGCCCCTTCCTCCAGGAAGCCCTGCCTAACCCCAGACTTGCTGGGACCATCACAGCTGTCTTGAGGGTTCCTGTGCCACCTCTTGGCTGTGCCCCTCTGTGCTCCTACATTAAATGTTTAATAGGTCTCCATCTCTGACCAGAGATGGATGAGCTGGACTTCCACATGCCAAGACCCCCTGCCCTAGGGAGCCTCAAGCTCAGCCTTGAGAAGGTGGGGACAGGAACTCAGCCTGGTCACTACCGTGTCCTACAGAGCAGTCTCCTAAATGCTTTGAGGAACTAAGGTTTCCACGTACCCCAGGAGTACTGCAATCTGCTGGGCCTCAGTTTCCTTGTCTCTCCAGTGGGAAGGTGCCCGCCCCACTCATCTTTGGTGTCTCCACAGGATGGAGGGCAGGTATGAAGGCTGAGCCCTGACAGGCTCATGACCTTGCTCCCTGCAAGGGCCCTAATGACTCTGGAGCCTCCCTGCCTCATCCTTTAGGGAAGAGGGGAAATGCATATGGGGACCTGGGGCACCCTCTTCTGCCACCTTAGCCAACCTCTACCTCAGTTTCCCTGGCAGGACAGGACAGCTGAGGGTTCCCAGTCAGGAACTACAGGGATTTGGCAGAATGGATATGAGACCTTGGGGTGAGGCTGGCAGGTCCTCTCCCCCTCCCAGCATCCACTGGGGGGAGCCCAGGTGGGAGGACAGAGCCAGACACAGGCTTTCCCCACTTCTAAGGTAAGGCTGGATCAGAGGGCCCTGAGGGCCCTGTGTGACCCTCTCAGCTACCTGGCCCCTTCAGAATTCCTAGACCCTTCCCTGTCCCCTCTGGCCTAAATGTCCACCGTGAGTGATGTTATCCAGAGAGGGCAGCAGCCCAGCAAGGGCAGCACAACCCAGTGGCTGTAAAATCTGCTTTGTGGTGGGTTTGAGAGAATTTAAGGGGCTCCTCTTGTTTTTGTGGCTCTGAGTGGTAACCATCCCACAAGGCTCTTCAAAGCTGGGGTGGGGCCCGGGCACCAGTGGCTTATGTTTGTAATCCTAGCTACTCCGGAGGCTGAGATCTAGAGGATCACACTTCAAAGCTAGCCCCAGGCAAATAGTTCATGAGACCCTATCTGGGTTGGGGGTGGGGTGGGGCACAGGACAGACATCATAAAACAAAGTCTGGCGGAATGGCTGAGGGGTAAGCATGAGGCCCTGAGTTCAAACCCTAGTGCTACCAAAAAAAAAAAATGCTGGGGAGGGCCACAGGGAGGGACCCCAGTAGCTCCTGACAGGGGTTGGGAAGGGAGCTGCTGGAGATGAGAAGGAAGAGAGATGACAGAAAGTGACAGGTAGCAGGATAAAGAAGAACAAAGAAAGAGACAGAGAGGGACAGAGACAACCGTGAAGGACTGATATTCTGCTTGGCTTTTGGGTTCCCTTGTCCCCAGTCACCTCTGCCTTGCCCAGAGACTGGGATGCCCCAACTTGGCCCTCAGATTGGTTCAGCCCCAGGCAGTGGCTCCCATGTACAGCTGCACCCCCACCACCACCATTCCACATCTATGTGCTCCTGCTTTACGCAGGGCCCTTCTGGCTGGCTGGCCTGGGAGAGTGGTGTGTGTACCAAAGTGTAGAAAGCAATCCCTGCTCAAAAAGGAGTGACCAGTGTGGAGTCCCCTTGGGCAGCTGACCTCCATGGAGCTCCCTCCTCTGTATCTCCCCAGCAGAGGGCAGGCCACTCTGCTTATCACTCAGGGAAGTGGGTCAGGTGGCACTGTGTGGTCCTAATGGCCTGCCTGAAACCTGGAGACTGAATTGACTTGGCTTCCTGGTTCCTTACGGAAGCTCTGAGAGAGCTTCCCAGGTCCCTCCAGAGCTCTGCACCTCAGTTACCCCACATTCATGACCTTGGAAATAATGCCCAGAGCCCGTTCCCAGAAAGCGCCCCAAAGGTCCAACCCACATGGATTTGGGTCTAGAATCTCTCGTTCCAGGCTCTGTAGCCTCAGACAAATCCCTCCACTACTCTCAGCCTCAGTTTCCCCCTCAGTAATATTTCCTGCCTTGTAAGGCTGCTGGAAGGAGGAAGTCAATAGCTGAGGCATACAATCAGTACTCAATAAATGTTAGGAATGACTGAGGGATAGAAGTTTGCATGAAGACAAGTTGGGAAAATAAGAGCAGAAGGAAGTCTGATCTAATTTACTCCTGATACCATTACTACTAAATACCATTGCATAATCAATTGACGAACATTGGTTGTGAGTGCATTGGGAACTGGATCTCTGAGAGTGGGTGAATGTCATGGGTGCAGGAAAGAGCTCCTACTGTGTGCTGTATATGTATGCCAGTAGTGGACAGGCATAGGTCCAGAACTGGGCATATAGTAGGTACCTAATGAGTGCCCACATGTGTACCCCACTCCTGTCATGTGCTACTACCAGCTGTGGGCGAGAGGGGAACTGATCCTGTGAGTGGAAGCCATGGCCCCTCATTAATGCACAGTGGCCTCAGAAATCGGGGAAGGGCTCCCCAGCCACCACCAGTCCCTCCCTTCTTTCTTGGGGTGACCCCACCATGGAAGCACACAGAAACAAGCTTAGCATCCGCAAGTCCCAGCTCGGCCCCTCTGGTTCATCTGGCCTCATTTTCCCCTCTATATAATGGAACTATGGTCTCTCCATCTCAAACTTCAAGGTGAGACTCAAAGATCATAAAGGTCAAGGTTTCCGGGTCAGCCAGAGAGCATCAGGAGTCTCAGCTCCTACTGATAAACACCTGATTACACATTTCTGTACAGCAGCAACTATTGAATGAATGCACCCACACACTGCGGGCACACACTAGGCACTCAATAAATGTGTCATCCTGGCTATGCACCCCACTATGCACCCGGATTCCCAAACCCACAAAAATGGGGCCCACATTACACAATCCCAATCCCAGGGAGGATGGGCTAGAGCCCCTAGGAAGGAGACCCAGCCCCAGCGTCCTGGGAGCCACTTACAAGAAGCCCAGCTCCAGCCCAGGCTGCCTTCCAAGCCTCTGATAATCTAATCGTGTTTCCAAGGCTGCAATCGATAACCCTGAGGCAGCACCAAAACGAGGCTCTTAAAGGGCCAGCAGCCCTCTCGGCCCCCACAGCCTCCCCCAGAGCTTGCTTCAGGGGTCAGAATAGACTTCTGCCCTGCCCGTTTGCTGGCTTTGTGGCCCTGGGCGAGCAGCCTAACCTCTCTGAGCTGTGAGTACCCCATCTGTAATATGGGACCCCAGGAGTGTAAACCTCTGTATCCACACCTCCCCCACTGCTTAGGTGGGAAAACTGAGGGAGGACCCAAAAGACAAGAGAGCAGATGTGGCATCTGTGGTACTCTGCAGCCAGTCCTATGTCCTCCGTCCCCAATGCCCTGCCTCTGCTTGGGCCACTCCAGCTACCTGTTCCACGATCTATACAAACACACTTAGTGATCAATGTCCTCATCGACCCAAGAATGGCTAGGCCTCCAGCGTGGCCCCCACATGGCCAGGCTGCCTTTTGGTGTTGTCCCTGCTGTCCTCTCTGGTGACTGGGGGAACCAGTGCCCTTTTGGGAAAACCTTCACCAGAGTATTGAGTCCTGCCTGCTCCTAGGAGGAAGTGTCACAAAGGCCCGACACATACTTCCCTGGCCTCCTTGCTGGAGTGGGATGCTGCCTGGAGATGAAGGATGGAATTTTCCAGAATTAGTAATGGTGGGCTCTTCTAGAAGTAGAATGGACAGCTCAGGGTCTCTGAATTTGGTACCTTTTGTCCTGCTGAGTTACTGCATTAGTCCCGTCCCCTGCCTGCCTGGGCGGCTGTAGGGAAGTGACCTCCTGACCTTGTTTCCCTGCTATAAACTGGGGTAAGGGTACAGTCTTCCTCCCAAGTCAGCTGGGACACTAGTGGCCAGACCTGGACCCGGGGTCTGCAAGTCATAAAGGCTGTGCCTGGGTGTTGGCGAGAACTAGGGCTCAGGGACGGACAACCATTCCATCAGTATGAGCCCCAGTCCCCACCACCCAGGGCTTGCCTGACCGCTGACCCTGCTGGCATACCTGGGGGTGGGGCTCACCCTCTGGCTGAGGGGCCCCTGTCCTGCCCAGAAACCTCACTGACCCCACTTCCTTGTTGCCTTCCGGGTCTGGGGTCAGGGCTGTGGGGTGAGAGGAGATCGATGGAGCCACTGACCCCAGAGGCCACAGTTGCCAGGGAGATGGCCCATGGGGGCTGAGGTGACAGAGGGAGGACAGAAGGGAAGAAGAGAGGGAGGGCAGTCAACAGGGGTACAGCCCTCACACTGGACAAGATGGGATGGTCTAGTCAACTTCTTAGCTGTGCTGACAGCTTAGCCTGGTACTGCACCTTCACACATCCATGGAGGTCTGTTGCAGCCCAACTGCTAATGGGCAGACAGGAAGCTCAGAGGCAGCAGCCACCAGTGGTCATCCAGTAAGCCAATGTCCAGTCCCCTCTACATGGCAGCCTCTAATCCATTCACCCCCAGGAAACCAAGGAAAGTGTCCCCAGCAAACGATCAGTGTCATGGGACCTGCAGGATGAACAGGCGATTGCTGAGTGGAGAAAAGACTGTAAGGAAGGAGGCAGCCTCCTCATCTGGCCCTGAGACTGGAGGGGTGTAGTGGATAGGTAGAAGGGGGTCTGTGCTTGACAGGCTGTTGGAACCCCTGGCCATGGCCAGCTAACCTGGGGCTGAATTGTCAGTGTGTGGCATACATTTCCATAATCACTGGGGCCTGCCTTCACAGCACAAATAGCCTCCTGGGGAAGGAAGGAGGGTCTGAGATGAGAACTTGGGGTCCAGTGCTAATGGATGAGCTATGCTAACTGGTGAGGAAAGTCGGAGGGCTCTGGGTTCACAGGGCTGGGGTCACCGTGTGTCTCTAAGGGGCTGTGGGGCTGAGACTGTGCGTGACTCACTTGGACACACCAAGTGAGCAGCATAAACATGTCAGAACATGCAAGCCACGAGATTCGCACAGGCACCACAACGCAGGAAAGCAAGCCCATCAGACGTTCCAAACACAGACGTGCACATGCAGGGCCGTCGTGAGCCTCCTCATGCGTGCAGACGTGCTAGTGTGCACTCACGTGTAAACATGCCCGGCAGGCGAGGACACGCCGAGCACCAAGGGAACCGCAGCTGCACATGTGGGTGCGTGAATTGCCAGCCCTGCATGGAAGCAAGAGCAGTTGCGTGAGCAGGGAGCTCACCCGCACATGGCACGCCTGAGGCCCAACAACGCTGCAGGCACACAGGCTCTGGAGCTTGATGAGCCCAGGTGAGGGCGCCTAGGCCAACTCGCAGCACAGGTGCGGGGAGCCAGCAACCAGGTGCACGTGCGAGCCCCTCCCAACGCGCGTGCGCACACTGGGCCGCCGACAGCCCGCTCAGGGCAGATTTCTGGGAGCCGCGCGTCCCCTGGTGGAGAGCGGCCGCGCTGCAGCCCCGGCCCTGAAAGTTTGGGGTCCCCAGTCCCACCTGGAGTCCGAGTGTTTTCACGTAGACTAGACTGAGAATGAGACATAACTGAGCCAAGACGAGGGTTCCCGAGGAGTCAAAGGCGAAAATCTTGAAGACCCCTATTTCTTTCCTCACATTCCAGGCCCCTCCATTCCTCCCATCAGAGCCTGTGAGCACCCCAGTTTGGAGAAGTCAGCTCCGTATCCCCCTTCCCAGGAGTTCCCAACCCCCGAGGCTTTCCCCAACCCGCCTCCCCCAGTGCTGGTGGAGTGGGGGCTCCCGCGCAGCGGAAGACCCGCGGTCCCGCCCCGGACGCCACCAGGTGGCAGCATGCGCCCAGGTGCGCACCTCGAGCCTGCGCCCCAGGACCAGGGAGCTCCCAGTCCCACCTTCTTGCATCCTCCCGCCCATTGGGGTCTCCAAAAGACACCGTGTGACCCAGAGCGCTGGCCGCATTGCTGTATCTCAGTTTCCTAAGCCCATCCATCCAGGCTAGAGGGAGTCCGAGAATAAATACAGAAACACACCTACAAGGTGAAGGTACCCAGAGGATTTCCAGGGAGAGGGTCCTTGGGCACAAAGGAACCAACGTGGGAGGGTGGGGGTGAGGGAGAGGAGGGGCACTGAAAGGCACCCAGGGGGCCAGGCTGGTAGCCAGATTGGTACATGCTGCTGAATACAGGAGGTGGCGATAAGGCAGGATTCGTTTTACATGGACACTGAATCTAAAGGTTTTAAGACAGATTTAGGTCATTGAGAAATTGATCCGCAACTTTCCAAATAGGGATTTCTCAGAAAAAGCCACCGGTGCTGGATGCTGATGGTTCACACCTGTAATCCTAGCTACTCAGGAGGCAGAGATCAGGAGGATGGAGGTTCAAAGCCAGCCTGGCAAATAGTTCACTAGCCCCTATCTCAGAAAAATCCATCATACACACAAAAAAGGGGCTGGTGGAGTGGCTCAAGGTGTAGGTCCTGAGTTCAATCCCCAGTACCCCCCCCCAAAAAAAAAGCCACCAGGTCACAACTCTGAAATCCCAGCCCTCTGACTGATGCTAAGATGGATGCCCCAAACTCAAAAGTAGCAGGGATACCCTAGCCTGCTACACCTCAGAGGTGGGAGCCGTATGTCCCCCAAGGGTCCCTGGGACCCCCCCCAGGCAGGGATGGTTCCCTGGGACAGAGACCCCAGAACCTGAGGCCACCCCCAGGCCAGGCAAGGAAGCTTTGTCCCAGCTTCACCACCTCACAGTTTCCTACTCTGCACCTTTAAAATACACAGCACAATTAGCAGCTCTGCTGTCATTAATATGCAAATATGTAAATAAGAAGGTGCCACAGCCCCCAGGATGTTTCTGTGGTGAGAATTCTATCCTCAGCCAGGTTTGGGAGCTGTAGAGACAAGAGGGCAAGGGTGCTGAGGGTTTCCCACCCCTGTGTCCAATGAGGACCTTAATGGGCAACCATGGGCAGAGGTAGCCAGGGCAGACTCACTGTGTGACTGACTGCCAGTGGGCACTAGGAACTTGACTAAGGGTGGTTGGGGCTTCAGGACCTTGGCACTGACTATGGCCCCAGCCATAATCACTCTGGCCTCCAGATTCCTCCCCAAGAGCCTCTCTGGTCACAGAGCTCTGACCCCATGACAGCTTCATGTGCCTGCAAAGTGACCCCTTTGTGATTGCTCTTTCCTTCCCCACCTGCCATGAGCCATGAGGAACAAAGACCTCCATCCCACAGTCCACAAAGGGCATCTGTGCCCAGCATGTCCTAGCCCAGAGAGTGCATCCTGCAAACACTCTACTGATGGGAAACTGAGGCTCATGGGAGGGGGAACAACTTGTGAAACTCTCAGGTGCCCAAGGAGAGAGAGAGGCCATAACAGGGGGCTAGAAACAGGAACAGTGGTGTTATGTACTCACTCGCTCAGGCACAGGAAAGTAAGTGGAAGCCAAGGAGCCAAATAGGCCCAACCCTCAGCCTTCGTGGAAGGGAGAGGGAGTCAGAGAGAGATAGACAGAAATAAAGACAGGGAGAGACAGAAATAGACAAGGAAAGGGAGATCAGAGATCGAGAAATACAGAGACAAACAGATATGGAGAGAGACAAAACACAGAGACTTAGAGACAGACACAAATGGAGTGAGGGAGAGATAAAAAGATGTTGACAGAGAAAGAGAGAAAGACAGAGAGAAAGAGACACAGAAACAGACTCAGAGAAAGAGAGAAGGCTGCGGACTGTGGCTCAGTGGTAGAGTGCCTGCCTAGCAAGTGTAAGGCCCTGAGTTCAGACCCCAGTAACCCCCTCCCAAAAAAAAAAAAAAAAAAGAAAAAGAAACAGAAACAGAGAAAAAGAGAAAGATGGAGACAGTGAGCAAGAGACAGAGACATAGGGACAGACAGAGACACAGAGAGAGACCTATAAAGAGACAGAAGGAAAGGGAGAGAGGGAAAGGGAGAGAGAAGGGGAGGGAGAGAGAGGAAAGGAGACACAGACAGTCAGAGGCTGAGGCCACAGAAGCTCCATCTGGCATGGGGCCAGCTGCCAGCTGCTGTCTCCCCCTCCCCTCCCCCTCCTGTGGGTGGGGGTGGGGAAGAGCTCCAGCTGCTGCAGCTACACAGCCACACAGGCAGCCTTTGGTTGCTCCACCAGCTGCCCTGGACCCCAGCACAGCCACTGAGTCCAGGAAGTGCCTTCCCCTGGACGGAGCTTCCAGGTGCCCTCACTGTGTGACCTCTAGCCTCCCTTCTGGGAGCCTGTTTCCTCACTGGTGGCGTGGGGATTGCCATTCTTTGCCTCTTCACCCACTGAGGGCCAGACCTGGAGTACCCTCACTGACAAGCAAGACAGAGGAATCTAGATGATCCTGGATTCAAGGGGAAAGATAAACAATAAACTAATGTAACAGCTAGCTACCAAGGGGAAGAGCAGCCCATGCAAAGGCCCTGTGGTTGTTGGACAAAATAAGGCCAGGGGCATTCAGCATGAACATCATGCCCCCCCCACACACACCCCAGTCTGCCTCTTCTGGATTCTTCCTTTTCTCCTGGGCCTGCCTGACCCAGTCCTGGCTCTGGGTGTCTGTGCCCCTTTCCCTAGCTGGGCTTCCCTGAGCTCTGGCAATGCCAGGTGGGAAGGAATCATGAGTTGGTGGGTGAGTCCTTTGCTGCTTTCTGGGGACATTTTCTTTAGAAGAGGGACTGAGAGACAACAGGCCAGGCTTAGACCCAGTCTTCTGCCCTGCCCTGGGGCCAGTTAGGTTTGAATGGGGCCTGAACCCAGAAGACATGGGCCCCACAGGAGTCCAAGGCCTGCCTTCATACAAGTAGCATAATGGGACCATCAGAAGTGTCCCCATGGGTTCTGTGACCCAGTTCCTCCTGAACATCACTTGGGGCCGTCCCTGCTCTCTGGGAAGGGGATGCCCCTCCTTGCTCACCCAGCACCTGCTGGGGACCCAAGGGCCATGCCCATGCCTCAGCTTCGTGTTTCACCAACTCCTCCCTGGGCAGGGCCACCCTGTGACTTCACAGGGCCTGGGCACTGCTGTCCCAAGCTTCTTCTAACAGAAGAAAAGAATTAGAGCCATGTGTGGTAGCACTGCCTGTAATTCCAGCACTGAGGAGGCTGAAGCAGAAGGATCTAGAATTCTAGGCCAGCCTAGGCTCAGCACTGAGCTACATTCCTCAGTCTTTCTTCTGATTTTAGAAGTTAAAATGGAAAAAGCAATTAAAAAGTGAAAATGTTTTCATGAGCCCCTTATACTCCTCGGCCCTGGGCCACTGCGTGTGGTGTAGGTCAGTTTTGACCCTCTCAGGTGGTACGGATGCTCACCCTCTTAGCAGGTAGGAGCCATGAAGTGACCATAATGTGGGTTCACTCTACAACCTCCTCCTCCACAGCTGTTCTCAGGAACAATCTGTGGGGGGTTTTCCCCCAAGGACCCCAGAATAGTTGGAAGCCCTTCCCCTAGAGAAACACAAGTGTCATTAGAGGACCCCACCCCTGATTCTGACACTGGCCACTCCAATCCTGTGGCTTCAGTTGGCGAAGTGAAAAGTTCAACTATCTTTTAATTTAAAAAATATTGAGCCAGGCGTTGTGGTGTATTTCTATAATCCCAGCACTTGGGAAGCTGAGACAAGAGGATGGAAAACTTGAGGCCAGCCTGAGCTACACAGTGAGACCCTATCTCAAACAATGAAAACAAAACAAAACAAAAGTACTGAAGCACACCAAGAAAAGATAAAGTCCAAAATAAAGTGTCAGCTATTCCCACTTCTTAAATAAAAACATAAAGTAAGAACTGAAAGTTCCACCCCCCACACACCGAGTAACCACTAGGCCCTTGGGACCTTTCTCTCCTGCACTTTTTCAACACGCTTTTTTTCTTTACAAAAACCTGACCCTGAGAATGGTGTTGGGTCTCCTTCTCCCAGGCAGTCTGCCTCAGGCACCTTTCTTGCTCAGAGTACACTTATGAACCTCAGGTGCTGAGTAGTCAATGACAGTATTCTTTGTACGGCTATTTCAAATTCTTCTTATGCAGCCTGCTGATGGACACTTAGGTTGGTTCCAAGTACTTGCTGCCACAAACCACAGTCTAGTGAGCATCCCCATTCGTGCTATTATTTGTATTAAATTATGAGGAATGGAGTTTGGGGTGATTAAGGAGACATAGAGTCTTTTTATTGTAATTAGCACTCCAATTAGTGATTCCTCCACACTTATTTTCACCAATTTGTTTTTAATGGTAGTAGGGTTTGAACTCAGTGTCTCACACTTGCTAGGCAGGCACTCTATTGCTTGAGTCACTCCGCCAGCCCTTTTATTGTGTTGAATTTTTTTGAGATAGGGTTTCATGAACTATTTTCCCAGGGTTGGCTTCAAACCTCGATCCTCCAGATCTTTGCCTCCTGAGTAGGTAGGATTACATACACAAGTTACCAGCACCCAGTTAACCAATCTTTGATAATTTTGACAAACATAAAGGCAAAAAGTGCCTTCTTGCCTGCATATTCATTTGTATTACTTTCACTGTGGGTGGCTTTTAATTTCTTTCTCTGTTTACTCAGTAATCATTTGTATTACTTCTTATTTGAGTTAATTGTTCATTTCTTTGGTTCTGGAACATTTTTCTTATTGATTTTCAAGCACTCTTTGTATATGAAGAATGTAAATCCTTCATGTGTTACATTATATTTTCTACCCAGCTATCACATCTCATATAGCTTCATCTGAAAGTCTGCTATAATTCAGTATTTAATGTTTATGTAGTCAAATTTAAAGTTTTTCCTCTTCTTCTTTTGTGCTCTGGGCTTTGTGCCTTTCCACTCCCAAAGAGGGGAAGGATGAAGGAAAGGTGCCAACCTTTGCTGCATCTTTTCTTATCCTAGGAGTACAAGAAGCTTAGTTGAGACCAGAAACTTCCTGCCTATGTGATCCTCCTCCCCCCTCTGGCACACACACACACACACACACACACACACACACACACACACACACACACACACACAGAGTCATTTGAAAACCTGCAACCACACAAAGACAAGTAAGGGTCAGGCCTGAGCCCAGAGGCCTCAGATCCTTCAGACAGCAGGCTGTAACAACCCTCAGAGGAGGAATAAGACACACTTTCCCTCACTGGACCTCTTGGACAACCTATGTGTGCAAATTTTTTTGTTGTGTTGTTTTGTTTTGTAAGATAGGGTCTCTCCCTATGTTGCCCAGGTTGACCTGGAACTCCTGTCTCAGCCTCCTCCATACCTGGCTTTGTACAACTTATTTTCTCTGCAAACACCCAAGGGGGGCAGCCCCAGCTAGGAGAAATCACACGGGGTTGGTGCAGTCCCTTGGAACTGGATGTCAGCTTCCTCCTCTGGGAAATGGAGACCCAGGGCATAAAAACTTCATTGCAACACCACAAGCTCTGGATAACACCATCCACTTGCCATTTTTGTAAAACAGGCAAAAATGTCCATGCAGAGACCCAGCCTGGATGTATGCCTCAGTTTCCCCATCTGCAAAGTTTGTGTCATAACTTTCCTCGCCTCTCAAGTCTAATGATACAGGGAGAGAACCAGTCTCTTTGGGAACACAGATAGGGGACTTGGGAATGGTCACTGTAGGGGCATGACAGCCCAAGGACCACACAATCAAGCCCTGATGGTGTCAGGATTGGAACCCAAATCCACTGGAAAGCTGGGCCCCAGGTCTGGGTTAGGACTTACACTCCATGCCCCAAATCTGTCCCCAAGCCTGGGAGCCCTGCAGCAATGCACTTGCGTCAGAGCTGCCTCCAGGCCAGAGTCTTGGAGTTTGATTATGCCTCACACCTGGTGGCTATGAGAGTGAACAGTACAGGGGTCCCTGCTGCTGGGCCTGGGGACTTCCCAGATGACAGTGGCATTCAAGCTGAGTGGAAGAATGGAACACAAAGAGGTGAGTGAGGGGGGTCATCCCAGGGAGGGCTGCATACAACCAGCCAGCCAGTGTCTGGAGGAGCAGCAAAATGGGGACAGGATGGACGAGGCAGGCAGGTGGGCAGGGGCCCCAGGGCACTGATGAGCAACCAGGACACAATGTCCACAGGGACACAGCTGCCTCTGGGTGTGTGGGGTTGAGCTGAACTGGGACAGAGGAGGTGACTGGGAGGCCAGGACGATCTCCAGATACAGTGGCCTGGGCTAGGGTGGGGACATCAGTGGGTGCCATGACAGCATCCTCAGTACAAACCCACTGATCCAACTCCCATCTTGCCTCCCAGCCTGTGTCTTGGCTGTGCCCTCTACCTGACTGACCTCCTGCCCTCCAGGCTCAGTTCTGGCTGGCTCCAGTCAGTCGCTCCCCTAGCCCCCAAGCACCCCAGCACTGAGTCCCCACCTTAAGCTGAGGGTGTTTGTGTTCTGCTCTGACATAGGATGCTCTTCTCCCAGGGATGCTGCTGCTGATTTCTGTTGCCCTTCCCCCAGGCATTCACCCCACAACCAGATCTCTGGCCTCCACCTTGGTGCCCAACCTTCCCCACCATTCCCTCCATGAGACCCTGGGGCCCTCAAGTAAAACTCTAGTCCTTCTCTGGCCAGTGGCCAGGACTGACTTCTGGCCTCCTGGCCTATTCATGCAGGTCCAGCTGCTCTATGCCTTCCTCCTCTTCCACTAAGCACAGGGAGCAGGTGGAGGCCTTCAGCCTGGCTAAAGGCAAGGGGCCTCTTGAGTCCTAGCCTCAGTTTCCTCATCTGAACAATGGGATATTTTCCTCAATCTTCTGGGATGGAAGGAGACCCCCACTATGCCTCAGAGTGGACAGAAGCACTCTCTACCTTGTCACTGAGGGTAGAGGTCAGCAGGGCAGCCTTGTGGGTGGGTGTGTGGGCAGGAATCTGGCTAGGCTCCCTGTCCCTTGCCCCACCTCCCCCTGGGGTCAATGGGCTGGATAGTGCCTGTGGGGGCTGAGGGAGGTGCCTCATGTTTGCACTGGCTGCCCCGGAATGTGGTGGGACAGGCCTGGGTCCTGAGTCAGGAGTCAGGGCACCTGGCCAGGAAAGGATAGCTGTCCTTATCCTCAACAGGTGGTGCTGTCCTGGGAGGGACCAGGCAGATGAGAAGGAACTGGGGGGCACAGCAGAGTCTGTGTGGCCCAGGACATGGTTGAGCCTCAGTTGGGGTTCAATCCAAGTAGAGGGACTCAGCTAGGGTTGGGGTCCAGTCTGAGGTCACAGTTTAGTCAAGGTCAGGGCTTAGGTTAGATCTGGGGCTCAGCTAAGGTCCGAGGCTCACGCAGGTTGGAGCTGAGCCCCGATGTTGTCTCCTTCATTCATTCATTCACTTTTCAACTGTCCTCCTGGCTCTGTCCCAAGAGGCCTGGACACTGTCCAGCACATGGGCCACTCTCCACATTCATTCCCTCACATGCCTCAGTTGTCCCAGTTCAGAGAAGGGCATCAGTACTCAGTACCCCACCCTGAGCACCAATGGATAGCTGTGCCTCACTTCATTCCTGTCCCTTCCAATATCCCTCAAGGCCATCCCATACCATGTTCACTCACCACCCCATAGTCCCCCTTCTCCCTGATAATAATCCCTTGTCCTTCCCCTTTCTCCTCCCCTATGTGGCAGCCATAGGGGTCTCTGTACAGCACAGACCAGGTAAGGTTCCTTCTTGGTCACACCCCTGCTATGGCTCTCTAGTGCCCTCACCAGAAAGATCCATTTCCTTCTACCGTATCTCTGACTGGCCCTCTCTCTGACCTTGGCTCCTCTCTCCATTTCTCTGGGGTCCCATTGACTTTGGTCCCTAAATGTACCACACTGGGTCCCCACTCTGCCTAGAGGGCTCACCACTCTGCCCATTGACCCACTATACTTGTGATCATGGCCCAAGTGTCACTACCCCAGAGAACCTTCCTCATGGTGCCTCCTCACCTCGTCATACCTACGAGGAGAGTGCCAATAAGTCAGGACCGATTGCCAATTTGTCTCATGCCTATGGGGTTACATCCTGCATCTTCTTTTCTTTGTCCCTTTCCTGTCCCTTTCCCTTTCCTTTTCCCTTCCCTTCCCTTCCACTCAGGGCCTTGAGCTTGCTTGGCAGGCTTGGCCATGCCTTACCCATTTTGACACTAGTTTTATTTTTCAGATAGGGTCTCAGGCTTTTTGCCAAGGGCTGGCTTCAGACCATGATCCTCCTACCTCCACCTCCCCTATAGCTTATATTACAAATGCCTTCCACAATACCCAAATTGTTTGTTAAGATGGAGTCTAATTTTTGCTCCAGCTGGCTTCCAACCTCAGTCCTCCAGATCTCTTCCTCCTGAGTATCTGGGATTGCAGGTATGTACCACCATGCCCAGCCCCCTTTATTTGATTTCTTTTTGAAGTGCTGGGGATGGAACCTGGGTCCTTATTCATGCCAGGCAAGCACTAACCACTGAGCCACACCCTAGCCTCATCATCCATCTTACACCCAATATAGCCAGTGCCTCCTTCCTCCGCTGGAGGAGGATAATAAACTCCCTGTCACTCTGATTTCCAGGAGGCCCTCAGGCCCAGGCCCTGCCACAGAGCCTGAAGAAAATACTTCAGGAAGCCAGGACCACTGCAGCCCAGACCACTGTGGAGAGTTCATGGTGAGCTCAGCATCAGGGATCTGAGTGAAGCAAGTAGCCCTCACCCTTGGATCAGCCCCACCCTGGTGGCCCTGCTCCCTGTAGGTTGCCATGAGGGGGTGGTAGTCAGTGATGGCCCAGTGCCCACCCCACCCCTGCCAGGCCTCTTACCAAAAGAGCAAAGCAAGAGTCTGTGTATTGGGGGGGGGGGGTCAACAATTCAGGAGATGTCAGACATCCCTGGTTTGTAGACAAATGAAGAGACAAGTGTCTTAAGTCCAATTCTACCCACTGAGTGAACAACCAGGACTAGCACACCTACTATCTTCCAGAAGTTTCCACCACTATCCTCCAATTCTGTCTTCTCCCCTTCCCTAGTGGGAATCTGTTCTTAGCATTCATTTTCCCAGCAGAAATCAGTTCAGGTGCCAGGCTGTGCGCATAGTAGGTGTGGCTGGAAGAGAATGGACAAGTGACAGGTAGAGAGGCTCCCGAGGCACTCAAAGGAGAACAAAGGTTTCAGTCAGGAGGGTGGGGGCGGGGTGCCTGTAGGCTGCCCTTGAGGGGCCCTGGCACCAATCACTGGCTCTCTGTCCCTGTTCCAGGGTCCTGTAGGGCGCACCCAGGCCTCAGGGCTAGGCAGAGGTGGCAGCAGAGTGGGGCCTCCATGAGCTGTTCTGCCCTGTGACTCAGCTCCCAGACAGGCCTCCCAGGAAGGCAATGGTGACTTGTGGGTGCCTGGAGAGCTTCCTTGAAGGTGTGTGCTCCAAGGGTGGACTTGGCCCCCTGGGTCTCTTTGTCTGTGCAATGGATTCATACATTTGGGCAAGAAGACCTGACCACCAACACATGGCTGAAAAGAGACACATTTGGGATGAATATGAGAGGGTCTCTGATGGCTCATCTTGCCTTGCAGGGACTAGAAGGGTTACAGCCAACAGGGTCCCAATGCCCAGCACAAAGGCTGGCATACTACCAGGACTTGTCCTGAATGGATGACTTCTCCCCCTTGGGTGATACGCAGGGCTGCTTTAGTAAGGTCAGACCTGACTTTATGGTTTAGACCCTGGACAGCAGTTGAGTGGGAGGTAGGCTGGTCCCAGAAGTCTCAGCTACAGCCTCACCTTCAAGAAACCCTAAACTGGATGGGGGACAGCCAGGACCGGCTAGGCACCCCAGACTCATAGGGTCAGGGTTGGGCCACAGGGAAGGGCTGGGAGGTAAGGGGACTGGAGTGGGAGTGGGGGATCCTGGATCCAGAGTCCCAGGGCCCTAAGTGGAGGGATGCTAAGGGACACAGGCACACGCTATGAACTTGGCACCTGCTGTGTGCCCATGGCTGCTCCCTTATTTTCCTGTCCAGAAAGTAGCAAGAACTTGCCCAAGGTCACAGGTGGGGAAGGATGAGGAATTAGAACTCAGACCTCCAGACCCACACCACTCTCTCCAGAGCTGTGGAATGTGGGGATTCCCCAGATCAGAAGGGGTCAGACTGGGTGAGCCCAATTGGGATGTAGAAGAAGGGAGCTTGTGGCTTTATTAGTAGCACCCTATACCCCTCCCTGGACACCCAGCTCCACTTTCTTCCTTTCAGCTCCACTGCCTGGGTTGGAAGCGACATTGAGCTGAGAAGAGCTGGGGTCTGCAGCCAGGCTGCGCAGAGGGTATAGACAGGGCAAGGGCCCAAGAGCGTGGCAGGGTCTCTCTGGAGCCCCTAGAAAGTCTTAGACGACTTAATCCTTACTTACTGTTCTGATTCTGAAGGGTCTATGGTCCTCAAAGGCTGAGAAGCCTCTCAAGGGGAGAACGTTTGACTTGAATAGTCACAGAGTATCAGAAAGTCTCAATGATACTTGAGTATCAGAAAGTCCCACTGACTCTTGGTTCTGTTCAAACTCAGGTTCAAATTCCACTTCACAAATGAGGAAACAGACTCAGACAGGTACAGACACAGCCAGGAAACGGAGCGAGCCACGGTTTCCCAGCCAGTAATACGGGTCTGATGTCCCTTTCTACCCTGGGATGCCAGCCCTAGAAACTCAGATATAAACAACCCAACACTGCTGCACGGGCGGCCACACCAACCTGAGAATAAAACCCCAATATTCACCCCACCCACCCCCCTCGGCTTCTTGAGGACTCTGGTTGGGAGAGTACCGCCTCTGCCGCGGGGCGGGAATGAAGTGGGGCGGGATCTTATTACGAATGGTCGAAAGCCCCACCAATCACATATTCGTGTCCTTCGATTGGTGAAGGCCTCTGTGCCTTATCTTTCAATCTCACGGTCCTTCCCGCTTGCGTCATAGACGATGCGCTCAGTTCATGTACGCCTCCGCGCAGGAAGATAGTCCCTGCCTCTTTCCCGTGCCTTGGCAATCATATCTCTCCACCGGGTGAACCCACTCCCAGATATCGGACGCCTAGAGCTTTAGGGTTCTCTAGTGGGTACTAGGGACTGAGTCCGCGTCTTTCGGGGACGCGCAGGCGTGGCGGAAGAATCTGTGGAGCACGAACGGGCGGGGCGCGATAGGGGAGGGCCCTGTCTATGGGCGGGGAGTGGGCGGGGCGGTGTCGGAGCGGGCGGCGCGGGGCGGGGGGCGGAACATGTCTCCCGCCGCAGGAAGATGAAGCGGTGGCGGCGGCTGCGGACGTAGCGGGCCGGAGCGGAGCCGTACCCGACGAGGGCGGCGGGCACCGCACGCCGCTGCCCCAGCGCCCCGGCCGGCCGCGCGGGGTAGGCGACGCGGCGGGGGAGGGGACCCGGGCCACGCGCGCTGTCGCCGCCCACGCACGACCCTCGGGGACCTGGCCGTGACGCCCCTTTGTCCGGGTGGGGGACCGTTCATGCCGCCACCTCCCCCGCGCCGCGTGCCGAGCCGCGCCGAGCAGGTGAGCGCTCGGAGACTCGTGGAAGGCAGGCGGGAGGGGCGTGCGGCTTTTGGGGGCCGCGCCCGGGACCCCCGCCGCTTTGTGCAAAGTTGGCCCCAGGCCCCCCCTCGAGGCCCGTGAGGGGTGCGGCAGGGCCTGGACGGTGGCGCTGAGGGGTGCGTGCCCTGTAGGGTGGCCGGGGGCGGTGGACCGGCCCGGGAGGCATTGTTCTCCAACTTTGCGCGCCGGAGGGGGCGGCCGACGTGGAGGGCCCGCGCCGCCCCCCGCCGCCAGCAGTTCGGAAACTTTGCGTAGCCCCAAGCCGGCGCGCGAGGGGCGCTCGTGAGGTTGTCCAACTTCTTGGTGGGGCCCCAGACCCCAGCACAGAGATCCCGGGGTTCCCCCTCCCCAGGGAGGGGCCCAGCCGGGGCTGGAGTTTGGAGGGGGAGCGAGGGAGGGAGGAGAGTCCTTTTGTCTGCGCGGGGAAGGTGCCGCCGCGCACACCGCAAGCTCTGGGTGCTGGGCCCGGACTGGGGGCTGGGGGACCGGGCGGGAACATCTGCTCTGCGTTAATGCGGGGCGCGGTGCGGCTCGGGGTCGAGGACACCGTGGTGGGGCGGCGAGCTTCAAAGGGCTCCCAGGCCGCACCGGCTGCCCGGGAAGGGGGTGTCCCTGGGCCTCTTCCCCTCCCCCCTCAATGAAAGACGTTTCAGTCTGTCCCCTACCCCCCAAAGTGGTTTCAAACATTTTCCAAGTCTGTCTCTAGTCCTCCCCCAAGTCCTTGTGACACCCTGAAATCTTTCACCTCCCTTCTAAAAGCCTCTTTTAGACCTCCCCCAAGTCAGCCTGAAAATCGGTTTCAACTAACCCCACGAAAAAGTGCGGTTTCAAACAACTCAAAAAAAAAAGTTTCACACGCTCTCTAAAAAAGACGAAAAAAAAAAAAAAGACAACGGGGGAGGGGATGAGTTGGGGCGGTTGTTTCACACCCAGTGTGTGAGTTGGCAAACAAAAGGGGGTTCCTCCGCTTTTGAAGTTGGGTCTCCCCAGACCTCAGGTCCCCCTCCCTCAGCCTTCGCGGGTTCTTGTCAGCCGTGGAAAAAGTTTTTTAGGAGAGGGAGACTGTGCTCCCTCTACTGGCGTGGGACAGGGCCTGGCAGGTGGATCCCCCTCCCCCATTCAGAGTGGAGCCCCCTGGGGCCGCCCAGGGAATCCTCCCCACCAGGAGCAGGAGGCAGGGACGATTTCAAAGTTGCTTAGAAATAATTCCCGGATACATCATGACAATAAAAAAAGCCCGAGATTTTTTTTTTACTTTTATGAATTCAGTTGGGTTTTGGGAGGAGGGTTAGGGTAAAGGGATGCTTTGTGGGTCCACAGATAGGGCTTCCCCCCCCAGTCCCAGTTAAGTCCGGAAGCGGGCTGGGGGGAGTGCTTCTGGTTTTTGACTGAATTTCTTTTGCTTTGGATTTGAGAATGACAGGAGCGTTTCACTGCCCTGTGACAGCTGCTGGGAGGGGGGGGGGTCCACCAAACTTTCTCTGAGGGTGGGATCTGGGCCATCCCTCCTCTCCAGGCAGGACAGTGGAGCAGCCTGGAGGGGGTTGGAAGTGAGATTCTGAGCACCCCCATCCAGTTTAAATTGTGCATCTTGATTCTCTAATGGTTGCCCAGGGAGATGAGAGAAGGTTATAGTCACATCACCTCCCCATTGTGCAAGCTCCCCCTGGGCTCTGGGGTTGGTTGTACAGAGACCCAAATGGGAGAATCCCAGCATAATTCCTGCATCCTCCCCCAGAACTCTCATAGACCATCTGTCCCCCCAGACCATTGCTTTCCTATTCTTTTGGTTGGGCTATGTTACTCAAACCTTTCTCTCCCTGTTTCTCTATGTGTGTCTGTCTGTCCCTGTCTCTCCCTGTGTCCACTACCCTGGGGCCACTACACAGGGCTGTCTTTAGGCCTGGGGTAGCCACCCCAGTTCCTGCACCTGCCATTGCTGCTGGAGGATGAACCAGTCGCAGAGAATGGCACCTGTGGGCACGGACAAGGAGCTGAGTGACCTCCTGGACTTCAGCATGGTGAGCCAGACCCCTATACTCCCAGAGATTATGAGCAGGTTTTTAGGGCAGGGAAGCACATATCACAATCACTCTGAACCTGGAAGTACTGAGCTTCTAGCTTGTCTGGATGGAAAATCTCCCAGGTGGAACTTCCCACCTTCCCCCACAGGTTGACACTCCCTAGCAGCACCCAAGCTTTACTCAATCAGGAAATGGGTACATCCATCACTTTACAGAGGGAAACTGAGGCCCAGAGATGGGACTTCCTAGCCCCCTTATGGCAGGGGACTGTACCTCAAGTGTGCTCAGCCCAGAAGCCCCAACCTAGCTGTGTGAACTGTTGGTAGCCTTAAGCTTCTGATCTGTAAAACAAGGACAGTCAGGGTCATTTGCTTCATCACAGGTGCATAAAGCCAAAGGAGATGATACCTCAAAGAGTGGGCCTGGCATATCCCCCTGCACAGGGCTCTGTGCAAGATAGGACAGACTGATTCCTTAGTCATTCACATGCAGTATAGTGAGGTCGGGGTGCCAGGACCTCCTTGTGAGAGAATGAGGATGGTGGCCAGAGCCTGGCCTGGAGGAGGTGCTCAGCATACTGTCTGAGTTAGTTATTGTCACTATGTCACTGTTGGGGAAGATCCATGCCCTCCCTAGGAGGTCTGATCGACCCTGAATGGCCCATTTTCCAGTTGTGCCAGTGGATGCTCAGAGAAGGTGCTGGCTTCCAAAAGACACAGCTCAGACAGGCCTGGTAAGGTAGAGAAACTAGAGTCCTCTGAAGTGCGAGACCTGATAGGCATCTCAAAGGCCTAGGACCCTCAGTTTACCCATCATGTGCAGTGGAGCCCCTTCTGTGGATATCAACCCACAACTATGATTTTTTGCTTCTGACACATGTGTGGATGATTCCCGAAATCCTGGCCCCCATCTGCTATAAGCACCGTTTTGGTTTGAAACAGCTGGAGGGGAGGCACTTTCAGTCTGAATTGAACCCTCCCCTGTGTATGGCTCATGCTGCTAAGGTAATGTCAAAAACAAAAGTCCCAAAGCCGAAACAGCACCAGCCACTCTGCCGATAAACAGCCTGCCGGACGGAGTAACCAAGGCTCCGGAAGGGCCATGCGGTATTTTTAAGCCCTGTTTTCTTTTCCCTCCGTGGCTGAGTAACCAGAGGTGCAGTTTGGTTGTTTTTTTTGTTAAACTGACAGGTCACAGCCTACTGGGCTGGAACACACCAGCTTGGGGGTGGTGCATAGGCTCAGGCCCACAGTAACATGGTCACCCACACATACACTGTGCTTCCCATCCCAGCCCCCTGAGTCCCTTGTCCACCACCTTCCAGAGGTCCCAAGGTCTCCCCCAGCAGCCCATTACACAGATGAGAGACTGAGGCTGAGGGGTGAGAAGCTGGCCTCTCCAGGTGTTCCCTCATTGGGTTTGACGTAGCACTAGAATTTGGTGGCCCTCCTTAGTGTTACAGGGAAAGGCCTGTGTGGCCAGGTTGGGGAGCAGCGACAGTACACCCCTTTCCCCTAGCTGCCCTTGCCACCTGCCCCAGGCTCAGGGAGTTGTTCTTTTGAACAAGATCTTTTAGTCTGAGATACAGACCTTACAGGGGAGCACTTCCCTGGGCCAGGTTCACTAGAGGTAGAGAAAGGGGCCACTGTCAAAATAAATACAAAGAAAAAAGTTGCAGCGTTTAAATCTCACTGGCACTGGAAACTGGATTTAGGTTTCTGTGGTTAAGAAGACTAAGAGGTGCCAGGCGTGGCGGCTCACACCTATAATCCTAGTTACTTGGGAGGTAAAGATCAGGGGGATTGCAGTTGGAGGCCAGCCCTGGCAAATAGTTCTTGAGACTCTATTTCGAAAATACCCAACATAAAAAAGTGCTGGTAGAGTGCTGCATTGAGGCCTCGAGTTCAAACCCCAGTAGACAACTGAGATGTGTAAAGGACCCGTAAGCATAGAGCAGGCATTCTAGGTAATGCCCCCTGCATGAATCTAGAATGGTCCCTGGGCCCATCCCAGGGCAAGGTGGTGGGGGCCTGTGCCCCTTGCTGCTGGTGACCAGCACCCCAGCCATGTGCTGGGTTTCATGATATCCCACACATACCGTTCCCTGAGTCTGTTTCCCAGAAAAGGAAATCAAGGCTCCCAGGAGTGTGGGGGTGGGTCTGGGCCCACAGAATATGGCATAGTCCCCCTCCCCACCAGCAAATATCTTGCCTGTGACAAGATAAAAGTAAATAGAAATGGAATCTACCCATTTCCCCAGGGGCCTGGCTGTAGACACCAGACCTGAGGGCCTCAGTTTCCCCAATGAGAGTGGGGGAATGAGGCATGGAGAGGCTGGGCCAGTTCCCACTTGACAGGGACATAGACCTGGTAAGGACTGCCTGTAGCCTGGACACCCCTCCCTGAATGTTACCCATCTTGGTCTTGCCAGAGTTGGGAGAAAATAAGGGCTCAGGATCCCACTTCCTAGACCTGGAGAAAGGTGGGGCACGTCAGGGATGTGCCTTGTTTTTTATGTGGCAAAAGGGTTTGTTGATGCTGGTCTTTGTGTAATGCTACTAAGCTGTTTAATCTTTAGGGACTTAGCGCCCTGGGTATGGGTGAAAGGGGGGAAGGAAGTCCCATGCCCTTGGCATCTGGGAAAACTGCAGAGCCTACATAGGGGTTGCGCCCATCCTTCACCATGGTCCCTGTGCACGGGACCACCCATGTGCACATAGGTGAGTGGGTGGGGGTGTTTGGCCTATTGGGACAGCAGAGCCCACAGTGATGCAAGTAGGGTATGAGCATTTGGGCCTCTTGTATGGGTGCTTTTTGTGGCTTTTTTTTTTTTTTTTCCTCATTACTGAGGCTTGAACTCAGGGCTTACATCTTGAGTTACTTCACCAACCCTTTTTTTGTGATGGATTTTTTTTTTTTTTTTTTTTGAGATAAGGTCTCAAGCTATTTGCCTGGGCAGGCTTCAAACCACAATCCTCCTGATCTCTTCCTCCTGAGTAGCTGGGATTACAGGCGTGAGCGACTGGCGCCTGGTGACTACTGGCTTTCCTAAACTGAAATGAAAGGAACTTTGCATTATTCCTCAGAGCTCATGGATTGTAGCTCCTTCCTAAATAGGTTACCTCCGGCCCCCAACCAAACAGCACAGACCTGGGGGGCTTGGAGTCCTAGACACTGTTGTCAGGGTGGGCAGTTCAGAGTCATACCTGGAGCCCATCCAGCTTCAGTGCAAGGCAGGTCTATGAGTCTTTGGTCTCGGGTGGGCAGGACAGCCCTGCAGAGAATGTGGTCCCCAGATCGTGGGTTTGGGCTTGCCAACTGCCCCTACTCACTGCTATCCCTTTCTGTTCCTTGCAGATGTTCCCGCTGCCTGTGACCAATGGGAAGGGCCGGCCTGCCTCCCTGGCCGGAACCCAGTTTGGAGGTTCAGGTAGGACCATCTGGAGAGAGAGGCATGTATGAAGGGTCAGTTGGAGACCACACAGGATGTGTGAGGGGTGGGGGGGTGGGCACACACTCGTGGGCATGGGGGCAGCGAGTCCAAGAGCACCAGAGAGTTGCTGCCTGCACTTGTGACTGACTGGCCTGAGGATGGCTGGCAGTCAGCTCTGTGGACAGGGTTGGAATTGAGTGGGGTTTGCTCTTAGGATCAGGCTGCACTGGGTCCAGGAACAAATGGGTCTCTTTTCTCCTTGTCTCCTCCAGATCATGCACAGCAGGAATCTTACAAGCCCAACCTCCCCCTCTGTTTGCATTCGAAGCTGCATTGGGCACTTGCTGTGCACAGGACCCAGCACTACTGTGACTGGCCACCCTGTTGTGCCCAGGACTGGGGGGCTTCTGGGATCAGGGAACACTAACAGCAGAAGCATCCCAGGCTGATCTGGGTGAATTGGTTACCCTTGCTGATGGGGAAATAGTAGGATGGGACTGAAGATTAGCTAACAGAAGGGCAGCAAGCTCAGGTGTTGCATAGTGAGGGTCGTGGGCTACCTGAGCCTCCAGGAGGTCTCCAGGGTGGCAAGCAGAGACCAGAGGGAGCGATTATGAGGGAAGCAGACTCATGTGGGTAGGGGGAGCTAACCAGGTAGTACAGTCTTGGGGAGCCACAATGGGAAACTACCTGTTCCTGCAGCTGCAGGGAGCCATGGAAGGTAGAGGGCAGAGGTCAGTGTGAAAGTTGGAGCCTACCATAGCTGTGGCCAGGGCCTGGTGGGCAGGCTGGGCAGATGTCCCAAGGCGTTTCAGTCCCCATTCACCTCTGGCTGTCCTTGTGGCCAGCCTTGAGTGTCTTCCTGGGGCTCAGATTAGAGCCTCCATGGCTTTATCCTTCCCATTTCTAGGATAGGATGAGAAGTTCTGTCTTATGGTCATATCTGAGACTTATTAAGGGTGACCTGTGGACTGTGGCCAGACAGGGTTTGGAGACTGGCAAGGAAGGTTTGCTCTTATGTACCCCACTCCAAAAGTGAGGACCATCAGCTGCTGCTGCTGGCCTTCCCCTCTGCCTGAGGAAGTGGCCGCAGGGCTACCCGGGTGCTCCCGGAGGTGTGGAAATCCCCCATGGCACCGGAAGCAGCCCCCAAAACCAGGGACTGAGGCTCTTAGCCTCAGACAGAGGGTCAGGCCAAGGGCTGTCAGACACTGTCCCTGGTCCACCTGAGGATGGGGTGGAGTGTTTGTCCTCATTCACTGTCTACCTATCCTCCCAGCCCTTCTGTAGACCCTCTTCAGTCAAGGTCAGGACCATAGTGCATGGGTCCCTGGGCCCAGGACTGTTCCTCAGGGGTGCCACTGCCCATTCCCTGAGTGCCTGGCTAGCAGAGCTGGACCCTGTAGACACTGCAGGCTGGTTTTCATGATTCCTGGCCAGTTTCTTCCTGCCCCCCAGCTCTGCCTTAACCAACTATCCCTTTCCTTTTCCCCATCACACAGCAGGGCTGAGTGTTTGGGGGCCTAGCAAGGCCCATCGGGTTGTGTTTTTTACTTTGGAGGTACAGGTGCACTGGTCCCTGTCCTGCCATGCCTCTTGGTGGCTCCCACCCCCAGTGTATTTGTAGCAGGTAGGGGCAGAAGCCCTCAGGGCAGCAAGGGACTCAGAACCCTGAGACACAAGCCTAAGTCACCCCCTTCTTATCACCAGTTACCAGATAGGCTTTGCCACCTGTCAGTTGATGTCACTTTTACAAATAAGAAGAGGATTTAGCTGGGTCCATGGGTATGAGAGGGCCAAGTAAACTGCCACCTGGCCCTGCTCTGAGCTCATGGTGAAGGACCCCAGGAGCCACAGGAGCTAGATGAGCCAGGGTCTCTTGCTCTGAGGCATCTGTTTGCCTGCTGCTCCTCCATGTTGCTGAGGACCCCAGAAGGGCCCTTGTGGTCCACCAGCGGGTGATGGATTGTGAGTGACTCATCTCAGGTGACGGGTCACACAGTCTTTGTCCCCTTACTGTCTTGAGCCCTTGTTTTGGTTTCTCTCAACTTTTTTTCTGGCAAGCATTTTATTTTAAAATCATTGTGCAGTCACAGGAAGGCACAGAGATGTGTGTGTGGAGAAATTCCATGCACCGAGGGTGATACCTGTGTGTATGCTATATAGTAGGAGCTCACGGATGATGGGGCGGGGGCATTCACAGTTACTCAGATTGCACTTGTATGTAGGTTTGTGTGGTAGAGTCATAGTGGCCACTGAGACCATGCTTGTGCACCATTGTAGTTGGCAACGCCCCCCTTCCCCTGCCACCCCTGACCCTAAGCCACCCTGCTGTTCCATGTCTGCTGTATAATAGAGTCACGTGGCATGAGAGCCTCTGAGATGGTCCCTTCCCACTCAGCATAATCCCTGCAGATTCGTCCAAGTTGTTGCTTGTATCAATAGTTTGTTCCTTTTTATTGCTGCCCGATCAGCTCTTTAACAGCCACATGCTAAGAACAACTTGCATCACCATATGTGTCATATGCTAACCTCAGGTCATATTCAGGGAATTCTCAGTCTTCACAAATTGAAGACAAAATTGAGGTTATTATCCCCATTATACCAACTAGGAAGCTGAAACTTAAGAGTTTCATTCCAACTAACTGCCTTGTGATGGCACCCTGTAATGTCCCAAACCCCACTTTATATGGCTCTTGTTGATTTTGCAGACACTCTTTATATAGGGTGGGAAGAATGAAAAGAAAAGGATTAAGCATTGAGGATGAGAAGTTAGCCAGCCACCAACAGAATAAACTAAAGGAAACATTTTCAGGTGGTTTGAAAAATGCATCATTACACTTCCTAAGAATTTTTTTTTTCCCCATCTGTTTTACTTTTGAGTTATTACCTCAGTACCGTTTTAGTTGTGCTAGCTTTATTGGGCTTGTTTGCTTTCTTTTTCTTTCTTTCTTGCTTCCTTTCTTTCCTTTCTTCCTTTCTCTCTCTCTCTCTCTCTCTCTCTCTCTCTCTCTCTCTCTCTCCTCCCTCTCTCCCTCTCTCTCTCTCTCTCTCTCTCTCTCTCCTCTCTCTTTCCTTTCCTTTCCTTTCCTTTCTCTTTTTTTCTGCTGGGACTCAAATCAGGAGTCTCACCTATGGTAGACAAGCACTCTAACAACTGAGCCTTTCCCCAGTCCTTATAGTTTTAAAAATAAGCCTCAAAAATTGAAGTAGCAGACACATACTTTGTTGTTTTCATTTGTTCACACATTCCCAGATAGGTATGCCTGTGGGCATTTTTGCATTTTCCTGGTCCCTTTCACAGATTTTCCCTCCTGTCTTCCACTGCATCATTTCCTGCCATTCCTTAATTTGCTCTTTTTCCTTGGTTAGGTTTGCTATCCTCCTGCTTTCAGTCTCTCCCAGATCAGTGGTGATGCTCTGTACCCTGTAGCCTTGTCAGTTGTTTGCAGGGGTGACCACCCCAGGCAATCACCAGTTGCCTGTTGACACTAGGCCTGCTTGGTGCTTGCCGCCAGCTTGATGCTGGCTGTTGACTCCTGATAGGCCTGTCTGTCTGTCTGTCTTTTTCATGTTCAGGGTCCTTCTTACCCCTTTTGCTGATTCACAATAAGCAGTGGGCACCATCCTGTGCGTGGTGCCTCATATGGCCTCCTCCACATCGGGTGGTCCTGTGGACCACCTTTCTCACGCTGCACTCTCAAGGAATTTCATGTCCACCAGCCTTGCCTTCTTGCCCTGTGTTCTAGATGGTCTCGTCCTTTGCAGTGTTCTGAACCTGTCAGCAGCTCTTCCTTGGGAGACATTTGCTTCTGAAACTTCTGGGGAGTGTTCTCCAGCCGGTGGGGGTCATGTCCACTCCTCTTGCTCACCACAGCATTTTCTTAGAAAACCCTCTGTATTTCAGCCAGGTTTTAAAACGTGCCAGTGTGAGCCTCTTTCATAACATAAAATCACTGTGGTTCTGTCTGTGTCTCCATCTTAAGTCTACTTACTTTTTCTTCTTTTCCTTTGTCCTTGCTTCTGCTCCTTCTGCTTTAGTTGTTTTATTGAGTTTTCTTCCAGGGATCCATTGCATTGTGGAATCAATAGTTATCCATCGATGATGACTTGCTTTGTTTCCTCTTTTATCTTAATTCTTTTTTTTTTTTTTTTAAAGTTTGTTTTCTTCTTTCTTTCTGGACTTGCATTGAAGGCCTTGTTTGCTTATTTCTGTCTTCTCATGTTTGTGAACCAATGTGCTGAAGATCCTGTTTTCCTCTGAGGACCTTATTTTAATAATGGTATTTTTGTTATATGATTGATACTTGATAATTAAAATTGTTTCTCTCCTTGAGTCAGGTAGTTTCAGAGGTTTGAGTTCAAAGTTGGTGGGAGGAGGGTCCTTTTTTTTTTTTTTTTTTTTTTTTTTTTTTTTTATTCTAGAAATTGAACCCAGGGCCCTGCCCTAGCTGCACTTCTAACCCTTTTTGTTTTTATATTTTGTTTGTGAGACTGAGTCTGCTTTTGAGATTGAGCCCAGCACATAAGAGGCAGAAACAGGAGGATCCCAAGTTTCAGGCCAGCTTAGGCTACATAGCAAGACCCTGTCTCAAAAAAAAAAAGCTTTTTACAAATATCTCAATGCAGTGGTGGTTACCCTTTAACTCCCACTTTCATCTTTGGAGGTAAAATGACAGTGGCTAGGGTCAGTAAGTTGCTATTTAATGAAAATATTGTATCTTTTCCTGGTCTTTGTTGGTCTTGCTTGGCAACATTTGTATCCTTGTGATAGTTACCATCCCAGTTATCTGCATGCTCTGAGAAAATGCCTCAGTTTTCCCATCAGTAAAATGGGGGCAATAGTAACCACTGCAAGGAGCCCCTTCGATGCAGGTACAGTGAGGCTCTGTGGTCTTGGTACTGAGGCCAGGCCTTAGATATACGGTCCAGCATGCTCGCTGTTCCCACCCTGCTCATCTTCTACCTTGCACACTGTTTTGATTCCTGCTCAGGTTGTGTGGTGTTTCTTCGGGAGTCCTCTTTTTCCAAGAGGACTTGGTAATGTAGGTCTTTCCATGTGAGCAACATTGAGGTGGGATGAAGATTCTTGGACTCAAACTCTACTGAGAATGTGTATCTACTTGAGATAGTGTCTCACATTTTTTTGCCCAGGATGGCCTCGTGATCCTCCTGATCTCTACCTCCTGAATAGTTAGGATTACAGGTAGGAGCCCTTGGGTTGATTTTAATTAATTACTATACTAATTTACAGACAGGGCAGAGTGGCTCAGGTGGTAGAGTGCCTGCCTAGCAGGCATGAAGCCCTGAGTTCAAACCCCAGTATCACCAGAAAGAAAAAAGAATATATATCACAGACAGTCTCTCAGTTCTTGGCCCAGTTTGGCCTCAAAGTCACTGTCCTCTTTTCCATTCGGAGTTTGTCTCCCTCACGAATCTTTTTCTTGTGCCAAGCCTCAAAATGGCTCTGAGCTCTCATTCAAGGGTAGACTTTCCCATCCTGCACTCGGACCCCACATGGGTCGCTGATACTAAAGGTTTCTGTTGTCCCTGAGGTCAGTCAGCTGACTTTTGCAGCAGGGAGGGGCCAGGTGGCCTTTGTAGCTGCGAGCTGTTTCCCTTGTAATTATTACCTACAGACTTGTCAGACCCTCACTCTTAAGCTGGCTCTGTGCACTGTGAAGGCCCCTGGGCTGGGGGTTCTGCTCTAGGGGCTTGACAAGGACCCAATCCTTCACTATCCTGGAGCTATCCAAGGGCAGATTGGTTGACTCCCCAGGTGTAGAGCCCATGGATACTGAGGGTGGCTACATTTTAGTCAGTGTCTTTGGGGATGCACCAACTAATACAGTGGTCATTGGCCACATACAGTTGTCCCCAGTAGTTAGAATCACGTTAAAAGATGGGTGTGGTGGCACATGCCTATCTTAGCTAATAGGGGAGGAGGATTCTGGTAAGAGGATCATGGTCCAGGCTAGGCTGGGCAAAAAACATGAGACCTTACCCAAAAAAATAAAAACAAAAAGGGATAGGGGCTTGGCTCAGGTTGTAGAGCACCTGCCTAGTAAGCGTAAGGCCTTGAGTTTAAACCCTAGTACGAAAAAAAAAAAAATCACATAAAACTGAATGTTCTTTCTCAGCCCTGCTGGCCATATGTGAAACTCTGAGTAGCTTCTTAGCTGCTATGTGCAACAGCACAGGTGGAAACCATTTTGATCCTTGTGGAAAGTTCTTTTGAAGACGTGAATTGCTGGGCCGTTTGTGGCCTCAGCCCTGTTCCAGGCAGTGATGGGGACACAGAGGCCTCAGACTGGAGGGGGATAGCAAGGTGACTTCCCTGAAGGTCAACCAAGAAGTAGACCTGGAGACCAGGGGGTGAACCTCTGAAGGGGGCACAGGCCCCCAGTTCAGGGGAGAAGAGAGTGCTAAGGTCAGGGAGAAAGGAATTTGGTCTTTACCCTGAGGGTCATGGGGAGATATAGGAGCGTTAAAGGGAGAGAGGACAGCCAGATTTTGCTTCTGAAAGCCCTCTCGGGTTACCTAGGGACAATCAGCAGGCCCCTGGATGGAAGCTGCTTTCGAGAATGGCTGACCCAGGCTTTAGCTGCCAGGAGGGTGGGCTGTAGGAGTAAAGGAAAGAGAGGAGGTTCCTGGGGTTTTTGCCCAAGAAGACTCATGCAGGCCACCTGGCAGTGGACCTGAACGCTGTGGTGGGCCCTGCCCCGGAACCCAGCCCCAGGCCTGATGCTGAAGTCTGTAGATGGGATGGGCCTAGCAATCTTCCTCCATGTGGAAGTCTCCATGTCAATGATGGGTAGATAGTGAAGATTTCTGCTGGTCTCTCGTCAGGACTCAGTTCTGCCATGGTGTTCAAGGGAGCCACAGGCAATGTAGGCACAAACCGGCTGTGTGCCAGTAAAACTTTATTTATACAAATGAGCAAATGAGGCCTTGATCCAGGGACCAAAATTTCCAAGCCCTGCAAATGAATGGAGCCCGGGACTGAAGGCATGGCTCAAGCAGTAGAGCACCTGCCTAGCATGTTTGGAGCTCTGACTTCAAGCCTTAAATCTCAGTACTGCCTAGGGGAAAAGAAAGAAAACAAAAAACTTCAAAAATGGAGCCCTAGACACAGGCCACACAGTCCTAACCAGGGTTACTGAAGGCTTTCAAAGCCTCCCCTACTTGTAAAAGGGACATCAAGCAAGGGCACCTGAGGTCCAGAGGCCAAGTACATGGTTATTCCTGCAGCCCTCTGGGCACCTGTCTTCCCTAGTTGACTGGGATTCTTGAGCTCTTGATGGGATGGGCAAAACCCAGCCTCTGCCTTCCACACCCCACTTCCAGCATGGAAAAAAAGGAATCAAAAAAATTCGAGAGCAATGCCTTATTCTATTAGTACATTTTAATTAGTGGAGGAGTGAGCTCGTGTTATGAATATTCATGGATGGGTTATTAAAATACATAATTGATCAGTGGGGAATTTTAATAACTGTATTAATGGGGGTAGGGGAGGTTCTTCCCTATTTCTGTCATTTCTAGAAGAGAGGATGAGGACTGGGCTTAGGGGTGGGGGGGTTGTTGTCTCTGCCAGGGGCTTATCTATGGACCCCTGGAGAGCCTCTCACCTCTGCCAGACCTTTGGAGTAGATACTTTGGGGCCTGGGTTCTAGTACTGTTCAGTTTAGTTTTTGTTTTTTGGTGGCACTGGGGTTCGAACTTAGGGCCTCACATTTGCTAGGCAGGCGCTCTACTGCTTGAGCCACTTTGCCAGCTCTCTAGTGCTGTTCACATGCACCCTGGCTGCTGTCTTGGGGAAAAGTCCCTCAATTTAGTACTTCTAGGTTCCAGTGTTTATGAGAAGGGGGCTGTGGCCCCTATAGGACAGCCAACAGGTGTGTGCAGAGGTAACCTCAGAAGCCTGAGGGCCTGGGCACTTGGCCCAAGCTCACACTGCCAGCCCACCCCTGCCTTGTCAGAAGACCAAGTTGGGGCCTAAGATCATAGGTTATAGATACCTCAAACTGAGCAACGCATGCCAGCTGGATATCTAGAGCCAATGGTAACCCCTTGCCCAGATCCCAACTTGCTGAGGCAGCATCCCAATCCCCCACCCATAATCACATTGGAAATTTTTTATTTGAAAACAAAAATCTAAACGAGATATGAATATTCATTTGACTGGGAGATTAATATGCATGATTATGCAAATTAGACAGCAATTAAACACCTGTTCTCTAGGGGAATGATTAACACAAAGGCACCAAAATAAAAGAATTTGGTTTGAAAGAAGTTCCTGGTGTAAGGAGCAGGGGAGGGAGGACAGAAGGCAGCGCAGGAGCCACTGGCGTGCCATTGTGGGGTGAGGGTATGGAGGGGCATTGAGGGGCCTCTGACCCCAAGTTGGACAGGGACATCCCAGGCATGCAAGACAGTGACTACTCATAACCCCTGTGGCCAGGCTGAAGAGTCTGGGGGCTGTTCTGCTCCTTTTCCAGGAGCTCTGTAGCCCTCATGGATAGACACGAGACATGGGGAAGGAGCCAAGCTAGCTGTCTGTGGAGAACATTCCAGAGTCCTAGGCAGTTGCCTGTGAGAGTGGTGGGGGAGATAAGGGCCCCACCCTGCCTTGCCCCACCCCTTGGGACAAGGTTCTTTCCCCAGACCGATTAACCTCTGCCACACTGCAGGCTCCCCAGCTTCCCCAGAGGGCCGGACTGTAGGAGCCCCAGGACCAGGGTACCTGTGTGTCCTCTTCAAGTGGGATTCTGCCCCATCCACCTACTGCCAATTGGCCTCCCCAGTGGTGTCAGCAGGACCCCCACTTTCCGAAGATTACAGCTCACTATTCCTTACCTGTTTACCAAGGCCCTAATAAACCTTTCTTGAAAGGTTGAAAGAGAGTATGCCTGACGCAGACACCTGTTCCTGTGTGGTTCAGAGTTAGGCCTGAGGGAGAGGCATGAGGCTAGGAAAAGAAGCTCAGAATAAGAGCTTTGTCCAGAGTGGGCATGGTGTCTGGGGCTTTCATAGATGGGTAGAAGTTTGCCAGCAGAGACAGCTGATGAAAGAGATAATCAGCTATATACCTGAAAGGATTCTAAGGCCCTGGGTGTCTGGGGCCTTGGCTGCTGACCATGGCATTGGTTCCAGCTGGGTTGAGTACCTCGAGGTTCTCCCCTGTGGCAGGAGAAGCTAAAGCTAGAAATGGACTGGCTGCAGGGACCCTGTCTCTCTTTCTTGCCCCCCCCCACCAGGACTTGAGGACCGGCCCAGCTCAGGCTCATGGGGAACCAGTGACCAGAGCAACCCGTCCTTTGATGCCAGCCGGGTAAGGAACCCCACACAACCCCAGGCCTCCCTTGGGTGAGGAGGTGAGGGAATCGGGGCTAGAGGGGGAAAATTACATGTGCCCAGTGCACCCTCACCCCACCTGCCTCCCATAGACCTACAGTGAAGGTGCCCACTTCGGCGAATCCCACAGCAGCCTCTCTTCATCCACATTCCTGGGACCCGGGCTCGGAGGTGAGTGTGCAGTCTGGGAGCTGGTGCAGGTGGACACAGGCCTTCCATGGCTCAGTTTCCCTGTCTGGGAGTTGAGTCAGGAAGGTGCTGTGGTTGCTACTCTGCCTGGGTGATTGTAGCTCTGCCTTCTTCCTTAGAGGGCACTGGACAGTGGGCTCAGGAGTCCCCAGTGTAGGAGAGCTTGGGTCCTTCCACAGACAGAGGCATCATCCTAACCAAGGTCTGCACTCACACTCTGTGCAGACCCTGGATTCTCTGCAACCTCAGTTTCCCACCTGTGATATAGGGACTTCCCAGAATCTTCCTGGCCGAAGGTGGCAAGTGAGGCTCACAGAAAGGGCTGTCCCAGGGCTGGGACTGGGTCCAAGCTGACCAATCCCATTGTGGTTATAGAGTTGGGGGAGCATTAGATGTGTCATTGGGGCTGGGCACTGAGCATGAACTGTGGCTCTCAGTGTTAGTGGTCAGTGGGGAAACTAAGGCCTGAGGATTCTTGTAAAGACCTAGTCTTTTCCCTGGACTGTGAGGGACAGTCTGAGCTTGGCAGGTGCTAGTGCCCTAAACAGGAAGGGAACCCAGTACAGGGAGGGAGTTGAGCATGCACCTTATCCTTCACTGCAGACAGCACTGGGCCCATTTCCCAGAAGGGAAGGCAAGGCCTACCCCAGGGCCCAGGTGGCCTGCATACCTACTAGAATGTCAGGCTTTCTTCTTAGCTTTCTTTCTCAGGTGTCCTGCTGGCAGGAGTGGCTCAAGGTCAGCAGTGTCCAGAGCCCAGCCGTGTCCTGGCCCACCCTGCTTCCTCCCTCTCCCGCATCCCTGCTGTGTGTGGGACTTGTGAGCAGAGAGGGCAGGAAGGGTCCCTGGGAGCCTTAGTGTTCTTCTAGCATGGAGATGCTGGCTGCCATGTGCAGAGCTCCTCTGGAGCCTCTTTTGTCCCCAGTCCCCAGGGTCACTGATGAACCCAGAGGGAGTAACATTAGGCTCCAGCAGCCCTCTTTTGGGGGGTCTGATTGAAATTGTTCTGAAGTGTGTTAGATACTCCTGTCGTCTCAGCATTTATGAGGCAGAAGACAGGAGCATTGGAGTGCCAAGCAAGCCTGGGTTACACAGCATGGCCCAGTCTGAAAAAAAAAAAAATGGAATGAACAATCAATCAGAGTCCTCACGTAGGACAAGACTGTTTGCTGTTCACCCTTCAGTCAAATTTGGCACCCAGGGCTGGGGTGTGGCTCCTGCCTAGCAAGCATGAGGCCCTGAGTTCAAACCTCAGTACCACAAAAGGTAAATAAATAAATAAAAACTTGGCACCTAGCTTAAGGTCAGAGGGAACCTTTGGCTTAGATACTAAGTAATCCGGGGATTCTGCTTCAGGTGAAGCTGGATCCAAGTGTCTGTGGGGAGAGCACATTCACAGGGTCCCCCACATAGCTCTTTGGGCAGACGACCTGACTCTTCTCACCAAGTGGTTAGAATCAGCATTGCTGGGGCGGTGCTCGTGGTTGAGCTGGCTTACAAAGTGACCCCTCACTGGAAGGCTGGGCTGCTGTGTTGGCAGACTGTGAGACAGGAGTTGAGCCTTGACACGGGTCTGATGGGTGCTGTGTGCACACAGCCACACTCTCCTAATGGCTCCCTGCCAAGGACCCCGCAGGCCTGTCCCTGGGACAGACAAGGGCCCTGTGTGAGCCCAGTACCCCAGAAAGTGCCAGGCATGTCCAAGGTTAAGGATGGCCAGCAAGAGACTGAGACAGAACAGAGCTCCCAGTCAACTTGGTCCACAAGCACCCAGGGACCCACTCTTGTCCTGAGCCTGTCTCCAGGGGAACTGGGAGACTGGGTTGTATTCAGGCATGTGTCAAGGACCAGGTGGACCCAGCCTGGGATCTGCTCCAGTGACCCTTTTTCTCCCCTGCAGGTAAGGGTGGCGAGAGGAGCACCTACACCACCTTCGGGAGAGATGCGAGTGTCAGTGGCCTGACTCAAGTAAGTGGTGGCAGGGCACCTGTCATGCCCCTCAGTGGTAGAAATATTGGGCGATCCTCCAGGTGGCTCCACAAATCTGAGCCTGTGCTTAGCTCCTGGCCCTCCCTTGTGAGCCTCAGTAGCCTAGCTTGGCCTCCTGTCCTGGTCTTTTGGCAGCCCTGTCCCAGGTGGCTCTACCTGTCTGCCTTGTGCCTAAGCCAGAGCAGCTGCAGCTGTTGAGGACAGTGGGTGCCAGGCCCTGTGATAAGGACAGCACCTGCAGAGCGTTGGTTCACAAGCAGAGTATAGTGAGGTGCCTCCTGCAGTAGCCACCCCCATGAGGAGCAGAGCTTCGTGACATTGGGTCTTGAACCCTGGGCTCTGCTGCTCACCGGGTCCACTGGGCACAAGTTCAGAGAGCAGAGGCCGCTCACACAGCAGTGGCACAAAGGCAAGAAAGAGCACAGACCATGCAGACGAGATGTGGGGCATGATTCCTAGGGAAGGAAGCTTGTTCTCCAATAGTGCACGCAGTAGTAACTGGAATGCTTAGAAAGAGAGGCCACAGTAAATAGCATCTCTCACTGGCCAAAGACAGCCACTCAGCCAGCCTCTTCTTTATGAAGATGCTGAGTGGCTCAAGGCCTGCTGTGTTTGGATCAGAGGCAGGGAAGGTGTCCTGCATGGGCTAGTGGTACCACTTCTACAGTGGTGGGTTTTAGCAGGGATTGGCCTGGGAGGTATACACCAGCCCAGTCTCCTGATGCCCTGTCCCCTCAGCCTGGTTTCCTTCCGAGTGAGCTGGGACTCAGCAGCCCTGGACCACTGTCCCCCTCTGGCATGAAGGGAAGCTCCCAATACTATTCCTCGTACCCCAGCAACCCTCGGCGGAGAGCTGCAGATGGCGGCCTGGGTGAGTCCCCCTTTCAGGTCCAGCTGAGCCTCACAGTTCACACAGTTCTGATCCCCAGAGTTGTATTTGTGGTGACAAATACCACTGGGATTAGTTCCTGAAAGCATCTGGTCACATGACTATCGCCAAAGGACACTCTCATTTTTGCATGTTTCCATCATCAGCATCTGGTTGTCACTCTCTCTCATTGAGCCTAGCTAATCTCACCCTGTGAGGCTCAGCACAGCCTCTGTCAGAGAGACATTGCCCTGTCTTTCATTGTGCTTGGGATGTTTTAAATAGCAAAGTCGCAAACAGAAAGTGCAAGAACATGACAAACCACATCTCTGAGTAGGCTGGAGCCAGGACCTTTGTTTATAGTGTGAGCTGCATGAGGCGGCCATGCATGTACTCATTGGTGGTTCAGAGTCTTTGCCACCCTGTGTGGGACCTGAATAGAGAAAGGGTCTGAGGATAGAATCTACCTAGCATGATTTGTATGTGAACCCTGAGGACTGGCTGTACAATGGTTGGGATGACATTGGTTGATGCTGTTCTGAAGAGGACCTTGGGGCACATCTGACTCTAGAGCTGACTTAGCCCAGATATCTGTTAATGCCTAGCTTCTGAAACTCCCATGCAAGGAAATCTTCTCCCAGACCCCCATGGTGTTTTACGTCTTTCAACTCACGTAGGTGGACCCAAGGTTTTTCCTTTTTTTTTTTTTTTTTTTTTTTTTTTTGAATAGTACTGGGGTTTGAACTCAGGGCCTCACACTTGCTAGGCAGGTGCTCTACCACTTGAACCACTCCTCCAGCCCTGAACCCAAGGCTTTTATTTTGTTTTATTTTATTTTGTGCTAGTGCCTTCACCTTGAGCCATTCCACCAGCCCAATTTTTGTGCAGTGTTTTCTCAAGATAGGGTCTCATGAACTATTTACCCAGGCTGGCTTCAAACCACTATCCTCCTGAGTAGCTAGGAGTACAGGCATGAGCCACTGGCACCTAGCCATCCAAGGTTTTTAGTAGTGGGAGTTTTGAGCCTCTGGGGTATAGGCAGGGCTGCTCTTGTGACCTGGCTACACCTGGGCGGGGGGAGGGCTATGACAGAGGTCGCTTTCTGCTCTTGCTCCCAACAGATACCCAGCCCAAGAAGGTCCGGAAGGTTCCACCTGGTCTTCCCTCCTCGGTGAGTGGTGGGACTGGGTACTCCACAGACCAAGTGCCTCTCATGCCTCTTAAGTCTTGGGGCTCTTCCTGCAAAGACCATGCATGTCCTGAGGGCACCAGGCTATGGGGACCCTGATAAGTGGGAATCCACCCCTGCACACTCTGAGCCATGGTCCACTCTCAGAAACCAAGGTCCTTCCTTAGGTCCAGCCTTGCTCTCACTATAAGGGCGTGAGTGGGGCCCATCCCCACCCACCTGCATCTCCACCCCATTCCCGCTGCATGGTGGTTGGCCCACTGCCAGGCCTAGCAGATGGTGCTGGCTCACAGCACCACACTTCTGTGATGTAATCACACTGGAAGAAAGGCAGTTTGGTGAATTTCCTGGCTTGGTCACCACTGTCCTCCCTGCCTGGTCTGTGTTCAGCAGCCAGGAAGCCCTGGACCAACCAGCCAGGCACATGTGCCCCGGGGCTAGCTGTGCTCATTCCAGTCAGGCCAAGGCCATCAAGCGAGACCAGGCTTGGGTTGCTGGTTGTTTTAAGACTTAATTTATCAAGACAGCCTCCTCCCTGCCTCCCCCAATGCATTTCCTCACGGCCTGCCATACCCCATTTAATAGTGTAGGTCAAAGGATACAGAGCACAGGCCTGGAGAATGGATAGATCCTGTACGACTCATGTACAGCATAAGAACTGGGGTCACAAAATCATACAACTGTCAGAGTTGGGAGCCCTAGCCCGATGCCCTGCTACCTACTCCTGTGTTGAGCAGACATCAGCAGTGGTTCCAAAGTGTCCTGTTGGGCCCAGCTTCTAGGTGGGACGACCTGCTAGGACTTGGTACTGACTGTGAACCCCTTTGTACCTTGGCTGCCTCAGAGAAGACATCACTCCAGGGCCCATGGTCTTGTGTGTCTAGGCAGGGGGCTAAAGAAGGTTCCAGCACTGGTATATTCTAAACAGGGGAGCAAGGAAGAACTGAGGGCATTAGAACTGAGACTGTGATGGGTCAAATGAATTGTGTGGATGAAGGAAGATGGGGCATCACAAAGGCCTCAGCTGCAAGAAGCCAGAACTATGACAGGGGGGAAGCAGGGCAGCATTGGAGGAGTGGTGGAGAGACTGGGATAAGGGATGGGATAGGGAAACAAGGTAGGGGACCCTTACTGTAACCACCCATCCTATCCCTCCTGCCTGACCATGCCATCCTGCCACAGGTGTACCCACCCAGCTCAGGTGATGACTACAGCAGGGATGCCGCCTACCCCTCCGCCAAGACCCCCAGCAGCACCTACCCCGCCCCCTTCTATGTGGCAGGTGCGTGGGGACCCCTGGGCTGGCATTATGGGCAGGTCCTCTGCCCACGCTCACCTCCCCCTCTCTGCAGATGGCAGTGTACACCCATCAGCAGAGCTCTGGAGCACCCCCGGCCAGGCAGGCTTCGGGCCCATGCTGGGTGGCTCATCCCCACTGTCCCTGACACCAGGCAGTGGCTCTGTGGGCGGCAGCAGCGGGTTTGGCAGCCTGCACCAGCATGAGCGCATGGTAGGCCTCAGTGGTGGTGGGCCTGGTGGTTCCTGGCAGACCTTCAGCCCACCCTCATCTGACCCCTCACCCATTCTCCTCAGGGCTACCAGCTGCATGGAGCTGAAGTCAACGGTGGTCTCCCTGCAGTGTCCAGCTTCCCTTCAGCCCCAGGTGCCTATGGAAGTGCCTCCAGCCACACGCCACCTGTCAGCGGGGCTGACAGCCTCATGGGTACGGCCACCCTCCGGATGCACGCCCTGCAGCCAAGGGACACTTGGCCCAACAGAAGCCAGGGGGTAGCATTGGGGGCTGGGTGGGGACACAGTGTTTCCAGGGCCCCAGGACTGGTGTCACATCGCTTCCGTTTCTGCCATTGGCATCCACCCCCTACACAGCCAATCTGTGCTGGCTTGTAATTCAGGAAACAGCTGTATAAGGAGTGGGTTTTCCACTTCACAAGGGCCACGAGGAATAGGGCGTGGAGGAGGCTCACCACAGAGGTAGATCTTGGGTATCAAGGAACCAGGGTGTGGCTTCAACTGACAAGGTTCACGCTGAACTCACCTCTCTTCCCCACAGTCTCCCGCGGGACCACAGCTGGCAGCTCTGGGGATGCCCTTGGGAAGGCACTGGCCTCGGTGAGTGGGGCCTTGGGCCAGGGTGGGCTGGGGACCCTTTGGTGGCCCTGACTTTCTGTCTCCACCACTGCAGATCTATTCCCCAGACCACTCCAGCAGTAACTTCTCACCCAGTCCCTCAACACCCGTGGGCTCCCCGCAGGGCCTGGCAGGTATGTAGGGGACGAGTGCTGTGGGAGGCTTGTGGGACCAGCAGGTATTTAGAGGTTTAGAAGCCAAACTGGAACAAAGCCTGTGATGGACTCTCATTCACCCAGCGATCCTGGCAGTCCCCGAGGAGGTGGCATCAAGGCTGTCCTTGTGCCACAGTGCTGGCCAGGCAGTGAGGTGGTGTCTAGCCAGGTTGGGTCAGTGGGAGCAGAGGCTGGGAGGCAGAGTTTGTAAATCAGTGCTGTGGGAACTGTTGAGGCTTACGTGAAGGCAGCCGGACCGTGCTCTGGCCTGGTGTCCAGAGCACGCACCTGTTAACGCTCACCTACCTGACAACTACTAGATACCAACTGTATACCCAAGGTTTGGCTCTGGCAAGGGGGACAGAAGCTGTTGTCCCTGCTTGGAGACTGAGGCATCAGCTGGGAGCCAGGGGAAGTAGGAGCTGGAGATTTCTAGAATACCTGGGCAGTTGCTTTAAAGTACCACCAGGTCCTCCCTTTGCGCTGTGGGAAGTCTCAGACTTCTGCTTCTCCTTGACCTTCCTGGTCCTCCCTGAAGCTTCCCACCTCCCTGCTAGAGCCTGAAGTAGTCGGCCAGGATAAGGCATTACAAGGAGGATCAGAGATCAGAGATGCAGCCCTCCTGGGCTCCCAAGGCAGGGGACTCTGGGGATTCAAACTGAGGCCTCCTAGAGCAGCTTTGCAATGTTGCATGCCTCAGAGTGGCCCTCTGAGGGCACTCATTCACTCATGAGTTCCTCCTGCTCTGCACCCTGCCTTGCCTTGTTCATCTGCCTCCTCCCCTTCCAGGGACATCACAGTGGCCCCGAGCAGGAGGCCCTGGTGCCTTATCACCCAGCTATGATGGAGGTCTCCATGGCCTGGTGAGTGTCCTGCCCTGCCACCATGGGGCTGGTCAGCATGGGTCCCTTCGAAGAGCCATTAGGCTGCCCAGCAAGCACAAAGCATTGAATTCAAACCCAGTACCACAAAAAGAAGAAGAAGGGGAAAAAAAGCTATCAGGTCTCTTGTGACTGACAAAATGCAATGGTCCAACTCCCCTTGGATGAGAAGAGAGTTTAGACAACTCTCAGGAGTGCATTCCAAAGTGGGTGGACACCCGAAGGCATTGCCAAGGCACTGCTTGGTGAAGGCATACAGCTGAGCCAACCAAAGCAAAGCACAGAATTTCTTGGGAAGGGGAGATTGGGATGGAACCACTCACTGTACATGTGCAAAAGGGTGTGTTATGGGTGGATTTTTGTGGTGTTGGAGAATAAAGACCCAGGACCTCACAAACATTAGACAAGTGTTCTGTTGTTGAGTCACAGCCCAGCCCAGTGTGTGTGTGTGTGCATGTTGTGCATACACATGTGTATGCCTGCCAATTGCAGAAGGGCTGTGCGAGATTTCTGGGGCCCAGGCCCCTCACTGGTCACCCCATGCCCACCCCACAGCAGAGCAAGATGGAGGACCACCTGGACGAGGCGATCCATGTGCTCCGCAGCCATGCTGTGGGCACAGCCGGCGATATGCATGGGCTGCTACCCAGTCATGGAGCATTGACCACAGGCTTCGCTGGCCCCATGCCACTGAGTGGACGGCATGCCAGCCTGGTGAGCATTGTGTCTCGGCTGGGCTGGGTTGGGTGGAGGGTGGGGACCCCTTCCAACCTGACATGTCCCTGCTTCTTCCACAGGTCGGGGGCACCCACTCAGAGGACAGCCTCGTGGGCACCGCCAACCTCTTGCACAACCATACTGCCCTCCCCAGCCAGCCCAGTACCCTCCCTGACCTTTCACGGCCACCTGACTCCTACAGTGGTAAGTTCCCGAGGCAGGGCAGCCAGGTTGTGTACCCTCCATCCCCTCATCACTAGGGGACTCAAAATCATCTGCTCTATTCCTGGCATGGGGTCTTGGTGTGGCCTCCTGTTACTTGGCAAACCTTCACTGTGGTCCTCTGGCTTGGGACTGTTGGACTCCATTTCTAGCTAGGGGAACTGAGGCAGGAGGTCAGACCAGAAATCCCAGCAGGGCAGGGCAAACCCCTTCAAGACCAATGGATCCTGCAGGGAGAGTCCCACAGGGAAGGTCCCCAGAGCAGGTGTCATTCCCAAAGGGCATGGTGTTCCCTAGTGGCACCTTTGGGGCAGTAGGATCAGTATGTCTGGTGTCAGTCTCTCAGTGGGTAATGATGTCACAGCCTCAAGGCCACTACCTCTGCATTCACAGGTTCCTGCGTGCCATTCATTGACCCTGCTCAGCAGGCATATATAGGTTACCAGCTGTGTGTCTGGCACTATCTTAGGCACCAGGGACTAAAATGGAATGGAACAGAGGAGCTCCTTAGGGGAGACAGACTTGGAGCCACTGTGCAAGACAAATGTTGGAAGGAAAAGAAATGGGGGGCAGGGGAGTCAAATCTGTGTTCTTTAAGAGATGGTGGCACCTCAGCAGAGCATGAGAGGGGAAGGGCATCCTTCCCATGCAAAGGCCCTGGGGCAAGAACCTGGCTTGTGGGAAGGGGAGCAAGGAAGCCCATGTGGCTGGAAGCCCATGTGGGAGGAGGGGAGACGGAGGAGGTGGGGCCTGCAGGACCTTGTTGGCTGCAGGGAGGACTTGGAGGGCTATGAGCCAGGCAGGAATGAACAACCTTGGTGCTCACAGGTGCCCTCTGTTGGCATGGGGATGACACTGGCACTGGGAACACTGATTGTCCTACTGGAAGTTCTCTTGACAAGGAATGGATACAGGCAGGGAAACCTGCTCAACCCCTTACAGGGCTCAGAATGGCCACCCCAGAGAGCTGTCCAGCCCCAGAAATCAATAGTGGCCTCAGGCTGGTTCCAGTGGTTCACACTTGAAATCCTAGCTACTCAGGAGGCAGAGATAAGGAGGATCATAGTTCAAAACCAGCTTGGGCAAATGGGTCTCAAGAACGTATCTTGAAAAAACGTATCACAAAAAAGTGGGGGGAGAGGCTGGTGGAGTGGCTCAAGGTGTAGGCCCTGAGTTCAAAGTCCAGTGCCACCAAAAAAAAAAGGTGTGTGTGTGTGTGTGTGTGTGTGTGTGTGTGTGTGTGTGTGTGTGTGTTTGACAGAGCTGAGAACCTGCAAACCATGCACTTTCCTCTTCTGGATTTTTTATTGTTTCGGTTTTGTGGTCTCGCTGTACAGCCCAGGCTGGCCTTCATCTTCCTGCCTCCTGAGTGCTGGGATCACAGGCAGGGCCACGTCCCAGCTGCTTTCCCAATTTTGTGCTTCATAAAAATGACAACCCACATGCAGTACATCCTTCACCTGGTTTCTTGCATGTGCTGTGTGTGTGTGAGATCTGCCCATAGTTCCTGTGACTGAGGTCACCCAGCCTGTGTGCTTTTCCTCAGCTAGGGTGCATGTCTCGAGTGTGTTGCCTGATGTGTGCCCACAAAGATTTTGCAATATACACACTGTTCCTTTCAGAGCAAGGTTGGTCACTATGCTCCTGTATTGCATTTCTTCAGTTTCCTGATGTTCAGGATTCCCATGCATTCTGCCATGTGACTTCCTTGAGTGAAATGCCCAGTCTCGAACCTTTCTGTTGGGCTGCTTGTCTTCTGGTTGATGTAAGGACATTCTTTGCTTTTTTTTTTTTTTTTGCTGTACTGGGGCTTGAACTCAGGGCCTATACCTCGAGCCACTCCACCAGCCCTTTTTTTGTGATGGGGCTTTTCAAGATAGGGTCTCACGGAACTATTTGCCCGGCTGGCTTTGAATCGTGATCCTCCTGATCTCTGCCTCCTGAGTAGCTAGGATTACAGGCGTGAGCCACTGGCACCTGGCCATTCTTTGCATATTTTGGAGACCAGTCCTTTATTGGTTACAGGGTAGCAGCTATCATAGCCTCTTTATTCTCTTGGTACTAGTTTTTGGTGATTAGAATGGTCAATTTTGATACTGTCTGGCTTATCTGTCTGTTTTTTGTTTATTCTGGAGGGGTTTAAACTCAGGGCCTCATGCTTGCTAGATGGATACTCTACCATTTGAGCCACTCTGCCAGCCCTTTTTTGTGAAGGGTTTTTTGGGATAGGGTCTCTCGATCTGTTTGCCCAGGGCTGGCTTCGAACCATGATCCTCTCATCTCAGCCTCCTGAGTAGCTAGCATTACAGGTGTAAGCCACCAGCCTGGCTTATCTGTTTCTTCTTTTGGAAGCAGCTGTTCTAGTGTTTCCCATGATAGCATGTGCAACATTGCAACAGTCAGTGCACGATTAACAAGGACCCTGTGCAACAATGACAGAAAACTCCATGAAGCATCCTGATCTTTTTTTTTTTTTTTTTTTATGTATTTGTGTATCTATTTATTTATTTTGAGGTACTGGGGCTTGAACTCAGGGCCTACACCTTGAGCCACTCCACAAGCTACCCCTCCCCTTTCCCTTTTTTGTGGTGGGTTTTTTCGAGATAGGGTCTGGAGACCTATTTGCCAAGGCTGGCTTTGAACTACTGTCCTCCTGATCTCTGCCTCCTTAGTAACTAGGATTTCAGGCATTAGCCACTGGTGCCTGGCTGTACACTTTCTTCTGAAGGTTGTAAAGTTGTCTTTGCTTTTCATCTTTGGAATTGGTACCTGTGTATGGTGTGAGGGCTCCAAATTACATTTCTTTGTTGTTTTCATACTCCTTTTCTGCAAATGAAGACCTGGCTTTGTCCTCAAGAGAGCTCGTGCCCTCCTTACAAGAGGGTCAGAGGAGCTCCTTAGGTAGTTCTGGCCACAACTCCTGACTCCAGACCCGTTGCAGGACTTGGGCGGGTGGGTGCTGCAGCGAGTGCCAGTGAAATCAAGCGGGAAGAGAAAGAGGATGAAGAGAACGCCTCTGTGGCCGACACCTCCGAGGAGGACAAGAAGGAGCTGAAGGCCCCCCGCACACGGACCAGGTGCCAGCCCCTCCTGGGCCCCCTCCTGCTCCCGCAGGACACACATGGGTACATGCACACCGTGCCGACACTGGGAGGCCACGAGGGCCGTACCCGCCCCCACCTCACTGTTTCCCTCTGGCCCCTGGTCCCCTCCCCCATAGCCCAGACGAGGACGAGGACGACCTTCTCCCCCCAGAGCAGAAGGCTGAGCGGGAGAAGGAGCGCCGGGTGGCCAATAACGCCCGCGAGCGGCTGCGGGTCCGGGACATCAATGAGGCGTTTAAGGAGCTGGGCCGCATGTGCCAGCTGCACCTCCACAGCGAGAAGCCACAGACCAAACTGCTCATCCTGCACCAGGCTGTGTCGGTCATCCTCAACCTGGAGCAGCAAGTGCGAGGTCAGTGGGCGGCCTGCCGCTCCTGCCCCTGCTTGCCTTCCCTGCAGTGACCATCCCTTGCTTCCTGGAGCCAGCCCTGCAGAGACTGTCCCCAACAGTGACCGTCCCCATCCTTGTAGTCACTGTCTCCTACTCCTGCAATAACCATCCCCCACACTGACTGTCCCCCCACCCCTGCACTGACCATCTCCCATCCCCTGTATTGACCATCCCACATACTGACCACCTTGCCCAGCCTCAGTGACTCCTCTCTTGGAGGACTAGACTTGTCCCCAGCCCTCCAGGCCTGGGTACTTTTGCTCAGAGCTGTGTCCCAGTCCCCAGGGTTCTTGCCCATCCTTCTCAGGAAGCCTGGAGCCCAGAGGCACGAGCTGGTGTGTAAACCACTCGTTCACCCTGAACAGATGCCAGGGCCCTCTTGGCTTGTCCCCTGACTCCACTATTCCCCCATCTGCAAGTGGGTGTTGACCCGCCCGTTCCCCGGGCAGGGTGAGGGTGAATGATGGCTGCTGCCGGCCCATGTGACTGGCCCCTCCACTGTGGCTGCTTTCTAACCTGCGCTTTTGCCTGGCCGTTAACCTTTCTCTCCTGCAGCCCTGTTGCTTGCACAGGAGCCAGAGCCATGGTCCGCTGCCCCCTCGATTCTGAAGTTTCCACGTCTCCAAGGCAGTGTGCACATCCTGCCTTGTGTCCCTGAGCCTGCCTCTGCTCTCTGCCTCTTGCACTGTCCCTTCCACCCTGGCTGTCTGCTGCCTCTGCTTTCTACCGCCGGCCCCTCCTTACCTCGCACTTGCTGCCCGACGGGGATGGCCGCGCCACAACCTCAGGGCCTTTCCTCCTGTGAAGCCCTGTCATAGGGCCTTGAGGGAAGGAGAAACACCTCGAAGCACACGGCCTCTGGTCCTCACAGGCAGTTTGGTCTGCGCGCTTGTCCTGGGCTGGGGCTTCAGCCACTGCCCCCCAGAGGGATCTGCTCCCATCTGAGGGCAGGGTGGGCAGATGCCCTGTCCAGGGTCCTGGTCAGACACAGGGTTTACCCTTCGGGGCACTTAGGTGAAGTCAGCTGGAGGTACCAAGGCTCTAATTGGCAACTGTTCTCAGGAGGAAACCCAGGCACAGGGGTGAGGCAGGAGTCCAAAGCCAAAACTAGCAGGGCCCTAGCCAGGATTTGTGTCCTGGTGTCTGGTGTCCATTCCAGATCCCTGGCAGGAAAAGGTCTTAGCTCTACACCCCAGTGCTGGCTGTTAAGTACCTGAAGCTGCCAGGGCCTAGGGGAGGACTTGGCCAAGGGACTGTGCCAGGCCTAGCTGGGATAGCCAGCGTCCACCATGACAGACAGTGCTTCTAAAGCTCCTCATGCGTCATGACTTTCAGGGTCTCGGACCTTTCAGCCCTGAGCTGTGGGGGGTCCAGGGCTCTGCCACTTCCACCCTAGACAGGCCAGGCCCGGCGCTCCATCACCCAGCATGCCACTGCTCTGCATGGAGAGGTTGTCTTGCAGGGAGTCACAGCTACAGGGGCCAGCTCATGGGGCACATGGGGTGAGCATCTAGGAAGCATTCACACAGCTTGGGAAATTGGGTCTGAGGGTACACACGTGCTATAGTCACCTGTACACAAAGTGCCCAGTCACCACCCTCCATGGGAATGTGGCCGTGTGCACACAGGCAGTACTCTTTCAGCAGCTCTCAATCACGATGCTACGGCCCCTCCCACATCGCCTGCATTGCCATACATACAAGGGCCACACAGCAGCCCTTCCACACTGCTCCACCCAGCCTGCCCCCACTTGACTAACAGAGGCCCCGTGCTGTGACCCAGCAGTACAGACGAGGTGCTGTCCCTGGAAGAGAAAGACCTGAGGGACCGGGAGAGGCGCATGGCCAATAACGCACGGGAGCGGGTGCGTGTGCGGGACATTAACGAGGCCTTCCGGGAGCTGGGACGCATGTGCCAGCTGCACCTCAAGTCGGACAAGGCGCAGACCAAACTGCTGATCCTGCAGCAGGCCGTGCAGGTCATCCTGGGCCTGGAGCAGCAGGTGCGAGGTAGGCTCCCAGGCCGGCGTCCCCATCGCCTGCGTCCTGCTTCCACGGATGCCAGGCCGCGGCTCAGGCTTGCGACTCTTGATGAGTTTGTGGTTGCTTGTGCTGCACCCTGACTTTTGGTCTCTACACCCCAAACTCCCCATGTCCTCTGGGAGGAGTAAGTGGAAGCGGGGTGCTATCAGGCCCTGCCCTGTGCCACCCCTGTCCCTGGACCGACTCCCACTGCACTCTTCTTCCCCCAGAGCGAAACCTGAACCCCAAAGCAGCCTGCCTGAAGCGGCGAGAGGAGGAGAAAGTGTCTGGTGTGGTTGGGGACCCCCAGATGGCCCTCTCAGCCACACACCCGGGCCTGAGTGAGTCCCACAACCCTGCTGGGCACCTGTGAGCAGCCACTGGCAGCGCCATGGGACAAGGAACTGGCCATAATCTGCACCCTCAGCCTGAGAAGGTCCTGCCCAGTACCAGCTTGGCACAGAGAAGTGGGTCAGGGATTCACCTCAGTCATCAACATTGAGCCCGCACGGTGAGGCTCAGACGGATGCGGGGTTCTGGGGAGACAGGTCTCACCTGCTCCCCATGTAGCCGCCTTGGCGTGTGATCCGCTCCATGGTCCTGAGACCCCAGTGACCTGACTAAAGGGAGTCTTTTTTTTTTTTTTTTCCTCCCCTTTGCGTAAACAAAACCAGAAAGCAAACGCAACAAAAGATACACTTTGTCAGAAAATGCCTTAACTGTATAAAGTGAAGTGGAAACCTGTCACCTGGACAAGGGTGACCCTGCAGAACTGGCTTGTTCTATGAGAGCCACCAGCAAATTGTGCCTAAGCATAATATTTTTTTTAAGAAGAATAAAAACATTAGTCATGAGATTTTTTTTTTTTAACGTAGAAGAAAATTAGCAAGAATGATGCCTTTGGTGTCTTTTTTTTTTTTTAGCTTCCTTTTGCATATGTTTTGTAAGCAACAAATTTTTTTGTATAAAAGTCATGTCTCTTGCTGTTTCTAGAAGTGAGCGTTACATTTCATGATCAACCAGATTATTAAAAATTGTATTGAAAGCACCCAACGTTGATCTGAGGTTCCCCACCCGAGCCACGTGAAACTGTGTAGAGCACAAGTAGCCTGTGTCCCCTTATCATTTTTTTGCCAGATACTGGGGTCTTCCTTGAGTTTATGCCAGAGTTGCAAGCGGGTCCCCTCCCCATCCTCTGTCTTCCTCTGGAATAGGCTGGCCTCAATTCATACCTACTTTGCCCTTGTGGGGAAGGGACAGGCCAGCAGGCCACCAAAGAACACCCACAGCAAGTCTGGTCCCTCAAGGCACCAGCCACACCCTCCCCAGGACCCCAAATCCCTCTCCCTTGAAACCTAAACACATCCCTGGAGTGGGGGATTTTGTCAAGATCAAAGACCACACTAAGCCACTAGACAATCCTCTGTCATTCCTTTAGCCCAGGGACCCCAGCTTTTTCTCTGGACTTTGGTGGGGGACCAGCCAACACAAAATACGCACCTATGACAGCATATTCCTGCCTTAGCAGACAGCCATTGTGGTGTAAAGGCCAGCCAGCGTTCCATTATTGGAAGCATCCAGGGTCAGGCCAGTTACCCTTGGACCAATAGCCAGTGTAACCAGAGCAGGGAGCAGGTAGATCCCTGTCCCTGTGCCTCAGAAAAGTCTCCAGTCTGACTATACTGCTACCCAGCTATAAAACCAAGGGGGTGGACCACTCTGGGGTCTGAGATCCTTTGTCCTGGTGCCAGCTTAGAACTGACTGCCTTAGTTCTAAACTGCAAGTCTCATATATAGCCCCATACATACACCATCCCTAGCACATGGGGACAGTTGGTCACTGCTGTGGGGTCAGCCTATTTTTCCTCCCTTCTGTTCCTGGCATAGAGACTATATGGTCTCCCAAGCTGTAGCCCCAGCATCTTACACTCCTCCCACAAGGCTTCCTCCAGAGGCAAGACCCATGCACTCACCCAAGAGAATCGGGACTGTCTGGAATTGACCAGCATTGGGAAAGCTGGGGCCCCAATGTCAAGGGACATCCTATAGGCACCTGAAGGTGAGAGGATCCAGTGACCTCACATCACCTGGGTCCTCCCCATTCCACAGCCTTGATGCACACTACTCCCAGGACAGGTCTGTGGACAGTGAATCCTTTGGTGATTTCTCCCTCCTCTGTGTGGGTTCTATCTAACAGTTCCTTATTTTGCGTTTTTTTTTTTTCTTTGTAATAATGGGGTTTGAACTCAGAGCCTACACCTTAAGCCACTCCATTGGCCCTTTTTTTGTGAAGGGTTTTTTTGACATAGGATCTCGAAAACTACCTGGGCTGGCTTTGAACGATGATCCTCCTGATCTCTGCCTCCTGAAATCGGGGATTACAGGTGTGAGCCACTGGCGCCTGGCAATATTTACTTTTCTCTTTTGACCTAAGCAAACAATCTCATAATAGTCAAATAGGAGGTCAGTATTGGAGTTGGAACTTTGGGCCTCATGCTTGCTAGGCAGATGCTCTACCACTTGAGCCACTACACCAGCCCTATATTTCTTTTCATGGGTCCAGACAGGCAGTGGCACAGATTCCTACACCAGCTCCATAGACTATGGAAGTGTGAATTATATGTGTAAGTTACATGAGATGAGATTAGCCCAGCCTAAGGGGTGGTGGGACAAAACCACTGGTACTGAAATCGCTCTGAGTGCCTCAAAAGAACTGGTTTTCAAAAAAGATTTTGGGGGACCTGGTGGGGATGGCCTAACTAATGTACAATGTAAGGCTATTTGGAATTGTCACAATGTACAACAAATACATCCTAATAAAAATAGGGAAAAAATTTATACACATCAACACAGTTAGCTGGGTTGTTTGGAGTTTTTCAAATGACCCTCTTTAAAGTCAATTTGGAGGCTGCCCTGTGTCTAACAGCAGTGTGACAATAAATACGACTTTTTTGACGGTACTGGGATTTGAATTCAGGGACTCATACTTGTTAGGCAGGCACTCTACCAGTCCTTTTTGTGTGTTTTTGTTTTGTTTGGTGGCACTGGGATTTGAATTCAGGGCTTCATGCTTGCTAGGCAGGTGTTCTTACCAATTGAGCCACTCTGCCAGCCCTGTGTTTGGTATTTTTGAAATAGGGTCTCTTGAACCCAGGTTGGCTTCGAACCACAATCCTACTGATTTCTGCCTCCGAAGTAGCTAGGATTACAGGCGTGAGCCACTGGCACCCAGCTAAATGTGACATTTTACAATGACCTTGGCTATCTTGAGTCTATCAGACATGGCATGTTTATGAATGGAAAGGGTGGAAGGGTCAGGAAGGCTGGCCTTGAATTCTCCACGCCCTTGGTGTCTACACTGTAAGGCATCAGTTTGTCCATGTCCAAGTGTCCGTTTTCTTGTGTGGTTCTGCACTCTGGTCTCCACCAACTCCATGCCAGGAGCACCCCCAGTTGCAGCAACCATTATTGTCCCCAGACACTACTCAGTGTTCCCTGGGGGCAGAACTGCCCCTGGGATGAGACCCCTCCCTGTAATCAGGCATCATTATTTGGCAAAAGAAGGAGCAACAATGAAGCTGTAGCTGGATCCAGGACCTGTAGCTCTCAGGCCCTGTGCCCATCTCCACTCACCTGTTCAGCTGCTTTATTCTCTCTCGTAATAGTCTTCATGACTGCCTCTACATCCCACTTGCTAAATTTCTACCAACAGCACAGTCTCATCCAGGTGATTTCCAATCCCAAGCACCAAAAACTCCAGAGCATGGAAAAATCTACAAGTAATGTCCAACCCAATTGCAGTGCACACCTCTGGAGCTTCTATTACCATTTCTACATCAGTCTCAGGGACATCAGCATGTCAAAACCTGCAGCTCTGAGGAGAGTCACAGGAGCTAGGCCCCAGGAGCACAGTTAGGGCTGGGCAAGCAAACCCCAAGGTCTGTCCCTTACTATCATCCCCACTTGCAACACTGGGACCCTAAGGACAAATAACACCCAGACTCTCATGAGCCTCTCAGAAAGGCTATCGCCTTTCTGTCCATTCTTTCCAGGTGCCTGGGGCTCCCTGAAGGAGGCGGTAGTGGAGGAAAAGGCATAATGGTGTGATGGCACATCCAACACTTTGTCCCCCTTCTTTCTACCCACACCTGTCCAGGTGGGGGCTGGAAGCTGGGAGTTTACTGGGAAGTTAGGATGTGTCAGGTTCTGGGAGGTCAGAGGAGGCAGGGACTGGAGAAAAGCAAGCCTAAGCAGTAGGAAGTGATCAAGGAGGGACAGCAGGGGTCACTGTGTGGCAGGTTAGGTCAGGGATATCTGGGACTGCTCCCCCTCTTGACTCAAGGGCTCCTCCTCCTAGCCCACAGGTGAGAGGAGCCAGGTGATGAGATATTGTCTCCCCATCTCCACCTTCAAGGTGGTATAAAGAGATGATCTACCAAGAGACCCTGGTCCTTCTTCCCTTTCCTCACCTGGCAAAACAGGTGACTCCCCTTCCCTCAAGAAAACTATTTTACCTCACCCTATCCACGTGTTCTGCTTGGATTCTTCCATTTGGAACGCACCGTTTGCCATAACAACTGGGCAAGGTGCTAGGCCTCTCTGCTGCAAGGAGGAATCACCAAGGCTCTCCAATAGAAATGCACACAAAGGGGCCTCCAAGCAAAAACTCAGGATGAGCAAACAGGTTCAGGGTGACACTACCACGTGGTCAAAGTACAACGACAAGCCAATAACACCTGTTAACATGTTCATATCCCAGCCTTTCTCTTCTGTGTGACTCTTCCTCGTTTGGGCTCAGTTTCCTTCAGCGTAAATAACGTTCGGACACGTACTGAAGGGCACAAAGCCACTCCAAACGTCAAACGGCACAAGCCAGAGTGAGCTAATTGCTACCTGCCGCGCTGGTTGGAGCTGACTACCAGACCTGAGAACCAGTCACTCGGGATCCCTTGTTCAGAAAGTCCAGCCCATAGCCCATAGTTCCCTCGTGTGTGAAGGTCTTCCGACCTTCCCGGAAGTAACTAAAGATCTTCCGAGTCTGCGCACGCAGCCGTCAGACATGGGGAGGCCCGCCCCCGCACGAGGCGATTTGTGCACATGCGCGTTGCAGGACAGGGTGACCCTGAGGCTATCTGACGGCGATGCTGAGCAGGTTCCTGGGTCCGCGCTACCGGGAGCTGGTCAAGAACTGGTGAGGTCACCTCCCCACCCGCCCCCCGCCCCCCTCCTGCACCCCTGCAGTCGGCTCTGTTGTGACCGGGGACAGGGCGAACCGCTGCGTGTCTGAGAGCCCCAGAGATGGAGGATCCGGTACCAGACCCCGACTCTCTCTCCCTGTGGCTGGGGAGCTTAGTGGTGCCAGCTGAACAAAAACGCTCAGGAGGCGCGGTGTTTTGGGCAGCCACCCGCGTGCTCTGCAATTCTGGACCGGCTCTACCAACTCTGCATCCTTAGGCCTGAAACTGGTCCTGTCAACTTGTGCTTTGCTTTGGCTTTTTAATTTTTCAGTTAATTTTTTAAGTGTTGGGGATGGAACTCAGGGCTTCTAGCATGCTAGGCTAGCATGATTTAAGTCATTTTCAATAAGGAGTACAACAGAACTGTCTCTGAACTTAACGTGGGACGCAGGATGGGATTGCAGTGATTTGGGCTGTGATCGCCTGCTGTTCATGTGGGGTGCTAAGAAACAAGGACTTATACCTGGCAGGGTTGGAATGAGGTGTGTAGAGTGAGAACTGATGGTGGTCTTTGACACCTGGGTTGTTGAGTGAGGAAGGCCATCCCTGGCATCCAGCTGAGAAGTCCATCTCCCTGGCCTGGTACCTCTATTTCCATCCGTACCTGGTCTGAACTATGCCCACCCCCATTCATGCTTGTGTTCCACAGATGTTTATTGAACACTTGCTATGTACTGGAGACCCTGCCATAAGCCATCATGAGCTGACATTCTAGCTGATAGGCAAGAAAAAGAAATGAGATCTGAGCCAGGCACTGGTGACTCATGCCTGTAATCCTAGCCACTTTGGAGGTAGAGATCGGAGGAATCACGGTTCCAAGCCACCCCAGGCAAAAAAACCCTATTTCAAAAATACCCACCACATAAAAAGGGCTAGCGATATGGCTCAAGTTGTGGAGCGCCTGCCTAGGAAGCATGAGGCCCTGAGTTCAAGTCCCAGTACTTCCAAAAAAGAAAGGAAATGAGATACATGGGGGAAGAGGGGGTGCATGCACCTGAGAGAGGAACCCTGCATTCCTGATTCATCAGCTTCTGGCTGTGGAAGGCCAAGAAGTAGGTGTCCCCCACAGGATACACTATGAGTTTGTGTGAGACTTGGAGGGTCTCTGCTCATTACCCTGCTGTTCACAATCCCACTAAGTCCCAGTGTGGTTGATCTGGGAAAGGGGAGCAGAGGGAGGTTTCTGCAGGGTAGTCAGCATGTCCATCATTTTTTGTTTTTCTTGGCACCTGGTGAAGCTCAGGTTTACAGGACTTCCTGTGCAAGTCCACATGATCCCAAAAGTCATGACCAGGACAGTGGAGGAAGCAGAATCTGATTGGCCCAGCATATTTACCTCAAGGGGAAGAGTCTTCTGATAAATAATCACCTACAAAGCTGTTGCACTAGTAGAGTAAGCATTTCCACTCTTGGTGGCCCATGCCCAAAGTCATGTTCCAGTAGCAGTGGTGACTCCATTGAGGAACAAAACTGAACTGTGTGGACCATGGAGTGTGAGCAGGGGGCCAACCTGTGTTCAGGGTGCTGTTTCCAGTGAGACAGCTTGGGGCGGGGCAGGGCAGGCCAGGCTTGCTTATCTCCTTCTCATCTCAAGTAGAAGCTCCTCCAGTGTCCCCGGAACAAGACTTACTATGGCCTAGTAAATGGGGTCTTGGCTTCAAATTCCAACCCCCTTCCTCCAACAATGGGACCTGTCAGTTATTCACTGCTGTATAACAAATGGTCCCCAAGTTTAGCACCATAAAACAACAATGTTCTAGGCATGGCATTGCACACCTGTAATCTCAAGGTAAAGGCAAGAAAGACTGTGAGTTGGAGGCTAGCCTAGCAAGGCTAACCTGGGTTACATAGTGAAACCCTGCCTCAAACAAACAATGTTAATTTTCTCACAGGTTCTGTGGGTTGGGTCAAACCCTCGGATCAGTGTCTCTCCTTAGGCTTCGGTCTCATCTGAAGGCTCAGCTGGAGAGGCCCCTTTCTGGGCTCACTCAAGTGTTTGTTGGTTGGTTTCTCAGTGGCTGGGCAAGGGCAGCTCACAACATGGCAGCATGGGCAGCTGTGATAGAAGCCACAGCCTTTTTATAAGTGAGGTTTGGAAGCCATGTCCATAGTTCTGCTGTGGTCTGTTACTTAGAAGTGAGTCCCTTACACACTCTGTGAGGGAGTATCAGGAGCTGGTACTTCTAGGCCCTCTTAACACCCTGCCAGCCAGGGAGTACAAATGCAACCTTTGGGAAAGCCCTGGTAGTATTTGCTGTGATGGACAGGAGTTCACTCTGAAAGCGTGGAGGTCTGTGCTTCCCAGGCTGTGCATCCTCAAATGAGCAAATCCCCCTCTCTGTTGTTTGGTCTCCTGCTCAGGGACTGTGATCTTCAGGCCTGCTGTGGCCTAGGATCAGGTCACAGGGGCTGTGGAAAACAACATGCCTATGTTCAGATAGCACCTGTTCTCTCAGGGATTGCAGACTTGATTTTGTCTTTCAGCAGCAGAATTCCTCACATGGAACCTTAAACATGTGAACTTTGCTTGATTAGTCATGGCACTGCATACATCACAGTGCCCTGTGAATGTATACAGTTATGTGCTGATCAAAAGGGGGCTGGATGCCAGTGGCTCACTCCTGTAATCCTAACTACTCAGGAGGCAGAGATCAGGAGGATCACAGTTCAAAACCAGCCTGGGCAAATCGTTCACAAGACCCTGTCTCGAAAAAAACCCATCTCAAAAAAGGCTGGTAGAATGGCTCAAAGTGTAGGCCCTGAGTTCAAACCCCAGTAACACACACAAAAAAAAAAAGGAGGGGGTTGGGCCCAAGCTACTAGCACTTGCCTAGCATGCACACAGCCCTGGGCTTATCCCCAGCACCACAAAACAAAAACCTTAACTAGAACCCTAATGCAATGTGAAAGGAAATTGGGGTGCGGGTGCTTAGACAAAGGCAAAGGGGGTGGCTCTTGGGGAAACAGCAGCTCGGGGCTAGATGACCCTGTTCTAAGCTTGAGCTCCCTGGGGGCTGACAGCACAGCAGGTCACAGAATGTGTGGGGCTTCTCCAGAACGGCACCTAAGTGGGGGCAGGAGACAGTCCTGAACAGGACCCAATTGTTGCTGTCCTTGCAGGGTCCCCACAGCCAGCATGTGGGGCACTGTGGGTGCTGTGGGGCTGGTGTGGGCCACTGACTGGCGGCTAATCCTGGACTGGGTGCCATACATCAACGGCAAGTTTAAGAAGGAGGATTAACTGGGTGAGTAAAGCTTTCAAATGAATGGGTGAGTTGGTTGGCCAAGAGGTGACTGGAAGGTAGAGCAGAAGGTCTCAGACTCCTAGGACTGCTCACCCTGGATGGTCCTGCACAGAGGTGGAGCTTGGGACACCCCACTGGGTGGCACAGAGTTAGCAGCCTAGTTCATAGCTGTGGTCATAAGACTTAAGGTGAGCCTTGTCCCTCCAAGCTAGACAGCCCCCTTCAGCCCCATCTGAGTGTAGAGTTTGCACTGCAGTACTGAGCAAGATGAAGATGACCCATTTTGCAGGAAGTAAAGTTGAGGCTGATCCCTGCTGCCACCTCCCTGGGCCAGCCATACTGACAACTTTGCCTGTACCATTACTTCATTGTCCACATGACAGACTGTGTGAACAGCAACCTCAGCCCCAGTGCCAGGCAGCTTGTGAACCAGAGACACTTCTGGCTCTGGGCTCCATTCACCTTCCCAAACTTGGAGTTGGGAACCATCCACGAATTCAGTGAGGCTGGTGGCTGGAGTTCTCTGGCCACTACACAGACTGCTCACTCTACCTTGTCCCTTCCCCCAGATATCTGTTGGTGTCATCTTCTCCCACCTCGGTGCCTGCTGCATCCAGAACAGCCCAAGCCTTGATGATGGATCCTGAGGAAATCCACAGTGCAGCTGGGGACCCTCATTGCTGAACAGCATTGATGTGTTGGTGTTCTAATGCATGTAGCATTAAATCCCTCTGCAATCTGCCTGGCTCTTGTCCTGCCCTGGATTTCTTTCCTCCACTGTGTCCCAGGCTCAGGTGACCCAAGGGTCCTTTCAATTCCAAAAGTTTGCAATACAGGGTTTTTCCAGAGCTGACGTGTGTTACAGTGTTTCAAACTCTAGTGGATAATAACTGCACCTGTGTCTGTGTATTCATCTATTGCTGTCTTACAAGGTACCCACAGCTTTCATAGTTTTGTTGTTGTTGTTGTTGTTTGGAGACAGGGTCTTGCTATGTAGCCCAGGCTGCCCTGGAAGTCTCCATCCTCCTGCCTCCATCTTGAGAGTGCTGAGTTCATAGGTGAGCTCCCCCACACCCAGCTTTTAATGACTTAAAGCAACCAACATTCCTAATCTTCCAGTGTCTGTGAATAAAGGACTTGGGCCCAGGGTCTCAGTAGGTTGCTGTCATGGCATCTGCTGGGGTGCAGCTGATGAGGCCATACCTTCTGTAGGTGCCAATGGAGGCCTGAGCTGCAACCTGTGCCTGAGCTTCCTCACAGCATGGCTGTTGGCACTGGGGAAGAGGAGGAGGAGCACAGTGCTTTTGTAAATGATGTTCAGAAGTCACACTCTGTCCTTTCCTTTGCACTGTAAGTCCAGCCTACATAAGGGGAGGAGAATTAGGGTTTTTTTTTTTTTTTTTTCAGTGCTGAACATAGAATCCTAGAACCCTTCAGATGCTCTACCACTAAGCTATTCCCTCACCTCAGGATCTATATTTTTAAACCATCACCTGAGGTACAAAAGTGAGCATGTATAATCTTGCCCAATTCTCTCCAACTCTTGCCAATTTTTTTAAAATTCTTCCAGAAACGTTCTATGTATATGTAAGCATATCTTGGAAAATAGCTATTGTGTTGAAGTGCCCAGGCTGTGTAAGAAAACAGCCCAGTCCATGTGGCCTAAACAATAGACATATTTCCTCACCATTCTGGAGGCTGGAGGTACAAAATCAAGGTCTGAGCTGGCTGCTGGTGATTCATCCCTATAATCCTTAGCTACTTGGGAGGCTGAAAACAGGAGGATCACAGTTCAAGGCCAGCTCAGGCAAATAGTTTGTGAGACACCCATCTCCAAAATAACCAGACCAAAATGGGTGGCTGAAGTGGTAGAATGGTAGAGCGCCTGCTTTGCAAGAATGAAGCCCTGAATTCAAACCCTAGTCCTATCTGTGGGATCAGGGCCCCTCCCTTAGGACCTCATTGAACCTCCATCACTTCCCTAGAGGTCTCATCTTCAGATCATCTCAGTGGAGGTTAGTGTTTTCAGTATATGAGTTTAACGGACACAACACCTAGTCCGTATCAGCTGTCTTTTTTTTTTTTTTTTTTTTTTGGGTGGTACTGTTATTTGAACTCAGCCTCCTGCTTGCTAGGGAAGTGCTCTACCACTTCAGCCATGCCCCCAGTCCTTTTTGCTTTAGCTTATCAGCCAAGGTCCAGCACTCAGAACTCCACCTCCTGAACTTGGCACCATTGGCTCACACCTGTAGTCCTAGCTACTCATGAGGCAGAGATCAGGAGGATCATGGTTCAAAGACAGTCTGGGCAAATAGTGAGACCCCATCTTGAAAAAACCCATCACAAAAATAGAACTGGTGAAATAGTTCAAGGTGAAGGTCCTCAGTTCAAGCCCCAGTTCTCTCCAACTCTTGCCAATTTTTTGAAAATTCTTCCAGAAATGTTCTATGTATATGTAAGCATATCTTGGAAAACAGCTATTGCGTTGATGTGCCCAGGCTGTGCCCAGAAAAAAAATGAGCTCCACCTCCTGAGGCAGACAGTGGGGAAGGCCAGCGCATGAGGATGGAGTGCTTTGAGGGGCTACAGGTAGAAGTATGTTAGGAAATGTTAAATAATTCATGTTGCAATTCATTTCTTAGGAATTTATCTAACATACCTATATCTGAAATAATGTCACTACAAGGATATCACTGTAAAAGCAGATGATAAAATATGAATGTCCCTCTGTAACAGAACAGTTACCAAATGCTGGCTGGGCTACTAGGTGGCTGAATAATAAATGAGAACGTTCTGTGTTTATCTACATGGAATATGACACCAAGAAACAGGCTGTAACTTTTTTAAAAAGCAGGTACACAACAGTATGTTGCAAATGTCACTATGTTAAAAAATAGCTTGGAACTGGAGATGTGGCTTAAGTAGTAGAACCTAGCAAGCATGAAGCCCTGAGTTCAAGCCTCAGCACTTCAAAAACATTTCCAAAACAAATGATAGATTTAAATAGATATATATAGTGAGAGGGAGACTAGCCAGCATGGTGGTATGTGCCTGTAATCCCAGCTACTTGGGAGGCATAGGTAGGAGGATCTCCATCCAAGGCAGAGGCCAGCCTGGGCCAAAACTTGAGACCCTCCCTGAAAAATAATTAAAGTAAAAATGGCTGAGGGCATGGCTAAAGTGGTAAAGTGTGATAAAGCACCTGCTTAGGAAATGAGCCCAGTCGCACACACAAAAAAAAAAGCACATTAATTTTACACAGAAGCCCATGGACAGGACAAGTTGAACAACAAAGTAAAAGTAATGGCTAATATACTGTAAAGTAAATGCCTGAAAATGTAGGCTGCTAGAGATAAGTTCCTGAATAAATGAGTAGTGGGGAAAATGGTGAGTTGTTATGGTGGAGTCCATGGATATAGTAAGGCTATCTTGATCCTGCTAGCACACTGGGCTTACATGATTTCCCAGACTCCTACAGGCACCTGGGGGCTGCCACATGGAGCTATCTGCCTTCCCTTCCCTGGTTCCCCACCCAGAAATAGGCAGGAGGGTCTCACTGCTAGGGGTCAGGCAGCCTGCAGTCAGTGCTCCATCAGGGGATTCTTTTGGGGAGAGAATGGTTCTGGGGCTTGAACTCAAGTCCCCATGCTTGCTAGGCAGGTGCTGTACTGCTTGAGCCACCACACCAGCCCTTTTTTGTGTATTGGTATTTTCAACATTGGATCTTGCTAATTATTTGCCTGGGCTGGCCCTGAATCACAGTCCCCCTGATCTGCCTCCCTAGTAGCTTGGATTACAGGTGTGAGCCACTGGCACCTGCTGGCAATTCTTCCTAAATGCACAGTTCAGTAGCATTAAGCACATGCACATGTCTGGGCAGCTGTCAACACCATCCACCTCTAGAACTTTTTCATCTTCCCCAACTGAGCTCTGCCCTTATGAAACACTAACTCCCACGTGTCCCCTGCCACTGGCACCCATGAGTCCACTTCCTGTCTCTGAATTCACCTGTTCTAGATATTTATTGTCAGTGGAGCCACACACTATGGGACCTTTTGTGTCTGTGCTTCTCCCGCTGAGCACAATGTCCTCTAGGTCCTTCCACACTGCAGCCTGTGTCAGTCTCATTCTTTCCATGCTGAGTAATAGTCCAGCTTGAGGATGGACCACACTGTGCATACCCATTCATCTGTTGTAGACACCTGTGTTGTTTCTACCTTTTGGCTGCCGTAAATAATGCTATGAGATTTACAGACAAGTATTTGAGCCTCTGCTTTCAATTCCTTTATGTGTTGAAACACCTAGGAGTGGAATTTCTATATTTAACTCTCCTCCTTCCCTCACTTGGAATTTGGGTGATCTCAAATTCTTGGGCTCAAGTGAGCCTGCTGCCTGTTTCCTGGGTAGCTTGGACTATAGGCAAGCTTGGACTATATTTGGCACTGTGCCTAGCTTTTCAAGGGACCACTGAAGTGTTTGCCACAACTGCCACACCTTAGTATGTTCTCACCAGCCAAGCACGAAGGCCACAATTTTTCCACTTGCTCACCAACAACTGTTATCTACTGTATCCTACTTTCCAACACAAAATATTCTGTTTACCCTCCACTTACCCAGACCCAGTCCTGGAATGGGCCAGATTAATTTTTATTTTTTGGACTGGGGTTTGAACTCCTGGCTTCACATTTGCAAAGCAGGTGCTTTACTGCTTGAGCCATGCCTCCAGTCCATTTTTCTCTGGTTATTTTTTGGAGATGGCTTAGAATGGACCATTTAAAAATTAAGCCGAGCACCAGTGGCTCATGCCTGTTATCTTAGCTACTTGGAAGGCTGAGATAGGGAGGATGGAGGTTCCAGGCAAACCCAGTGCAAATAGTTCATGACACCCCATCTCCACAATAACTGAAACAGAAGTGTGGCTCAAGCAGAAGAGTGCCAAATTCAAACTCCAGTCCCACCAAAAAGAAAAACCCCAAAAAACAGGAGTGTTGGCATGTGTACTCCTAGTACTCAGGAGACTGAAGCAGGAAGATTCAGAATTCCCAGCCAGTAGGGGCTGCAGAGAGATCCTGTCTCTTAAAGAGGTGGTGGTGGGGAGGGGGTTGGAGCTTTCCTTAGGGATGGAGGCATGCAGTAGAGCACCTGTGTAGCAAATGCCAGGCCCTGAGTTCAAATCCCAGTACAGCAAAAAAGAAAAATGAAGCCGTGTGCTGGTGGCTCATGCCTGTAATCCTAGCTACTTAGGAGGCAGAAATCAGGAGGATGGCGGTTTGAAGCCAGCCTGAGGAAAGTCGTTCGGGAGACCATATCTCGAAAAGCCCAATACAAAACAGGACTGGTGGAGTGGCTCAAGTGGTAGACCACCTGCCTAGCAACTGTGAGGCCCTGAATTCAAACCCCAGTACCGCCAAAATTAGAAGAAAAGAGAAATGGAAAGAAAAGCTTCCTAATTCTCAGCATTTTACTAATACCAAGTGTAGGATGGCACATAAAAGCCAAATAGGATCTTTAAGCCAAATTGGTTCTAGTTTCATCTTTTGACCTTTGGATGGACCCAGTGTCAGCGCTGGGCTCATTAAAACCTGGGAAACTACTTCAGGTGGCAGCAGAGGAAAGGCAGTTCATTTCTTGTAAACCTACTCTGGGCGGACCAGGCTGGCTGTGTGAGGGGAACAAGGCAGCCGGTGGGGACCAAGTGAGAGTGACCCCCTTCCCATTCCTCTGGCTGGAGTGGGGAAGTTCTGGAGCCCTCTAGGAAAAGAGGTGCTGTACTAAGGTGGAGACATAGAGAGGCAGGATTTTGAGGGTTCAGAAAAGTATTGAGAGGGCCAAGGGTGTATGTAGCTCAGTGACAGACGCTTTGCCTAGCATGCGCAAGGCCCTGGGTTAGGTCCCCAACACTGGAAAAATTAAAAAAGAAACGAAGTGTTGGGTGAGACTTGAGATAGGGAGGGAAGTTACCAACATAGCCTCGGGATTTGGACGAGCCTGGAGTCTGGGATATCAGAGGACAGCAGGAGTCGAGTCCCGGCGCTGGAAGGAGATCCCTCAGTCTCCGGCGGAAGGACCAGGCGCGGACGTAGGGAAAAGTCTCTCTGCCAGGTGTACATCGGCGGGAGCTGCGGCCTGCGGAGAAAGACCCCGGCCGAGAAAAAGTGACCCCAGACAAGGGACTAGAGCGCTGTGTTAGCGCCCACGGCGCACCACCGATAGTCCATCTGGGATAGCGCACTGATACTGAGAGCGCACGCGCACCCCGCTCAGAGGTCCCGCCTCCCACTACGCGCTGATTGGCTTCGTCGTCTCGGGGCTGGGCCTGAGTGCGGTCGGGGACGGGGCCGGCGCTGCGGCTGCGCAGACGGGCGACAGGCCCCGCGCGCGGGCGGGTGGGCGGAGCGGCCCCCCAAGCGGGGGCTGGCGAGCGCGGGGAGGGGGCCGAGAGGGCGGCAAAGCCGGCGCACGCCCGGCTGGGGGCGGAGGGCGGGGGCGCACGGGCAGGAACAGCCGCAGCAAGTGGCGGCGGCGGAGGCAGCTGAGGCGGCGGTGACCACGAGCGGGGGTCGCGGCGGCGGCGGCGGGCCCGGAGGCGGGCCGAGGAGCCGGGTGCAATGGAGCGGAAGAGGTGGGAGTGCCCGGCGCTCCCGCAGGGCTGGGAGAGGGAAGAAGTGCCCAGAAGGTCGGGGCTGTCGGCCGGCCACAGGGATGTCTTTTACTATAGGTGAATGAGCGCGCCGGCCGCGCAGGGCCCCAACGGGCGCCTCCCAGCGGCCTCTGCGGCGACCTGGGCGCCCCTGTCCTGGGCCGCGGCCTGGGCCGCGGGCGTGCGTCATGCGTGCAAACGTGCGTCGTGCGTGTGAGCTAGGCAGCCCAGTGCGCGTGCGCTCCGCCTGGCGTGGGACTGCTTGGTGGGCGGGCGGGCTGCAGTGGGGGCTTTTGTCCCGACAGCAGAAAGGCCTTACATATTTGACTAGGGGCGTCCGACGGTCACCAGACGCTGCTGGGAGGCGGGGGTGGGGATTGGGTTCTCCCTTTGGACCCCTGTGAGGAGCTCCCAGGACCGTGTAGAGCCCGAGGCAGGTGGCCAAGCCTGTGTTTTTCGGAGAGCAGGGCTCGTTTTGGGGGAGCCCGGGGAAGACCTGATTGAAAATTCGAATCCCGGGGACTACCCTAGTCCTGGGAATGAGCTCCCCAAGATGGCTGGGCCTCCCAGCTGCGATGTTTTAAGGGGATTTAAACACACACACACACACACACTCGCTTGCTCACTCACTCAGTCTCTCTCTTGAGCATGTTCCAAGGCTGATACCTCTTGGGTCGTGTCCCTAGCCTTGAGACCTGCGACAGCTCCTCTCTAGCCCCGTATTCACTTACCTTTGCGTAGATGGTGGTGGGCTAAGGCTTTCAGGGCCCTCCTACCCCACCTGCTGTTCGTCTTTTCCCTCCTCTCGAAAGATGTCTGTCCCCTCTACTGGGGATGAAACCAGGGCCTCCAGCGTGCTAGGCAAGCACTTTACCACTGATCTGCACTCTACAGCCAGAAGGATGCTTTTGGTTCTGGACCAGCTTTAATTGCTCCCTCTGCATTGCTTTAGTGTGGAGCAGGCACATGCCACGTGCATAGTGCCGGGCAGGTGCTCAGAGAATGCCTGGGGGAGTAGAGTGGAGCTAGGGAGGGACTGTACATCACCTCATCCGTCGACTGCTGCTTTTCTTTGGTTTTTCTGCTGTCCCTGTTTTGGGAGATAAAGCGAGGGACAGCTTGTATTTAAAAGTATGGGGACTCATCCAGGACAATCTCAAGTTCTTATTTCCAAAAAGTGCAGGTGTGCAAAGAGGAGGTTGGGACTGTTGGTCTCTAAAGACGTATGATCACTGGCTGTAACCCTTCCAATATCAGGCATTGCAAGGTAGGGCTGCAAGCAGTGTCTCCTAGTGTCTCTACATTTCCCTTTGCAACCCCTCTGCCTTTGGTGATTTCACTTCTTGTCTGGTTCCTTAAAAAGTATAAAGCCTTAGGGTTCTGACCTCCACACCAGAGCCAATTCCCAGTACACTCTGCCTATGTCTTCCTTTCAGACACAAAGGTGATGCAGGCCTGTGTCTGCCTCTCTCATCCTTTGTTAAATTAACAAACGCCTCTTCAGTACCTGTGCCATTCAGCTAGCTAGGCAGTAAGAGCAGTCCCTCCCCTCATGATAAGTGTGAGGGCTCTAGCCATCTCCCTGTGCATGCGCTGAGGCATTGGGATGTGTGAGGCAGATAACTGTGTGCCTGGTTAGGTGACTGAAGCAGAGAGGAGTGATCCAGGCAGGCATATCTGTGCAAAGGCCAAGGAGGCTGAAGGCTTGAGTGTAGCTTGAGCTGGACCAAGCCCCAGTGGGCCAATGTCATCCTGCCTGACCCATCCCCACCTGACCTGGAGCTTCTAAGCACTCAACTTTGGGGATCCCCATACTGAGCCCCAGCCTGGAGCACAGAAATCTGACGGTTAAAAAAAACACTGTAAGAGGGCTGGAGAGAGTGGTTTCTGGTTCTTGCTGCAGGAGGTATAGTAAACTAATGCAGGGTGCCCCCCCCCAAGGTGCAGCCTGGGGTGCACCTCAATCTCAGGGCTAGACATGGAAGAGCGCAGGTTGAATGTTGGCTGCTTTCTGTGTGGTTTTATTAAATCTGTTTATTCTTCATTCAATAAAATAACAGGGACATCTTTGTCAATACAGATCTGTATAACCTTTTTCAAAAATTACGGTGTAATTCATGTTCCATAAGTTACTCTTTTAATTGTAGGAGTGTTTAGTACATTCACAGACTTTTGCAACCATCACCACCATCTAATTTCATGAGCTCATCACCCCCAAAACAAGTGCTGTCCCATTAGCACTGCCCATTTCCCCCACCCCTTGGCCATCATTCATCTTTTTTTTGGAGGGTGGGTCTGGGTGGAAATGAGGTTTGCTCTCAGAGGTTCACACTTGCAAAGCAGGTGCTCTATCACTTGAGTACACCTCCAGTCTGTTTTGCTCTGGTTATTTTGGAAATGGGGGGTCTCATGAACTATTTGCCTAACCTTGAACCTCTATCTTCCTGATAGCCTCCCAACTAGCTAGGATTACAGGCATGAGCCACCGGCTTCCAGCACCATACATCTTTTTGTCTTGGATTTATTTTATTCATTTATTTATTGGATGATACTGGGGATTGGAGGTGCTTTGCACTTGCCAGGCAGGTACTCTACCACTTGAGCCACATTCCCAGCCCTTTTTGCCTTAGGTATTTTTCTTTTCTTTTATTTATTTTTGGTGGTACTGGGGCTTGAACTCAGGGGCTTGCACTTGATAAGCAGGTTCTCTACCGCATGAGCCACTCCACAAGCCCTGTTTTGTGTTGGGTTTTTTTGAGATAGGGTCTCACAAACCATTTGCTTGGGCTGGCTTCAAACTGTGATCCTTCTGATATCTGCCTCCCAAGTAACTAGGATTGCAGGCATGAGCCATTGGCACCCTGGTGCTTTATGGTTTTTTTTTTTTTGCTTTTTGCTTTAGGTATTTTTCAATAGGGTCTCACATTTATGCCTGAGCTGGCCTGGACTTTAGTCCTCCTGTTTATGCTCCCTGTGTAGCTGGGATGACAGGAGTGCATCACTGCACCCAGCTCTTAATGATTGAAATAGGGGATCTTGAGAACTGTTTTTCTCTGTGTTGGCCTCTAACACTGATCTTGATCTCTACCATCTGAGTAGCTCGGTTACAGTCCTGGCTCTATTGAGGTAGGACTCACTCACCTACTTGAAGCCTAACAGGCATTGTTTTTATTTGTTTTTGTTTTGGTAGGCCTGGGTGTGTTTGTTTGGTATATTCACAAATATGTGCAGCCACCACCAGATTACTAGACTCAATTTTATAATTTTTTTATGGTACTGGGGTTTGAACTCAGGACCACTCTACCACTTGAACCACACCTCCAGCCTCAATTTTAGAATTTTCATCACTCCACAAAGAAGACCTAGACCCTTTTAACTTCCACTCTCCTGTGCTCCCTCCCACAGCCCCTTAAACCACCACTAGTCTGAGTCCTGTGTCTCCATTTCCCTGTTATCTGCATCTTAAGTAGAGGCAATAAGAAAAACAGAAAAGGGGAGATGAGCATTTCTTGGGGTCCTTCTTCCCTCCTTGTGGCTACACTCAAAGTCTAAGTCTTCTGCCACCCTGGTCCTCTTGGCTGTTTTAACATCAGTTAAGTGCTTTCAGCCCCAGGCAACTGTGGGTTCTGGGGGGAGTGAAGGTGGGGAGACCCTGACCTAGCAAATGTGCCTGAGCCTTGCCTGGCCCCTGTAACCATTCCATTTTCCTGGGAGAGTGTGAAATTAAACTTTCTGGTATGGGTGTCCCAGTCTAGGGCATCCATCCCACAGGGTTATGGTATGTCATGCTAAGTATATGACCAAACATTTCCATACAGTCTGGGTTTCCTCTGTTCCTGGCTGGAATGGATTCTTATCCATTCTCTTCATTGACCTCCAATCCCCACCCCAGTGTCAAGGGCAGGAGGATCCTGACCTAGAGGTTTTCAGTGGGGAACAGTCAAGCCACCCACCATTTATTGAGTTTGTAAAAGTGTTTAAGACCCTTGGCCTAGTAAATACCACACAGTGCTTATAACTGTTGAATGGCTTTGTTGAAGTCCTTGGGCTTCATCCATTTAAATTCAATGTGCAATTCAGTGATGCATTCCAAAGGGTGTGTAACCATCACCACAAGCAATACCTAAACACTCCCATCACCCAAAAGAAAGCCATAGCCCCCACAGCCACACACTGTGGGGCCTTTGTGTCTTGTTCTCTCACTGAGCACCATGTCCTCAAGGTCACTCCACACTATGATGTGTGTCACAACCTCTTCCTGTTCCTGGCTGAGTGCTGTTCCATCGCGTGGAGGGACCATGCTATGTGTGTTCACTCATCCATGGCTGCTTGGACTGTCCCCACCTTTTGGGCATTGTGTCATGCTGCTGTGAGCATTTAGTACAAGTTTCAGTGTGGATTTTTTTTTTTAATGTAGTTTCAAATATTTTTATTTCTTATAAAGCTTTTTGTTGAATTACAGGGTTATTTATTTATTTATTTATTGGCAGCACTAGGGTTTGAACTCAAGTCCTCACACATGCTAGGCAGGCACTCTTACCCTTTGAGCCACTCTACCAGCAGTGTGGATGGTTTTCATGGCTCCTGGTGGATGCCTAGGAGTGGAGTTAGCCTACTCCTTGGAGTAGCCATTTCCACAGGTGCTACTCTCTTTGACATCCATCTGTTAGCTCTCTTGAGTTTGCTGGCCATTGTGTAGTATGATCTCAGGTGAGCCCTTGCAGCTCTGGAACCCTGTAGGTCCAGAGAGAGGTGCCTGGAAGTGCATTGCACATCCACCCGTTTCTGCCTCCCCCAATGCTGTGACCATGAAGGAGGGTGGCTAGGGCTGTCCCTCCACCACCTGCTGCCCTCGGGTCTTAACAAGACCTAATTCTGGCCTGGGGACAGATTGCAGTAGATCCTGAGGTTGCCCCGGGTGGGGGGACTTCACCAAGGTGTGTCGAGGGTCTCCCCCCTCAGGATAGTGGTGGTGCGGGTCTCGGACTCCCCGTGGGGCCGGGCTGGGTCTCAGAGCCCCTCCCCCAGGCCTGCGCCGACCCGCCTCCACCCGCAGCCCCAGCGGGAAGAAGTTCCGCAGCAAGCCACAGCTGGCACGCTACTTGGGGGGCTCCATGGACCTGAGCACCTTTGACTTCCGCACCGGCAAGATGCTGATGAGCAAGATGAACAAGAGCCGCCAGCGCGTGCGCTACGACTCCTCCAACCAGGTCAAGGTGAGCCATAGGAAGAGTGACGTAAGGAGGCGGTCCCTCACCCTCACTGTGTGCGGACTGGCAGTGCCGCAGGAGCTGGGCCACTGGCAGGCGCATGGCGAGGACACGGTCCGCAAAATCCTTAGAACTCGGGCTGTGCCCGCCTGAGCCAAGACTTTGCCAGTCTGAGCGCCTGCCTGCCATGGTGGCCCTGGCTGAGCACGCGCCTGGTCCCCTTAGCCCTCAGTGGACCCTGGCCTGGGCGGCCCGCTGCAGTGCCTTGTCCCCACAGGGCAAGCCTGACTTGAACACAGCGCTGCCTGTACGGCAGACGGCGTCCATCTTTAAGCAGCCAGTGACGAAGATCACCAACCACCCCAGCAACAAGGTGAAGAGCGACCCGCAGAAGGCGGTCGACCAACCGCGGCAGGTGAGGACCTTTTCTTGTATGGAGACTGTGCGGTCTAAAGGTGTCCCCACCTTTAAAAGCAAGTTCAGGGCTTTACTCCCTGGAGTGCCTCCCTGCCCTTCTCCCCATGTGTGGCCTCTTCTGGCCTCCTGTTTTCTCAAGGAGATGGTTCAGTGTAGGGGCAGATGTCTTAAATAAAATGGTAGGTAGATGACTTTATAACCTAAAAAACTTGAGGACCATTTGTGATTGCTGCACTTAACAAACATCCCACTGGATACTTGGGTGTGTTGGTTGAACAAAGCAGGGAGCTTGAAGTAGAGATGTGCCACTGCTACCATCCAGCCATTCCCCGGTCTTGCCCAGGCTTTCCCGGGGAAATCACAGTGGCTGGCACTGGGAGCCCAGGTCCCTACTGCAGCCTGGTGGACTTGTGCTGCCTTTCTACCCTCCACAGCTGTTTTGGGAGAAGAAGCTAAGTGGCCTGAGTGCCTTCGACATTGCAGAGGAACTAGTCAGGACCATGGACCTGCCCAAGGGCCTGCAAGGTGAGCCAGGCCTGCCCTCCCTTGCTGTGAGGAATGACTATTCACAGTTTCCTGAGGTGGAGTCCCTTGGCAGGGGAGGGCCAGGGCTTTCCGGTCACACCCTGCTTACTTAACCTTGACCTTGGGAATGTGGGTGGGTAGATTCTAGGGAGGAAGAGCTGCCTCCAGAGCCCTGGAGCAGAGGGGAGTCAGTTTGTCCTCAGGTGTCCTGAAAAGACTTGCCCAGGGCTGGAAGTGCTACTCAGTGAAAAGAGTCATGGGAGGCCCAGGTTTCTTTGCAGCACCACAAAAGAAAAATACCAGCCCTGCAGGAATGTTTGATTTTGTCCCTGCTCTGGAAGTCACACACTGGTCCCCCTGCAGGAGGGAGAGCCAAGCTGGTATTTTTTTCTGTTAAAGTAGTGACAAAGTGGAGTGGCTCTAGTGGTAGAATGCCTGCCCAGCTAGCAGGAGGTCTTGAGTTCAGTCTCTAGTACCACCAAAACAGAAAAGAAGAAAGTAATGGCAACATGAGAAAATTTGGGGACCAAGACCAAGGCAAAAGGGAAAGGCAGAAGCCTGGTTCTCGGCATTTCCTCGGCTCCCTGTGACCGCACTACATCTGGCTGTCCCTTTTGTACCCTGGCAGGGGTGGGCCCAGGCTGCACTGATGAGACGCTGCTGTCAGCCATTGCCAGCGCCCTGCACACCAGCACCATGCCCATTACAGGGCAGCTGTCAGCCGCAGTGGAGAAGAACCCTGGTGTGTGGCTGAACACCACACAGCCCCTGTGCAAAGCCTTCATGGTGACCGACGAGGACATCAGGTAGCTGGCAGCCCTTCCCCTCCCCCAAGCCAGGCTCTGGGGCCAGCACCCTGTAGCACCTGCACATGCTTCCCAGGTACTGGGAACCTGCATGGTCTGTCCATGCTGCTAGGCTTTGGAACAGAAGGGGCCAGCCCAGGTGTGCAGACTAGGTGTCTGCAATGCAGCACAGGCTGGAAAGAGAATGGTTCTTTCAGCCAGTGTTGACACCTGATACTGAAGGTAGCCAGAGCACCCTGCCCTCATGGTAAATGGCTGTGGGCACCTGTTGGGAAGGCTGATGCTGAAACTAGACAGTCTCAGGGTCCCAAGGAGAGGGTCATCAGGAGGGATTCAGAGCAGAGCCAGTACTAGAGTGCAGGGAGAGCACAATGGTCCCGGGGGTGGCCCTATGCTAGAACCATCTGGAAAAGAGGTGACTTGAACTTGCCTTAGAGACTGTGTGGACATGGCAGAAAGCATCTAGAAATGCTAGAAAGGAGACATTGCAACTTTTTAACCTGAAAGTGCCAGGTTCATTTTCAAGTCAGGCCAGGGGAGCTCCAGGGATCCATAACAGTGGAGAAACTGGAATCCAGAGGGGTCCAGCGCAGGTTTCCTATTAGGGACAAGAAGGGACTCTAGATGCCACCTCCCCCACATTATTGGGACCTCAGAGGGTCTCATCCTGGGTAGACAGTGAGCCAGTGTGTCTGCTCTGACCGGCATGCAGCTGGGTTGAAAGTTCACACTCCACAAGGTGTGGGAGTAAAGAGGATATCATAGAAGAAATTGAAAATGTAAGAAAAGAACAAGACAGTGCAGAGACACCTCCTGGATACTTAACAACCACAAAAAACTTGTAGAAGTAGGAAGTCTTTGAGTTCAGAGCTGGTGAGGTTTGGGATCTTGGATAGTGAGGAACTGATAGTTAAATTGAAGTGAGGCAGCCAGTATGTGCCCCAGCCAGACAGGGACCCACAGAAGGCTCAGGGAGAGGCATGAGGAGGTGGGCCTGAAGGGGCCAAGGAGACAAAGGGTGAGTTCCCAGTAGGCTAAAAAGGCAGAAAGCATGCAGGGGGAAGGTGTCTGTGGGAAGGGAGCTGGTGGTCGGCTTCTCAGCCAGAGGGCAACAGGCAAAAAGATGGTCAGCACCAGCCCCAGCCCTTGGAGCCAGGAGCCACTGCTCAGGCAGGGCATTGAACACATAAGGGTTTTTTTTGTTTTGTTTTCTCTTTCCACACTTTTAAGGGATAGTAAAAGAAATTTGCAGGACTGGGGATATAGCTCCATGGTGGAGTGCTTGCCAAGCATGCTTGAAGCCCTTGCTTTGGCCTCTCCTGACAGCCTCTGTGTCCTCAGGAAGCAGGAGGAGCTGGTACAGCAGGTGCGGAAGCGGCTGGAGGAGGCACTGATGGCTGACATGTTGGCCCATGTGGAGGAGCTGGCCCGTGATGGCGAGGCACCACTGGACAAAGCCTGTGTGGATGAAGATGATGACGAGGAAGACGACGATGAGGAGGAGGAGCCTGAGCCAGACCAGGAGCTGGAGCGCATCTAGAGCAGGTGCTACACATCACCAGGATGGGATCTCAGACCACACATCTGGGCAGGGCAGGCCAAGAGCCACTGAAGTGCTAACACTTTAGCCTGGTGTGTGGTGGCAGCTGGACAAGGGAACTCTCCCAGAAGCCCTAGCACCTGTATAGAGTGAGTGCCTTGCTGAGCACTTGTATCTCCAGTCAAGTTGCTAATGGCATCCTGTCCCCTCTCTTTCCAGACGCTCTGCCTGAGAGTCTCGTGCTGTGGGGCACCAGCTTGCATTGCATGGCCACACTTGGAACCAGGCTGGGTAGCCAGGCCCATCTGGGGGAGAGCAGCCCTTCTTGCTCCTTTCTAGGCAAGGCTTTCCTCCTCAGGGCCTGGAGGGGCACTGCTGGGGTCATCCCCATTCTCCTTCCAAAGCAGGCCTGAGTTCTGGAAGGGTCACTCGCTTCTGGGCCCCACCTGGCAGGAGGTCCCTCCATGGTGAACTCAGGGCTATTGGTGCTCCGACATAGAGGCCAGCCTTGTCTTCATGGCCACTGCCCCAAGCTCCTTCACACAGAAGGTGCCAGCAGGCTTGTCTGGCAGTGTGCGTGTGGAGCCTGGATGTGGTGAGTTGCTGGGTTGCCCTGTCTCCAGCAGCTGGGGAAATGCTCTTGAAACATGGTCTCCCTTCTACCTGCAGTATGAGGAGGGCTGACCTGGGCTAGTGGTCAGCCCTGTGGGACCGAGTCAGAACAGCCCCTCCCCACCCAGTGGGCACAGCTGGTGACCCACAGCCGAGAGCCGGCAGCTACCCAGGAGGTCACTTTCCTTCAATAAATTGATAACAAATGGCTGGACCTTGGTGTGACTGTTTGACCCCGTGTATGAGCTTGCCCTTCCTCCTCTGAACCCACACAGCCCATAGCCGCCATCCTGACCTTGTGCAGATGCTGCTGGGGCATAGATAGATGGGTCTCCAAGGCAGAGGAACTGCCTGCCTCTGCCTCAGTTTCCCTCTGTGGCAGGCGTGGAGGCACTCAGCTTTTAGGGAGGAACTGGCACTTTTCTCCATCACTGGTTCCCTGAGCACAGATACAGGTCCCTAGGGCTCATCTCTTGGGACATCCCTACCTCAGTGTGCTGAGGGTGCCACAGTGATGGAAACTTCCTTAAACACCCCTCGTTCCCCAGTCACCCAGGCTAGGGCCTCCACCTGGTAGATACCTACCAAGTACACATAGCCTACACCTCTCCCCTGGCTCCCAGGGCCACCCTTAGGACCAAGAGTCCTGTCCCCCAGGCCCAGTGAGCCCCTCAGTTCAGTGCATCCAGCTGATTCCTTTGGCCCCTCCCTGTCCCCTGCTCTGCTCCAGTGGTTCCTCCTGTGGCCTTGCCCTTCCTAGCTGGTGGGGGCTCTGGGCTGCACCTGGCCTCACATGTGGGGACTGCTTGCCTGAGCCAGAGGCACTGAGCTGAGGCCTGTGCTCCACCAGAGGTGGTGCGAACCATGATGTTTGGGGATACAAGATGGCAATTCCTGTGCTCTGTCAGTAAAGTCACCTTCAGAGAGCCTGTGTTCAAAAGACCCAGAGTGTCCCTTCACCCAGGGTGAAGGGAGTCAGCCATGGAGGATTCTGTGGGGCAAGTCGCAAATCATCATGTCCCCCTTTTTTTTTTTTAAGCTGTATTGGGGCTTGAACTCAGGGCCTCAAGCTTGTTAGGCAAGCACTCTATCACTTGAGCCACTCCACTAGCCCTGTTTTGTGTTGAGTATTTTCGAGATAGGGTCTCTCGAACTATTTGCCAGGGCTGACTTTGAACCTTAATCCTCCCAGGTAGCTAGGATTATAGGTGGGCCACTGGTGCCTGGCTCATGTCCCTTTAGGCTAGGAGAGGATTAGCTTCCAGACCCCAGGCTCTGCCCTGAGGTGCCAATCAGAGGCCCCACTGCAGGTTACATCCCCAGCTGCCCAGAGCACAGAGGGTGGGCTAAAGTCAGGCCAACCAACTCTCACCAGGAGAAGTGGGACAGGAGGGATGTCCTGGGAGAGCCTCAAGGTGCACCTGGCCCTGGGGTGAGGGACCCCAAGGGAGGCCATCCTCTGGGTTCCAGGATACCTGTAGTTGTACCAACTTCCCCAGCTCACTACTTTGCCCCATGACCCTGAGAAACCGTTTTATCAGGATCCAGGGCTTCTATCCCCAGCCTGGGGCCCCACGAAGGCCCAGGTAACTTGAACCCCTCTCTGCTCACCCCTCCATGGGGCTGTGTCTCTGCCAGGCCCCATCTGCAACCCAGACCCACCTGCCACAGGATGACCAGGTGTGAGTTCCAGCCTGCCTCCAGTGACCACCATAGAATAACTCCAACCTGCCAATCTCAGCTGTGATCTTCCAGATGGCCCAGCAGTAGCTGGGGTTCCTGTGCTCAGGCTCCTGTCTCCCAAAGAATGCACCCCACAAGGGTAGCCCATGAGGGCCAAGGATGACTCAGCTGGGTCACCTTGACCTGAGGATGGGCAACGGAAGCTCCAGTCTTGGCCACGTGGACATATCAGGACTCCCCACTCTCCCAACACCATTGCTCAGGTAAAGCTGCCACACAGACTTTGGGCCACTTAGCACCTCCTGCTGCCCTTCCAACCTCTTCTGGCCCTGCAGCCCCAACCTGGCAAGCAGAAGCAGCTTTCTGAACACCCTACATCCACCCTGTTCAACCCTCCCAGAGAGACTTCTAATCCAGAAACCTCTACCCTAGCTAGTTGCCATCAATATGGATGCACAGAAGAGGGCCATCATCTGGAAAGTTCTACAGACAGCACCATTCTAGGTGGAGATCTTAGCCTGGGGGCAGTGGATATCCTCATAAGATCCTATAAAAAGTTGGTCAAGACCCAAGGGTTTTAAAAAGTAGTAATAGCTGGGCACCGGTGGCTCTCACCTGTAATCCTAGCTACTTGGGAGGCAGAGATCAGGATGGTGGTGTTTCAAAGCCAGCCCAGGCAGATAGTTCACAAGAATCTTGAAAATACCCAACACACACACACACAAAAGTGTTGTTGAGTGTCTCAAGAGGTAGAGTGCCTGCTTAGCAAGTGTGAGACCCTGAGTTCAAAACCCCAATACCACCAAACAAACAAACAAAAAAAAACAGCAAATTTTGAGCTGGGTATGGGGTGGTGCACACCTGTAATCCCAGCTGAGGCAGGAAGATTGTTAGATCAAGGCCAGCCTGGGCTACATAGTGAGATACTATGTCAAAAAAGATGAGTTTTGATGTAAGTTAATTACATATATTTGAATCTTTCTTTTGATGGTATGGGATTTGAACTCAGAGCCTCATGCTTGCTAAGCAATTGTTCTACCACTTAAGCCACTCCACCAGCTCTTTTTTGTGTTGGTAATTTCTGAAAGGGTCTCAGCAAACTATTTGCCTAGGCTTGCATGGAACCATGATCCTCCTGATCTCTGCCCTGAGTAGCCAGAATTACAGGTGGGAACCACTGGCGACCAGCCAAAACCCCCTGCCTAATTGTTATGAGCTAAGTAAAGGATTGACTTCTGATACTGAAGTATTCAGAAAAAGAGATGGATGGCTGCAGGCAAGGCTGGATCTGGTGCTCAAGCAAAGGACAAGTACTTCCTGGCTCTCTTCTCCTTTCTCATTCTGTATCTTTAGCTCTACCATCCTGTTTTGCCTTCACTCTTCAGCAAGCTTTTGTGACATGGTGGCAAAAATGGCATCAGGCATGGGCTGATAGCTGACTGAGCAGTTCAGCAAACCTAGGGGAACAGCAACAGCCAAACTCTCCCATTAGGTTGGGTTAGTGGCAGCAAAGTCCAGGGTTGGGACTGGGGCTGGGCTCAGTGGTACAGCTCTTGCCTATCATGTGCAAGGCACTACATTCCATCCCAGCACTGCAAAAGGAACAAGTCCCAGAGTGTAAGCTCATTGCCAGGCCTGGATCACATGATAGCCCTAGGCACTGAGTGGAGAGAATGAGAAGAGGTAGTGGTTGTTGCCTTCTCAGCACCCCCATCTTTTCTTTCTCTCTCTTTTTTTTTTTTTTTGGTGGGACAGGGCTTTGAGATTGCAAAGTAGGTACTCTACCGGTTGAGGCACACCTCAGTCTATTTTGCTCTAGAAGTATTTGCTCAGAATGACCTTGAACTTTTAATCATCCCAATCTCAGCCTCCCAAGTAGTTAGGGTTACAGGCATGAGCTGCCAACTGCTAACTGAGACTTTTTTTGGCAGCAGTAAGGCTTGAACTCAGGGCCTACACCTCAAGCCACTCCATCAGCCCTTTTTTGAGATGGATCTCAAAAACTATTTTAACTGTGCTAGCTTTGAACTGTAATCCTCCTGATCTCTGCTTTCTGCTAGGATTACAGGTATGAGTCACTGGTACCCGGCTCTGGCCCACTTTTTTTTTTTTTTGGTGGTGGTACTGGGGCTTGAACTCGGGGCTTTCACCTTGAGCCACTCCACCAGCCCTATTTTTGTGAAAAATTTTTTGAGATCGAGCCTCCTAAACTTTTTGCCTGGGCTGGCTTCAAAGTGTGATCCTCCTGATCTCTGTCTCCTGAGTAGCTAGGATTACAGGCGTAAGCCACCAGCGCCTAGTTCCGGCCCACTCTTGATGGACAAAGTTTCTGCTGTTTCCCAGAATCTGCTTCCCAAGAGAATGAGCATTTCAATTCTTCATCCCTCCCCAAGGGACTAGACCCAGTTGCCTGAGCTGGAGATCCAATCCAAGACTCTTTATATTTTCCCTTATGTTAACAATCACCTCATTTAGATTTTTAAATACATACAAGTTGGGCATTGGTGGCTCATGCTGTAACAAAAAAAAACTTCACAAAACAAGGGCTGGTGTAGTGGCTCAAGGTGTAGGCCCTGAGTTCAAGCCCCAGTACCGCAAATAAATAAATAGATAAATACAAAAGAGAATGTAGAACCAGCTCTCCTTACTCTACCCATCTTGTTTCCTTGCTGTGCCTACCTGGAAGGGGCAGTCATTGGTGCTAGTTCTATCTACAGGCATTCCGAATGAATCTCAAAGGATGCTTTTTTTTTTTTTTTTTTGGTGCTGGGGGTATATTGTGACATTTACAAAAGTTCTCACAATATATCATAGTTGAATTCACTCCCCTCCATCATTCTCCTTTATCCCCCACTCCCCCATTCCTAGAATAGTTTCAACAGGTCTCATTTTTCCATTTACATACATGAAGGATGCTTCATAAAACTTAAAGAAAGTATTGCTAGGCATGGTAGTGCACACCTATGATTCCAGAATGGGAGGCAGAGACAGGAGGAGCTCAAGTTCTTGGCCAGCCTAGGCTACACAGCAAGACTCTGTCTCAAACAAAAGTGATAAAAAAAAAAAAGAATTTTAGACATACAGCAGAGATGAATTTTACAGTGATGGCTGTCTGCCTGCCACCTAGATACTTTAGTGTGCCTGTCACTTACTAGACATCAGTGGTTCATCTTTTCTTTTTTTTTTTTGAGACAGGGTCTTACTATGTAGCCCAGGCTGGCCTCAAACTCTCAATCCTTCTGCCTCTACCTCCCAAGTGTTAGGATTACAGTTTTGTACCACCACACCTGGCCCAGTGGTTAGTTCTCAGAGGTCTTGTAAAATACATCACCATAGGGCCAGCACCCACAGAGCCTTACAAAAATCAATAGGCCTGTGCACACATGTCCCTGACTATATTATGAGATCAAGACCCTAGAGATCCCTTTTCACCTGTAATCCATTGGTTGGTTTTTTTGGGGTTTTTTTCAGTGCTCGGATAAACTCAGGGCCTTGTGCTTGGTGCTTTACCACTTGAGCCATGCCTTCAGCCCTTTTTGCTCAAGTTATTTTGGGGATAGGGTCTTGAACCTAGAACCTCAAACCTCCTATCTATGGTCCCCTCAAATAACTGGGATGACAGGCACATCTGGCTTGTTAGTTGAGATGGGTCTAACTAACTTTTATACACTTTTTTTTTTGGTGGTACTGGGGTTTGAACTCAGGGCCTCAGACTTGCTAGGTAGGTACTCTACCACTTCAGCCACTATGCCAGCCCTCAAACTAACTCTTTGCCTAGGCTGGCCTCAAACCTTGATCCTCCTGATCTCCATCTCCCAAGTAGCTGGGGTGCCAGGCATGAGCCTCTGTGCCCACCCCCCATCACTCTCTTTTTGCTCTACTTTGTGCTGGGAAATTTTCCCCACTTGAGTAGTTCAGCCTCCTGCTGCATTTTAATTTCAGCTACTGTGTTGGTAACTCCCAGACCCTCTTTGGCATAAGCCCACTCTGCCTCTCATTGACAGAATGCCATGTACAGACCAGTTATCCCAGTATTGCTGCTGGGCAGTGTCCCCCCAGGTGTCTCCATATCTCAGTTTTCTGCTCCATCAGAAGCTTCCTCACTCATGGCCCTGGCCCCAAGTCCCTTAGAGGGAGGAAGGTGTGAATGGGGTATGGAAGGAATAACTGGCAGGCAGAAAAGGAAGCAGGGATGGGAGGGAGTGGTGAATAAGGGCCTGAGCCCTGGATAGAAGCATATAGCTGGCCACATACAGAGTAATTTGAGGTCAAGAGTAATTTGAGGAATGTGCATGAGCATTCATGCCTGCCACAAAGGTGCCACTCCATCCTGTTTTCCCACCTGTCATCGGCAACCTGAGACTGCTTCCTTGCCTTTCCTGTGCAACCCCCTTTCCCAGCATTTACCTCAGTGTCTCCTATTCCTTTTCTCCTCCTCCCACGGATCAACCTGATGGAAGTTTCTGAGGGGAGACAGGACAAAGCCTGCAAGGAATCTAGAGAGGAAGGGGGGGGGGCGGGTTTCAGCCAATCCAACACTAGTTTCCTCTTGGGAGCTGGGGAAAGTATTGCCTTTGCCACCAGCTACCCAACCTTTGCTTTTGAATAGTACAGTAGGTTTTTTCTTTTTGTTTTTTTAAGCCAGCACTGATGGCTCACGCCAGTAATCCTAGCTACTTAGAAGGCAGAGATCAGGGGGATCTTGGTTCAAAGCCAGCGCTGGTAAATAAGTTCGCTAAGACCCTATCTTGATAATACTCAACACAAAAATGGGCTGTTAGAGTGGGTCAAGTGGTAGAGCACCTGCGCCTCTTGGGGAGGGGTCTCCACTCGGAAGTACACAGCTCCCTCCATCTCCACTCCCCCCAAGACAGGGACTGGAGGAGAGGCCCTGACTCTGAAATTTGGTTCCATGGGATGGAGACCAGAAGAGGGACCCAGGACCCTAGGGTGCCCATAGTGAAGGGGGTTCCCTAGAGCAAGGAGGGAAGGTGGGGACAAGGCCAGATAGAGTTTGAAATTCAAGGGGTCACAGGGAGCGAGATCCTCAGCTTTTGCACACAAGAGGGGATCTCTGGCTCACAAAGGATGGGAGCAAGGCAGGAGAGAGGGCCTCACAGAGAAGTTGAACCAGATCTCCAGGCTAACACAGAGACAGGGACCCCAAGCGCCAGGACACGCACGGGAAAAGCGTGCTTAGCTCAGCGAGGTCAGGGGCGAAGGCCTGACCCCCAAGCCTAGCGCGATCTCGAAGGGTTCAGGGAGAGGAACTCCACTCTTTGGTACAGAGCGGGTGGGTCCTTGGCTCAGCTACAGCGCAGGGCGCGGGGAATCCTGTGTGATTGCAAAGGTTGTACAGGGCCCTGGATACACATGGGGAAGGAGTACCTGGCTTAGGGACGCCAGTGGCACGGTGCAGGGATCAAGGCGCGATCGCGAGGGATATACCAGGACAGGGACCCCTGTCCGGGAGTGTGCATAGAAGAGTCCCCAGCTGTCCCTCACGATCACCAGAGAGACACAAAGAGGAGGACTCTGGCTCTGGAACGCGGTCTGGGAGGTGGTCCCGGGCTCAGGGCGGGGTCGCGAGGACGGGGAAGCTAGGTGCGATGGCGAGAGGCGCTCGGGCATATGGACCGCAGCCCCTGGGATGCACAGAGCAGCTCCTGGGTCAGGGTGAACAGCTGACCCAACTCGAGTTCAGCAAACCCACCCACCCACCTGCAGCAGCGCCCACCAGCGCGAAACCGCAGGGTCTGAGCCCGTCGCCCGATCGGTGGTCACCACGTGACCCCGCGCCCGCGTCCGCCCCCGTGCGTGCGCGCTGCCGACGCCCATTGTTGGCCGCGGTGACGTCGTGGGGCGGGGCCTGGGCGGGGCCGGCGGCCCGGGAGGCGGGCGGCGGGAGGGCAGGAGCGTCCCGCGCCGCCGCCGCCGCCTCGGCCGTCAGGAGCCGCCGCAGCTCGCGAGCACACAGAGTCCGGCCGCCCCCGGCCCGGCCGGCCGAGCAGCCCCGCGCCGCCGCCCCGCCCGCCGCCGCCCCGCCCCGCCGCTGGATGCCGGCGGCCGGTGGCCGAGCTCGCAGAGGCGGAGGGCGGCTCGGGCGGCGGCGGCGGCGCGGGCGGCCGGCGGCCGAGCGGCAGGAGCGCGGGCCCGAGCTCTAGCGCCGGCCATGCCCGGATCCACCGGCCAGCCCGACGGCGGCGGGGGCGGCGGGGGCGGCGGGCCGGGGGCTGTGGCCGGCGGGGATCCCAGTCCGCGTCCCACGCCCCCAGGCGCGGAGGAGGCCGCGCCCCGGCCGCCGCCCGAGCCCGACGACGCGGCCGCCGCGCTGCGCCTGGCGCTGGATCAGCTGTCCGCTCTGGGGCTAGGGGGCTCGGGCTCTCTGGACGAAGAGGGGGAGGCTACAGGCGGCGGAGACGGCACGGCGGCGGGCGGCGCGGACGGCGGGAAGGCTGAGCCCGCGTCCCCCGACGGGGCCGATCCCGTCGCGCCCCTGGCCGTGGCGCCCGCTGTGGCAGTGGCCGTGGCGCCCGGCGCTCTGCCGCTGCTGGAACCCGATGTGAGTCCCCCGCCGCCACCGCCCCGGCCGTCGCCGCCCGACGTGTTCGCGGGTTTCGCGCCCCACCCTTCAGCCCTGGGTCCCCCGACGCTGCTGGCCGAGCAGATGAATGTGATCGGCAGCCGCAAGAAGAGCGTGAACATGACGGAGTGTGTGCCGGTGCCCAGCTCGGAGCATGTCGCCGAGATCGTGGGTCGCCAGGGTGAGTGGCCGCCGTCAGGGGCGTCGCCTATCCTGGGAAGGGGCCTCCCCGGCCCACCCCAACCTGCAACGGACACCGGACACACCCCGCGTGGGCTCCAGCCACCAGGCCGCCCTAGCTTCTTTGTCCAGATGCCGGCAGCGAGAGAAAGTTGGGCGCAGCGGGTGCTCCTCCCCTCGTGCTCTGCCTGCCGCCGCCTTTGTCTGGGCTTCTCCTTGCAGCCTCTGTCCAGGCATCCAATTGCTGGCAGGATACCCCGAGAACAGGGGCCTGGGAACCAGCTGCCGGGTCTGGACAGTGGGAGTTCCACCCCCACCATAGACATGGGGAGGGGCAAGCTCAGATTTGAGGGGGGTGTCTTATGGAGGGCACCCCCAGGGTCAGGAGGAAAGTGGCAGCATAAAATAGGTGCATCCCAGCTCTCCAGTCTGGGGTCCGGATTGGGGTGGGGGCCCAAGGGAATGACAGAGGACTCCTGCCCCATGCTGTACCATGAGCCAAGGATCTGGGGCTTGTAGAAGATCCAGCTGCTGAAGCTGTTTCTGGGGTGCAGCCCCACACCCCTCCTTGGCAGGCTAGCCACAGGCAGGCCCAGAGTGTGAGGGTCCCAACAGCAACCTTGTTGGAGTGTCCCTGTTGCCGCCCCATTGTTCTCTTTGTTAGAGAACCAGGCTGAGATTCGCAGGGTGACATCAGGCTGGCCGATGCTCATTGGCCCTCGAGCTGTGGGGCGGGCAGGCGGTGGTGGGCAGTGCCTGGTCCAGCACACACCCACTGCCCAGTGAGCAGCCATGCTGCCTGCACACTGCCTCAACTTTCTCCTTCCTTCCTGTCCAGGGCTCCCCACTCCTGACTCCCTGCTTACAGTCTGTGATCAGGCTAGGTTCTAGAACTTAGGGTGGGGCTTGGGAGGGCCAGAGGTGGGGCTGTGAGACACTCAGATGGGGGAAGGGGGGTCATGACTCTGGACCCTTTGTAACAGAAGCCAGAGAAAAGTGTGGGGGACCTGAATTGCATGATCACCTGGTCACCCTTGTTCTGAGCAGATGGGGCAGTTGGCCAGCAAGACCTGGCTTTCACTCACACGTCTATTCTGTGCATGGACCAGGGTCAAGCATTTTGTTGGGCCCAGGAACCCACCATGAGGAGGGAGGCAGGTTACTGTCTGAGCCCCACTGTCCCGGTGTATGGGTGCAGGAAGACCCAGTACAGCAGCTTCCTTCACCACCCTGTGGCTGCCTTCCCACTTAGGCCCTCTACTTCTATCCTAGATGCAGTAGGACAAATTACAGGACAGGTGCCATATGCTGTGTGTCCAGAGCCTGTGGGAACAGATGTGCAAACTGAGGCCTGGAATCTTTTGCCCAAAGTCAGCATGTTGAACCTCTGGGCAGTGGAGGGTGAAATGTGTTTTTGGCTCTGTGTGAATGCAGTTGTCCTGGCACTGGAAGGTCCTTAGAGATCTGCAGCTACACAGGAGGGGGTGCGGGGTCATGCAGAGGGCACTTTGCCCTATGGCCTCAGCTGTGTGGTCTTTGGTGGCAGGGCCATGGAGAACCAAACCTGGAGGCACCAGGTTAAGCCCAACCTCCTGGTGTGCATTTGGCATCCTTTTGTGGGATCCTGGTGTGGCATACAGCAAGGCAAGCCCAGAGTACTGTGGGCCTTGGTGCTTAGCCTGCACACTGGAGTGGCCCTGTGACCCTAAGCCAGTGGCAGCCCTCTCTGATGCAGAGATAGCACCTTCCTTGAGGTTGTTTTGAAGATGCTCCAACAAGATGCTGATTTTAATTCTGAATCCACATTGCACATAATACCACTTAGGATTCATGCAGCTCCTGTGAATACCAAGACAGGATGTCAGCTTTAGTGGTCCTTGCCTCTAGAACCATCTGTGGCTTCCAGCTTCTTCCACCCATCCATTTCTCAGATACATCTATCAAGGTCTTTTGTGCCGCAGTGCTGCCCACTGTCCCTGTGGTCACTTACCCTATTCTCCACCTGAACTTCTTACTCTGTTCTGTCAAACTCCAGGTCTAAGTCCACCCTCTCTCTTGAAGGACAGGAGAGATACACCTACCTGATCTCACCAAATGAGAGTCATAGAGACCCAGAGCCAGCCTCTCCCTGATATTCTGATGTCTCTTAGTGTTTTGTTTTGTTTTGTTTGCGGTACTGGGGTTTGAACTCAGGGCCTCACACTTGCTAGGCAGGTGCTCTACCACTTGAGTCACTCTACCAGCAACCCTGCTGTGTCTGAGCCTCCTTTTCCCAGTCCTAGAATGGGTTCAAGGGTTTTCTGAGCACAGTAGAGTCAGTTACAACCCCTGTGAGGGGATCTGAGCAGGAGGCAGTTTCCCTTTTTTCCTATTTCTGTCTTAACCCCTATGGTGCTGGGGACAGAACCCAGGGCCTGTGTATGCCAGAGCCTGCACAGGCCACACTCCCACCCCCAAGTCTCCATTGAGCATCTATCGTGTGCTGAGCCTGTTCCAGCTTTGACCTGCCCTATGTCAACAAACCCCTCGATGTCCACAGACAGACAGGGAAGGGCACTTCTGGCATGGCTGAGACAGAGCTGGAGCCAGCAAAAACTTCTCCACCTGGAGCTCAGCCTTGGAGTGGAGATTCCCAGTTGGTCAGCAAAGGTCACCTGGGAAGTCCCCCTGTACACTTCCTTCTGAAATCCTCCTACATACCGCTTGGTGTCCTGGATGAATCTGTGCCTCTTGAGGCCACCCTGTGGGTTCAGGGTTTCACCAGGCTCAGTTCTTTGCACCTGTCTGTGTTTCCAGTGAGGAATGATGATGCTGAAAGCAGGGGACGGACTAGAGGTCACCTAGGGCCCTTTCTGCTATTGTCACTGGTAGAGATGCGGCCTCAGACTGCTTCTTTGGGCCCTGGGGACCCTTCCTCCCCATGGCTACTTCTCTTTCCTACACCTCATACCTATTGGTTACCCCACCCCTGTGGCCTGGAGTGCTTTCCCAGTAGGTAGGGACAGTGCTGGGACACTGGCAGAGCTGTGCTTTGGCTCTCCTGCGGAATGCTGTGGCTCTCTGGATTTGTACCTGCGGCAGTGTACTCTCCAAACCAGGTCAGGTGAGCAACACCTGCTGGCCTGGGCTCTGGAGGGGGTCTGCCACAGTGCAGTGGGAGTGAGGTTACAGGGGCAGGTCAGGGCCAGCCTCTGGGATGGTCCTCAGAGTCAGAATCTTGGGGGCAGGGCCCAGGAATCCTCATTGCAGCCCATGGTTGTAGACCATTAGTCACCTCCAGCGACCCCTGGGCCTGGGGCTTAGCTGCTAGCTTCTCTGTGTCCCACTGAAGGGTCCTCCTGCTCCATGTCTGGCGGAAGTGGGGTTTGGGGATAGTATCACAGCTGAGCTGTAGTTGGTCACCTTGACTTATTCTTTGCTTCTGGCCTTTTGACCAAAAGCCCCTCCTCTACCTTAATCTGGCTCTCTCCTCCTTGGCTCACAGACCTGTCCCAACTGCCACCCCCTTCCACATTGCCACTCACTCCATCTAGGCTCTTTATGTGAGCTAGACTGTGGCCATGTGAGGTCCCCCTCCCTGGTGTGACCCTCTGGGGTCCAGAGCACCTGGAGTGTCAGAATGGAAGGACCCCATGTTGGAAGACACCTCTTAACACTCTGTCCCAGCCTGGCTGCCAAGTGGGACAAGGGTCAGGAATGTTAGGATGGGAATGGAGGCTGAGCCAGTTATGGGAAAGCCAGGGCCAGGACAAGTCAACGGGGGTCAGTGTGGGGTACTAGTGTGCCTATTTGGCACAGGAACCTTATGAAGTGGGAGAAGAGCTGGGGGGATGGAGAAAGCAGTGTGCAGACCCAAGAGATGGCCCTCTTCTTGGTGACAGTGTGGCTTTGATTCAACAGCAGCCCTGTGTTGAGCTGCTGTTGCCCTCCAGATGGCTCACTTTTATTAGCATACATTAGTTGGGCAGGAGGTTTCTTTTTTTCTTTTTCTTTTTTTCTTACACCTTGAGCCACTCTACCAAGGCTTTTTTTGTGATGGATTTTTTTCAAGATAGGGTCTCAGGAACTATTTGCCCAGACTGGCTTCAAACCGCAGTCCTCTTGATTTCTGCCTCCTGAGTGGCTAGGATTGCAGGCGTGAGCCACTGGCGCCGCCTACTGGATAGGAGCTTTCATTGTGACATTTCCATGTATGCTTCCAATGATCTTGGTTAAGTTCATCCCCCATCATCATTCTCCCTCATTCCCCCTCCCCACTGGTCTTGCTACTTTTGTATCTTCTACTCCTGGAGACATTAGCAACACTGTACCTTCTCAGTGTACCCTGGTGGTATTGACACTATGTTCCTACTGTCTCTGCCTCCCAGAACCTGGAGGGACTGCTCAGCATCCTTGGGCCCTAACTGAAGATTAGGCTGGGAATGTCCTGGACTGGCAGGCCACACCTTCTCTTTACACCCCAGGGCTGCCTAGATACTGGGTAAAGTGCTCCTGTTGAAGACCCTTGCCCCCAATACTCGTGTGGCCCCATGAGGTCAGCACCCAACCTAGTCCACACAGAGGAAGCTCAGTGCAGTGTTTGAGGTGTCCCATGTCACTGCCAGGAGTCTGTCATCAGGCTCCTTTTGGAAAGAGGCCTTTGGTTTGTATGTACATTCTGAACCTCAGTGTCCCCAAGCTTTGCACAAGGAGTCAGTGTTGGAGGGTCAGTGTACCCTGGGGCTGACATTGTACCGTGTGGCCTGAAACAATAGAAATTTATTTCTTCACTCAGTCCTAAAGCCCAGAATTCCAAGGCTAAGGTGAGCAGGTCCCTACTGCTCCCTTCTGAGGCCTCAGTAGGGAGCAGGGTCCTTCCTGCTTCTTCCAGCTGTTGGTCTTATTGGTGACTCCTTAGTGTCCGTTGCCTCACCCCAGTCAATGTCTCTCTCTAATCGTGTGGCTGTCTTTTTATACGGACACTTAGTTATGTTCGCTCAAGGCCGCCTATTTCATAACATAATGTAATTTTAACTGCATCTGCAAAGACTCTGTGTCCAAAGAAAGTCACTGTCTTAGTCTGTTCCTGCTGCTGTAGCAAAACACCTTAGACTGGGTAATGAAAGAACAGTATTGCATGTGTCTCTGGAGGTTGGAAAATCTAAGATCAAGGCAGATTCATTGTCTTGTGAGGGCCCATTCCTCATAGCTGGCACTTTCTATGAGATGAGTCCTCCCTGTCATGGCAAAAGGGACAATGGAGCTCCCTGAAAGCTTCTTTTTAAGGAAACTAGTCCTATTCAGAAGGGTGCCACCCGGCACTTAAGTCAAGTCCTAGAGGCCCCACCTGCAAATTCTGTCACACTGGATATCTCAATGAATTTGGGGGCACAAATATTCAGTCCTGAGGTTTCAGGATGTGAATTACCAGGAACCAACAACTGGCTCCTTTTGCCTTTTTGCCAACCCTTCTGGCCCAGGGGGGAAACTGAGGCTCAGCATAGGAGGGCCATGGAATGTCTAAGGACAAGCAGATGGGGGCTCTGAGTTGGCCTTGCAGTCAGCTTCCCACAAGGGGCTCTCGGTCACCATGGCTCCCCTCCTTTTGCAGGGTGCAAGATCAAGGCTCTGCGTGCCAAGACTAACACATACATCAAGACTCCTGTGCGTGGAGAGGAGCCGGTCTTCATCGTGACAGGCCGCAAGGAGGACGTGGAGATGGCTAAGCGCGAGATCCTGTCAGCGGCTGAGCACTTCTCCATGATCCGGGCCACACGGAGCAAGGCGGGTGGGCTGCCTGGCGCTGCCCTGGGCCCACCCAACCTGCCTGGACAGACCACCATCCAGGTGCGCGTGCCCTACCGCGTGGTGGGGCTGGTGGTGGGACCCAAGGGCGCCACAATCAAGCGCATCCAGCAGCGAACGCACACGTACATCGTGACTCCCGGGAGGGACAAGGAGCCTGTGTTCGCAGTGACCGGAATGCCAGAGAACGTGGACCGCGCGCGTGAGGAGATCGAGGCGCACATCACGCTGCGCACGGGTGCCTTCACGGACTCAGGCCCCGACAGTGATTTCCATGCCAACGGCACCGATGTCTGTCTAGACCTGCTGGGGGCTGCCGCCAGCCTCTGGGCGAAGGCCCCTCACCCAGGGCGGCGGCCTCCCACGGCCACAGCTGGCCTCCGTGGAGACAGTACTCTGGGCGCCCCCGGTGGCCCTGATGCTTTCTATGTGGGTAGCCGTGGAGGACCGCCCGTGCAGGACACGGGCCCCACCAGCCCCTATGGTGGCTCAGGCAACGGGGGCTTCACGTTCGGTGGCGATGGCCCCGGGGCCCCTACAGGGACAACAGCCCCCGAGGATTGTGACTTCGGATTCGACTTCCTGGCGCTGGACCTGACAGTGCCCGCCACCGCCACCATCTGGGCTCCTTTTGAGCGGGCTGCTCCCCTGCCGGCCTTCAGTGGCTGCCCGGCAGTCAATGGGGCAGCGGTGCCACCGCCTGCTGGCGCCCGGCGTAGCAGCGGGGCAACAACCCCGCGCCACTCGCCCACGCTGCCTGAGCCCAGTGGCCTGGGCCTGGAGCTGCCATTGGCGCGCCGTGGAGCCCCCGATCCAGTAGGTCCCCTGCCCTGGTGGCCCCCGCAGAGCACCCTGCCACCCTTCTCTGGGAGCACCAGCTTCGCCACTGCGCCCTCGTTGCCCAGCAGTGCCACCACCTCTGTGCTGGACCCCAGTGCCTCAGAAGGCTCCCGAAAACCCTCCATGACAGCAGCCGTGGTGACAGCAGCGGCAGTGGCCAACACATCAGTTTCTCCGGCAGCCCCAGTCCTGCCCACCACCACTGTGGCGCGCGAGTGCGTGGTGTGCACGGAAGGGGAGGCCATGGCCGCACTGGTGCCCTGCGGCCACAACCTCTTCTGCATGGACTGTGCCGTCCGCATCTGTGGCAAGAGCGAGCCTGAGTGCCCTGCCTGCCGCACACCGGCCACCCAGGCCATTCATATCTTTTCCTAGCTGCGCTGGGCAGGCACTTCGAGTGCCAGGGTGGGTGTGGGCAGCAGGGCTGGGCTGCCCGGGTGGGAGAGGGAGCAGGTTGGGACTGGGGTACAGGACACAAAGCCGGGGTGGCAGAGGGGCCATGTGTGTCTGCAGACAGCTTTAACTCCTGTGCCAGGTGTGGAGATGGCTGGCCGGCAGCCCAGCGACAACACCTCGGGTCTTGATAAATGACAGTATTGATGGACAGGTTAAACTAATTCGGAGAGAAAGGCCTGCTTGCACTTTTTATTTAAGACACCCTCTCCCAGGGTGATCTTAAAACAAAACAAAATAACACGATTTTTACAACTCTCCTTCCTTGTCCTCCTTTTGTATGTAGCCGTTTGGATTTGGCAGTGTTTGTTCTTGCTGGCCGGTCTCAGACGACATGGACACTTCCAGAAAGAGGAGAGTGGCGTTTTTACTCCTTTGGGGGTAACGTTTACTGTTTTCTATGCCAGCCACCAGTGGCCAGCTGAGGGTGGGGTGGGGGCGGGGTCCAGGGCGTCCCAACCAGAAATTTCTAACTTTTTTTTTAATTATCACTCCCCTTCCTGCTGTGTTTTTTGTTGTCATTTTTTAAATTTTTTAAAGTTTTTTTAAATTATTTTTACTTTTTACCTCTTGTGTATATGTAGGGAATTTCTAGGGAAATATGTACTTTATGGAATAAATTTTAAGAACTAAAATATATTTTATTTTAAAGTAATGGACCTTTAATCTTACACAGCTAAATTACTGATTATATATTTGCTGAGCTGATTTAAGGGTTAAAAAAATTGTATCAAGAGTTTTATTTTTTGACTTAAAGCCTTCTTAATAAAGTCTTTTTACTACATGTGAGCCCCTGGTTTCCTCCTGCTAGGGAGTGGGGTACCTGAGGGGTGGGGGCCACATCTGGCTCCTCAGCCCCCAACTCTAGAGTCTATGCTCAAACTGTGGCCAGGCACTGTCTCCTGTTCCAGATGAGGGGTTGGATTGTGGGGGACAGCCCCCTCCCTGAGGTTTCAATCCCCCCACTCCAGTGGGAATTTTAGCCCATGGGGTCAGTCAGCTATGACTCCAGAAGGAGCAGGGTTAGGCTGTCCCTGGGCCCACCTGCCAAGTCCATGGGGTCCACCGCCATTGTGCAGATTAGATCTGGAAACTCCCTGGACTGGCCCCAGTGTCTTCTAGTCTAAAGGGACATTTAAGTGATGAGCCCCAGGAGAGTCCACAGGGCCACCAGACACCTCTCCAGGGCTGGGATTGAGCCCTGAGAGTGAGGAGGGAGTGACCACAGGCTGAGGGTTGGGGCCAAGAAGTCAATGGACACTGCCCACTTGGGAGAAGACCCTGGGGTGCATGACAGGATCATGAGCTATCCAGGGACCAGGTTCTCCACACGAAGAGGGCCGTGGGGAGGAGACTGGGGCACAAAGCCTGCAGGAAAACCAGGATTGTGTGGACAGGAGGCCTGGAGGGCTTCCAGGAGGAGGAGAGGGCCTCAGAGATGTTTGGCACTCTAAGCCTCAGAAGGAAACATTCAGAGAGACACATCCAGCCTTGCAGGGCCCCTGGCCTAGAGTCCCTGCTCTAGGTGGGGATAACTCCTTGTCTATTCTACTTCTGAGAGGCCTGGGAGCTGTATTGTGTTGAATGATGCCCCCACACACAAAAAAAAAGTTCCCCAGAACCTCTCAATTTGAGAAAGGGTCTTGACAAATAGGATTAAGGCTTTTCAGGTGAGATGAGTGTGGGTTAGGACCCTAAACCCAGAGATAGGTCTTGTAAGAGAAGACATTCTAAGCTGAGCCTAGTAATGCATTCATATGATCCCAGCTACTTGGGAGGCAGAGGCAAAAGGATGGAGAGTTATAGGCCAGACAAGGCAAAGACTCCATCTCAAAGTGGGGGAGTAGGGTGTGGCTCAGTGGTAGAGGGACTGCCTAGCAAGTGAAAGGCCCTTGGTTCAATTCCCAGCAATACCAAAAGAGGAAAAAAAAAAAGATTCAGACAGAGACACAGAAACAGGGAGATGGCCTGTGACAAAAGACAGAGGCTGAAATGACACAAAAGCACAAACCTGGGGACACCCAAAGCTTCTGATGCTGGTAGCCTGGAGCCTGGGACAGAGTGAGCCTTCAGCCTGGGCCTAAGACTTCTGTTCTCCAGACTGAGGGAATACTTGCTGATTGCTTTCAATTGTTTAACCCATCCTGAGGTGGCATTTTGCTATGGCAACCTGGGAAACTTAGAATGCAGAAGGCCACACTTAACCCAAGTTTGGCCCCAGGTCAGCAGGGCAGAGGCAGTGTGAGGTCCTGGCCTAGCCAGACCACAGAGGAAAGGACGGAAGTGAGGGTGTACAGAAGACTCCTAGTAGTTTGGACAGGAAAAGAAAGAGTGACCCTCTCTAGGGGGCCAAGGAGCCAAAATAAATAGAATCCATTGTGGGGTGAGGCACAGTGGCTCACGTCTATAATCTCAACTACTTGGGAGATGGACTGCAGAAGGATTGAGGTTTGAGACTAACCCAGGCAAAAAGCAAGACCTCATGTCAATAAGCCAGGTGTGGTAATGCATGCCTGTCATCCCAGCTATGAGGGAAGTCATAGGTAGGAGGATCTTGATCTCATGATTGGAGGCCAACCCTAGTCATAAATGTAAGACCCTACCTGAAAAAAAAAGAACAAAAAAAGGGCTGAAGATGTGGCTTAAATGGTAATGTGCCTGCCTAGCAAGCTTGAGGCCCTGAGTTCAACCCCAAAACAAGAGTCCTTTAGAGGGAAGTGGAGGACATAGGCTGAGTTGAGGACCTGACAAGAAAGGGCACGATGAGGTGCTTGATTCCTAGCTTTAAGGCCTAGGGTTGTCTCAGGCAGCTGTGCCCCTGGGGTTGACTTGTGAGCTGGCTGCTGTAAGTCTGGGGAGAGGGAAGCACCTCAAAACTGGGAGAAAAGGATGAGATACAAAGGCAAGGAGCCAGCCGGGTGCCGGTGACTCACACCTGTAATCCTAGCTACTCAGGAGGCAGAGATCAGGAGGATCTCAATTTGAAGCCAGCCAGGGCAAATAGTTCTCCAGACCCTATCTAGAAAAAAAAAAAAAAAAAAATCACAAAAAAAAAGAGTTGGTGGAGTGGCTCAAGGTGTAAGCCCTGAGTTTAAGTCCCAGTTCTGAGGGAAAAAACAAAAACAAAAACAAAAAACAAAGGCAAGTAGCCAAGGTCATGGGACAGTGGACAAGGACTATCCTGGAGGTTGGAAGTATGTGAAGAGATGAGGTGACTGGATGATGGACCCAGGGAGCAAGAGACCCAGGGCTGAGCCTGAGTCCACACTGGTGGTGGTCTCAAGCAGGGCAGGGGCAGGGCTGTCACCCATGCTGATCTAAGGGCATGTGGACCCAGTCCTTCTGTGAGTGAGCTTGCTCCCTGCTTGGGGTTGCTGATCTGCTAAGTGGGACCCTGTAGCTTCTGCAACCCTGGGGAGAGCCTGAGAGACAGAGATGGGGCCTTCAGGTGATGTTTGCTGCCCTAGATCCAGCTGTGCCCGAAGGCAGTCCATCCAAACCTTTTCCTTCTAAGATGCAACAAGCTCTCCTTCATTGTTTCAGCCACTGCAAGTTGAAGTGGAAAGTGTTTCCTAGAATAAATGAGTGGTAGATGTCATCCAGCTTTTTTGAATTTAGGTACAGCTTATGCAGGCTGCAGGCTGAGATCCAGCCAGTCTTGGATGCAAATTCTCACCACCTTTATCCCTCTTGGCTCAGAGACTTGGCATCTTAGGGCGCCCTTATCCCACGCCTGCCAAGAAGCCCCTGTTCTAGGTGAGAAGTCCCAGGGGCTGCTGAGGTGCTCAGGTGTGGTTCTTCCATCTGTAAGACTAAGACCTGGGCTCATTGTGGACATGATATGCCACCAAGTGGTGCTGTGAGTCCCTTGAGAAGTCCATGAAGCAGGTGTGCCTACTGTGCACAGGGACAACTCGGGGCTATAGGATCAGAATGCCCAATTCAGCCTCTCCATCTTCCTGCTTGGTGACCCTAGGCATTTCATTGCATTTTTGATGTCAGCCTCTGCATCTATAAAATAAGGTTTGATCAGGGTTAAACCACAAGCAAGTGTGTGCAGCGCATGGCGCAAGGCAAGTGGTTAATAAATGCTGGCCAGAGTAGCTCCCAGTGCCTCAGTAGGGCTTCAGCGGCTGAGATTCTGGGTGGGTGGATGGACAGGTGGGTGCTGGCTGAGTCAGAACCTTAGAGGAGGGAGAGCTGAATTCCGCCTGGAGGTGCAGCACAGAGCTAGAATGAGGAATTGGTAGTTTGGGTCAGAGGGGAGCAGCATGGCAAAGTCCTGCAGGTGAATCATAGGGCACATTCAGGGAACAAAGCGTAGTCAGGTGAACAGATGGAAATCACGTGAGACAAACCTGAAGAGGTGAGTTGGGGTACAACCTTAGTTCATTCTTCGGTCTCACCCACCCCTCAGCAGATCTTTCCTGGGAGTTCCTGTTGTGCCACAGCTCCCCACCCCCGCCCCTGGAAAGCCACATCAACAGAATTCAAAACTAAGCCTAATGGAAATCAGCACATGTGGCTGGTAAGTACCGTATTAGATATTTCTAGTCTTCCAGAATGTTCTTATCCCATAGAACTTTACACAATAATGGGAACCATCAAAATCTGTACTTTCCAGGGCTGGAGGTGTGGCTCAAATGATACAGCACCTGTTTTGCAAGTATGAAACCCTGAGTTCAAACCCCAGTCCCACCAATAAATAAATAAATCTGACCTGTGTTTTCCAACACAGAAGCCACAGTCACAAATGGGGGTCAAGCCTTTGACCAAGCTAGTGCAATTGAGAAATTGAATTTTCCATTTTCTTGAACTTAATTGAAATGTAAATAGCCACAAATAAGAAAAGGGAAAACAGCCAAGAAACCACTTCGCTATGAAGACTTTGAAATTGAAGCAACACATAGTGGGCAGAGTGTAAAACCCAAAGAAGACTGTGGTATTGCATTGGGTGAGTTTGAAGCCATTCAATCCATATATATATTTGGTGGGATATAAGTCTTAATATTTCTTTTTTTTTTTTTTTAGACATGTAGCCCAGGCTGGCCTCAAACTCTCAATCCTACTGTCTCAGCTTCCCGAGTGCTGGGATTACAGGCATGCACTACCGTGCCACCTTAATATTTCTTTAAAATCCAGGTAGGGTCTGTCAAGTGTCTAGAAATTATAATAAGATTTGTGCTATTGTTGGGTTTTTGAGAGTCCCCAAAGCCTTGGGTGTTGAAGACTTGGTCCCTGGTGTGTTACTGGGAAGAGGTGGAGCCTCATAGGAGGTAACCAGGTCACTGGGGGACATGCCCTTCAAGGCGATTGTGGGACCAGGGCACCCTGCTGATTTTCTTTTGCTTACTAGCCGTTAGGTGAATAATTGTGCTCCCACCAAGATGAAGGGCCTCCCACAGGCCCAAAGCAATAGGGCCAACCAATCATGGACTGGAACCTTCAAAACTGTGAACCAAAGCAATCTTTTTCTCCTGATAATTTGGTTATCTCATGAATTTTGAGTAACACAGAAAGTGTGAGGAGGGAGGTACATCTTGGGAAGGGGAAGAAAGCACGGGGGCAACAGAGGCCACACAGAAGAGAGGAACCCTTGCTGCTTTGGGGGATGTGGTAGCAGCTCCAAAGCCACCCCCATTCTCAGGATCTGTGGATATGTCACCTCCCATGTCACCTCCCATGACAAAGGGGAGTCTGCCCTTCTAGGATCCTGAACTAGGGCTCATTCTGGATCATCCAGGGCCCAGAGTCACCACTGGGTCCTCATAAGAGGCACAGGAGGGTCAGAGGCAGAGACTGGGAGATTCTGTGCTGCTGCTCTGAAGAGGAAGGAAGGGTCCCTGAGCTGAGGGATGCAGGGCCTCTATGAGCCTGGACAGGCAGAACTCAGATCGTCCCTGGAGCCACAGGGAGGGACCAGCCCTGCTCCACCTGGATTTGAGGGCTACTTTGCAGAACTATAAGAAAATTAATTTGCAATGTTTTAACCCTTAAATTTGTGGCAGTTTGTTACTGCAGCCATCAAAAATTTATGCAACTCTGTGAAATGGCTAATTTGGGGGCCTGGCCACAAGGTTGCCTAAGACAACCCTGTACTATCTTGTGGTACCAGAAAGTGCTCCAAAAATCCCACAATGAAGGGGACATGTCAAAGGTACATAAAAACCACCAATTAGAAGAGCTCCCAGTGTCCAAAGCTGGAACAATTCATCCTGGAAAACACAGGACACTCAGGTCAATTGAATTTCAGATAAGCAATGAACTATTTTTAGTGTAAGTACCTCCCAAATATTGTGTGGGGTATCCTTAACCTAAACAATGCTGCATTATTCTTTTGAATTCACATTTCACAGGCATCATGTATTTTTACTTGCTAAATATGATAATTCTAAGAGGTCTGGGCTGGGAAGAGGGAAGAACCATTGCTTCCAAGTGGCAGTCCTAAGCCAGGGCTCTCCATCCCTGACTACTAAACCACAAAGGGGACTCTGGGAACGCAGAACAGAATTAATGCCACAGGTATTTATTAGTATTGATTAAGCGCCTTGATTCTCCTCAGCACCCATAGTGGGTTTGATCTGAGGCAAGAACCAGGATGAAGCCTCCGCCCACATCTGTCCTCATCCATCCATTCCATCATCCCCTCCAGGAACCTCAGCCACCAGGTGGACAGAAACACATCCATTCTCTGTCGTCACCTTGTGGCAAGCACTGCTTATGACACCCTGCCTACAACATTTTAGAGGGAAGATCGCTGGGTTATTTGTCCAAAGTGGAAACTCACGTCGTTTTGCCCCATCACTTGGAGAATGGGAGCTTCTTTTTTATCTTTCACTGCTGGTGACACTTGCCAGGCATCTCAGCGCTTACATGCAGTAGGTGTGAGTGTTTCTTGACAGATTGAATGATAGCACCATAAAGAACAGTTTTCCCTTTACCTAGAGTGGGTCTAGACTTGTCCTGTGTTTGAGTGACAGAGAACATCATCATCCCCTTAGTCTACCCCATGAGAAATTCGTTACTAAATCCAAGGGCAGAAAAATGTCAGTTTACTGGCTGTTTTCAAATTAACAGCACTTTGTACTGGGCTTGGTGGTGCACACCATAAACCCAGGACTTGGGAAGCTGAATAGGATTCAAAGTACTAGACCAACCTGGGCTATATGGGGAGTCTGACGTCAGCTTGGGCTATCGTGGTGGTATCCTGTCTTAAAAATCAACGTGAGGAGGGTGGGAGCAGTGGCTTAAGCAATAAGAGTGTCTGCCCAGTATGCACAAAACCCTGAGTTTGAACCTCAGGATTGCCAAAAAAAAATACCAATATTTGCATTTGGGTTCCAATTGCCACATGTATTTTACAGCTACATTAGGATAAACGTGAGTATAATCCATGTCATGTATTCATTTTTTCTTTTTTTTTTCCCTTGACAGCACTGGAGTTTGAACTCATGGCCTCACACTTGCTAGGCAGGTGATCTACCACTTGAGCTACTCCACCAGCCCTACTTTGTGTGGATTTTTTTGAGCTAGGGTCTCAAGAGCTATTTGCTTGGGGCTGACTTTGAACCATCATCCTCCTGATCTCTGCCTCCTGAGTAGCTAGGATTACAGGCGTAAGCCACTGGCTCCCGGCTTCTTTTGATTTTTAAAAGAAATTAAATTCTATATAATTCTACTCACATAGGTCCCCAGAGTCCACAGACAGAAGGTAGGATGGTGGGGTGCTAGGGGCCAGGAAGGGGATGGGGAGTGAGTGCTGCGCTTCAGTTTGGGAAGATGGAAAGTTCTGCAGATGGATGATGGTGATGGTTGCACAACATTGAAAACATGTTTAATAACACTGCACTGTGTACTAAAAAATTAAAAATAACAGTGGGCCAGTGGCTCACGCCTATAATCCTTCCTACTCAAGAGGCAGAGGTCAGGAGGATCGCAGTTCCGGGCCATCCCAAGCAAATAGTTCTCCAGACCCCATCTATAAAAAAAAAAAAAAGAAAAGAAAACCCATCACAAAAAAGTCTGGCAGAGTGGCTCAAGTGGCAGAGTGCCTGCCCAGCAAGTGTGAGGCCCTGAGTTCAAACCCCAGTGCCACAAAAAAAAGAAAAAAAAAGTAAGGCCCTGCACTCAAACCCTAGTACTGTCAAAAAATAATAATAATAATAACGATAAAGATGGATTGAGGTGTGGTGGGACAGGTCTGTTATCCCAGCACTCATGAGGCCAAGGCAGGAGGATTTTGAGTTCCAGGCCAGCCTGGGCTGCATAGTGAGACCCTGTCTCAAAAAACAAAATAAAAGGCCGGGTGCCAGTGGCTCATGCCTGTAATCATAGTGACTCAGGAGGCAGAGATCAGGAGGATTGCAGTTCAAAGCCAGCCTGGGCAAATAGTTCTCAGACCCTATCTCAAAAAAACTCTTCACAAAGAAAAGGGCTGGTGGAGTGGCTCATGGTGAAGGCCCTGAGTTCAAGCCCCAGTACTGCAAATAAATAAATAAAAAACATTACTCAGGCCAAAGATTTGCACTCAGTGGATATGTTAGCCCTGGCCTGCCTGTGTTGTGTGTCAATGTCTTCCACATGCCCCTTGAAAAAGCTGGCATTTTTTTGGCATGTACGATACCATCCCAGAAATCTAAATTACACCACATGGATAAATCACACCATTTGGATATATGACCTGCTGCCACTAACTCATTTTCAGTGGTGGATTTAAAGAAAGGGAAATCATTTAGAAGTTTAAAAACTTCAAAAAGGAAAATGTTTGGCTCAGTGATGTGCTGCCTGCCTAGCAAGCAGGAAAGCCTGTGCTCAAACCCCACCACTGGGGAGAGAGAGAGAGAGAGAGAGAGAGAGAGAGAGAGAGAGAGAGAGAGAGAGAAGGATGGAAAGAGAGAAGATGAGGGAGAAGACATGTGGCAGGCCATGAGGAAATGTCTTCATAGTGACCACTGTAGTCTCTGAGCCCTGCAGAATGAAATTTTTCTGACTCACTGATTTGTCCTTTTTTCTAATTGGATGGATCAGGGTCTCCCACTCCACATGGTATATAACAGGCTAGATCATTCTCAGGTAGGCTACTTGGGCACTGCAGGGCACTGAGCAGTGTCCCTGGTCTCTACCCATTTCATGCCAGGAACTCCCCCAGTTGTGATGATCATGATGTCCCCAAATCACCCAGAGACAGATCCTTTTCTTCCCAGAGGTGCCCTGTCCCCTGCAACCACATGGATGGCAAGGAAGCCCTGGGCAAGTCTCATTTCTGCAGAGCACTATCACACCCTAATTTACTAGCCCTGCTCAGATACTGAGGGTGCCAAGGTCACTGCAGCCTTTTGCTCTGTCAAAGCACTGAGCCAGGAGGATTCACACACAGGACCACTGGGCCCCATGCAGAGGTGGAAAGTGGCCCAGCATGGGACGCCTAAATCCAAGCTGATTGGTAGATGGGCTTCTGCATTCTTGCAGACCCACACCCACACAGAGAGTTCTGCTTTGCAAAGTCACAGAATTCAAATCTGATTTACTCTAAGCAGTTCGAAATGGATTTATTTCCTGACTCAAATAGCTTATGCTTGATCCCAAGCATAGGAAAGGCCAGACATCAATCAAAGCAGGGAGAAGAGTGGAATCAACCACAGGGACTACCATCTTTTTTTTTTTTTTTTTTTGCTCTGGGGTTTGAACTCAGTGACTCACATTTGCTAGGAAGGCGCTCTACTACTTGAGCCACTCGGCCAAGCCCTTTTTTGTATTGGGTATTTTTGAGATAGAGTCCAGGCTGGCTTTGAACCACGATCTTCCTGATCTCTACCTCCTAAGTAGCTAGCATTACAGGCATGAGCCAAAGGCGCAGGTTGGGACCAGCTTTGACAGTGTCTCTCCAACACAAATCTCTGTTCCATTCTGCCTGCCCTCCCCCTGCATGTTTGGAAGCAGACTCCATTTCTCTGCAAGGAAAAAATGCCCTGTAGACGGTGGCCACAGAAAATTCTCAGACTCAAGGTGTTTAAGTGGTTACTGGTAATTTTTGTTGTTGTTGTTTGGTGGCAATAGGTAGCAGTTAGACAAGTCTACTCTCTCTCTCTCTCTCTCTCTCTCTCTCTCTCTCTCTCTCTCTCGACAGCATACTTGTATGCTGCAAGTTAAACTTTCCTTGATCAAGGCCCCACTTCCTTGTGAAACACCTGTAAACATGAGACCCCAATCTGACCAGTAGGGAGGCCTGATGTGGCCACACACCCTCCTCAAGACTGATTTTGTTCTGGGACTATACACATCAGCATGTCCCCTGCCTCTGATTCCAACTGAAAAATGAGTTCTGGTCTAAACCAGCTCAGGTGGGTTATTTTGACTAACAGTTGCCTTTGGCCATTACCATGTCATTATAATTGCACTGTACTTTTAAATTTTCTCCCCGCCCCATGGGTTTTTCTGAGGTGGCCACAGATAATCAAGTGCACAGAATTACTTCCATGTCAGTCACGCCCTGTAGGCTGGTCCTAGGAAGGGACTTGACGCTCCAAGTCCCTTGAATTTCAGTAAAAGCCTGCATCAGGGTAGATGCCATTATCAGTCACCAACTCTCTTTCTAAGATAATCCACTTTCACCTCTAAAAGTGTCTTTTTTTTTTTTGTTGGCAGTACTGGGGTTTGAACTCAGGGCCTACACCTTGAGCTACTTCACCAGCCCTTTTTTGAGAAGCGATCTTTTGAGATAGGGTCTCGTGAACTATTTGTCAGGACTGGCTTCCAACCGTGATCCTCCTGATCTCTACCTCCTGAATAGCTAGGATTACAGACGTGAGCCAACTAGTGCCAGGCTTGAAAGTGTCTTTCTGATCTAATAAACTTCAGCCTGCGGATGGCCATCAGCCTGCGGATGGCCAGGCTGTGTGTCCATTCATCCAATGATAGACACTTGGGCTGTTCCTAATTTTTTAATTTTTATAAGTTTTTTGACCTGAGACTTCAATTCTCCTAAGTAGCTGGGATTAAGACAGGCAACACCATGCTCAGCGACATTAATTTCTTTTCTCTCCTTTTTGGTGGTAATGGGTTTCAATTTAGAACCTCATTCTTGCTAGGCAGATGCTCTACTACGTGAGCCAGTAACATTTTCTCAATAGCATCTTTCTGAACCCTCCTCAGTTGCATTGCTTTTACCATAGATTTTTTTTCTTTTCTTTTTGTGGGACTAGAGTTTGAACTCAGGACTTCAAGCTTGCAAAGCAGGTGCTCTACTACTTGAGACACAGATCCAGTCCATTTTTTTTTCTGTGCTGGGGCTTGAACTCAAGGCCTACACCTTGAGCCTCTCCACCAGCTCTTTTTTGTGAAGGGTTTTTTTGAGATAGGGTCTTGCCAACTTTCCCAGGCTGACTTTGAACCTTGATACTCCTGATCTCTGCCTCCTGAGTAGCTAGGATTACAGGTGTGAGCCACTGGCACCAACTACTATTGGATTATTTAAATGAGTGTTCAGTGTTCAAACACATGTCCACTTGGCACCTGGTTCCTGTGGCTTCATCTCATTTGATCACTTGCTGGTTTGCAGTCCTGGTTGCTCTTTCGAGCCAGGGAGGAGCCTGCAACACCCTGAAGCCCAGATCCCAGCTCTTGCAGCAATCAATCTTGGGTGTGATGTGGGCAGTAGGACTTTTTTTTTTTGTGATACTGGGGTTTGAACACAGGGCCTACACCTTGAGCCACTCCACCAAGTCCTTTTTTGTGATGGATTTTTTTTTCGAGATAAGTTCTCACAAACTAATTGCCCTGGCTGGCTTCAAACCTTGATCCTCCTGATCCCTGCCTCCTGAGTAGCTAGGATTACAAGCGTAAGCCACCGGCACTTGGCTCAAAGGTGCTTTTTAATTGAAATTTTTATTAAGATAATTGTAGATTCACATGTGCTTGTAAAAAAGAACACAGAAAGATCCCTATGACTTCTACTCATTTCACCCAAAATGGTAAGATTTTGTGAAAGTATAGTCCCGGGGCAGGTGGAGTGGCTCAAGCTGTAAGAACATCTGTCTAGCAAGCATGAAACCCTGAGTTCAAACGCCAGTACCACAGGAAAAAAAAGAAGCATAGTCACATCCAGCCAGGATACTAAGAGTGATAAAATCCCCAAATCCTATTCAGATTTCAGTTTTCCTTATTCTCCTGTGTGTGTTCCATTTTCTACTATTGTATTGCCTGGAAAGGTTCCAGCAATATCAGGACCCCTGGCATTGTCCTATTATAATCACAGGCTCTCCCTCCAATCCCTGGCAACACTAATCTGTCCCTCCTTCCTAACATAGTGTCATTTCAAAACTGTTATGTAAATGGAATCCTACCAGATGCGACCTTTTGGAGTTGGATTTTTTCACTCAATGTAATTCTTTGGAGTCATCAGGATTTGAAAACTTCCATGTGGGGCCAAGGTTACCCACCTACAAGCAAGCATTCCCCTTTTCTCTTTCCCTAGCAGTTTATGTGTTGAGAAAACTCAGGGCCTCCTTTCTGTAAAATGGGGAAAGCCCCCCACCCCGCACAAGGAAGTCGCCCAGAGGCCAGCCTGGACCGTGGGAAGCTTTATGACGTCACACAGTTGCCATGGCAGCCCCCTCCCCCTCGACAGAGCCCACCAAGTATGCCCCTCACCTTACTTGCTCCGGATTGGAGGAGGCATTGTGTCACGTGCTCCCGCCGACCAATGAGGAGGTGGCCCAGACGCTTCAAGGTGGGAAAAGGTAAAATTGAGCTTTGGAAACGCACAGGAAGAAAGTTTCCCCTCATTCCTCAGAGTTAGTCTCTCAGTGGTTTCCTAAAGAGAAAAAGATTTATATCCAAAGTTGGAGTGAATTTACTGTTATTTCTTGACGTTTCGACCATTGTTAGCATTCAAAACAGCGAAGCTAATAATTTTATTTCTTTTATTATAGTAAATGTACTTTTTTCTTTTCTCCTTTTATTTTATCGTTTTTACATTTACTTACACGTGTATACATTGTTTGTGCCCTAATTTTCCCCTAATTTTATTTCTTGAGGCACACGATTGACCCTTCTGAAGAAGAGTCCAGAAACTTACCGTAGGAGGATGATGTGGGCGCTTTTCCATTTTTTGATGTTCTTATACCTAGAAATAAGAATCGGCCTGGGGGGGTTAGAAAATTAATATATTCTGTAGTTGGTTTATTTTTAATAAACCACCATTGTGGGTTCAGGGCGTGGGAGATTCTCACAGACTGTTGCTGCTCTGACGCCCACAAACAGATGGCAATAAACACTTTAGGGAGGTCGTTCGCAAGAGACACTGCAAACATGCTGAAGATGAAGCTGTCCCTCCATCCCCTCCCCACGTGTCGCCCCTCCCTTCCGCCACACACACAAGTATTCTGGGCAGAAATGGCGCTGGGTCCTGTGCCTGTGTTGGCATGTTATTTGTTGTCTATTTCTGGGTAACAGGTCACCCCAAAACTGGTGATTTACAGCCATAAAGAGGATGGGGGAGCAGCTCAGTGGCACAGCTCTTGCCTACCAGGTGAGGCCATGAGCTCTATCCCCAGTCCTGCAAGAACAAACAAAAACGACAATAAACATGCCTGCTTCAGACTTTGTGAGGGCCGGGAGCTCAAAGGTGATTTTGTTGAGGGTTCTGGCTGTTGTCAAGATGTAGCCAGAACCAATAAAGAAATGGGCAAGTGAACTAAACAGAACTTTCTCAAAAGAAGAAATTCCAATGGCCAAAAAACACATGAAAAAATGCTCACCATCTCTAGCAATAAAGGAAATGCAAATTAAAACCACGCTAAGATTCCACCTCACCCCTGTTAGAATAGCCATCATCAGCAACACCACCAACAACAGGTGTTGGCAAGGATGCGGGGAAAAAGGAACCCTCATACACTGTTGGTGGAAATGTAAACTAGTACAACCACTCTGGAAAAAAATTTGGAGGCTACTTAAAAATCTAAACATTGATCTACCATTTGATCCAGCAATACCACTCTTGGGGATATACCCAAAAGACTGTGACACAGGTTACTCCAGAGGCACCTGCACACCCATGTTTATTGCAGCACTAGTCACAATAGCCAAGTTATGGAAACAGCCAAGATGCCCCACTACTGATGAATGGATCAAGAAAATGTGCTATCTATACACAATGGAATTTTATGCAGCCATGAAGAAGAACAAAATGTTATCATTCACTGGTAAATGGATGAATTTGGAGAACATCATTCTGAGTGAGGTTAGCCTGACCCAAAAGACCAAAAATCGTATGTTCTCTCTCATATTCGGACATTAGATCAAGGGCAAACACAACAAGGGGATTGGACTTTGATCACAAGATTAAAGCTTTAGCACACAAGGGAGATATGAGGATAGGTAAGGCACCTAAAAAAATAGATAGCATTTGTTGCCCTCAACACAGAGAAACTAAAGCAGATACCTTAAAAGCAACTGAAGCCAATAGGAGAAGGGGACCAGGAACTAGAGAAAAGTTTAGATCAAAAAGAATTAACCTATACCACTCTTGGGGATATACCCAAAAGACTGTGACACAGGTTACTCCAGAGGCACCTGCACACCCATGTTTATTGCAGCACTATTCACAATAGCCAAGTTATGGAAACAGCCAAGATGCCCCACTACTGATGAATGGAGTAAGAAAATGTAGTATCTATACACAATGGAATTTTATGCAGCCATGAAGAAGAATGAAATGTTATCATTTGCTAGTAAATGGATGGAATTGGAGAACATCATTCTGAGTGAGGTTAGCCTGACCCAAAAGACCAAAAATCATATGTTCTCCCTCATATGTGGACATTAGATCAAGGGCAAACACAACAATGGGATTGGACTTTGAGCACATGATAAAAGCGAGAGCACACAAGGGAGGGGTGCTCCCTAAAAAACTAGCTAGCATTTGTTGCCCTTAACGCAGAGAAACTAAAGCAGATACCTTAAAAGCAACTGAGGCCAATAGGAAAAGGGGACCAGGAACTAGAGAAAAGGTTAGATCAAAAAGAATTAACCTAGAAGGTAACACACACGCACAGGAAATTAATGTGAGTCAACTCCCTGTATAGCTATCCTTATCTCAACCAGCAAAACCCTTGTTCCTTCCTATTATTGCTTATACTCTCTCTGCAACAAAATTAGAGATAAGGGCAAAATAATTTCTGCCGGGTATCAAGGGGGTGGGGGGGTGAGGGAAGGGGTGGAGTGGTGGTAAGGGAGGGGGTGGGGGCAGGGGGGAGAAATGACCCAAGCATTGTATGCACATATGAATAAAAAAACACAAAGATGTAGCCAGGGTGCAGGCTCTGGCAGCTTATGCCTGTACTCATAGCTATGAAGGAGGCAGAGATCGGGCGGATCACAGTTCAAGGCCAGCCTGGGCAAATAGTTCATGAGACGCTATTTCGTAAATATTCAACACAAAAAAGGGCTGGTGGAGTGACTCAAGTGGTAGAACACCAACAAACAAGCATGAGGCCCTGAGTTCAAACGCCAGTGCCACACACACACACACACACACACACACACAAGATGCAGCAAGGGCTGCGTCCTGTGAGGGTCTGGTGGAGGAGAGGCACCCTCACCGGGCTGTTGGTAGGAGGCCTTGGCTCCTCAGGACTCAGTCTCCCCCCAGAGCTGCTTGAGCATCCTCACCACATAGCAGCCAGCTTTCACCACAGTGGGATCTCCAAGGGAGAGCGAGTAAAATGACACACCCTCTATGACGTAGACTCAGAAACCACAGACTGTCATTCCCAAGGTCTTGTTGGTTCCACAGGTCAACCACATTCAATACAAAGGGGACAGGAGGCACCTGGATGTAAATACATGGCATTGGAGCTATCTTGGCAGCTGTCTAGGGTAGCATTTGTTCATACCATTGTGCTGGTCAGGAGCACAGTGAGCAAGAAAAGATGGGGCTGAACTGGGCACCAAGGCTGACGCCTGTAATTCTGACTACTTGGGAGGCTGAGATTAGGAGGATCAAGGCTCGAGGCCAGCCAGGATAAATAGTGTGCAAGACCCTATCTCCAAAATAACTAGTACAAAATGAACTGGAGGTGCAGCCCCACTAGAGTGCCTGCTTTGCAATCTTGAAGCCCTGGGTTCAAATCCTACTCCCATGAAAGAAAGAAAGAAACAAAGAAAAAGATGGTTGCTGAGAAGGCAACATCCAACATTCCTCTTCTCATTCTCTCCACTCAGTGCCCAGAGTGTGGGGCTATCATGTGATCCAGGCCTGGCAATGAGCTTACACTCTGGGACTTGTTCCTTTTGCAGTGCTGGGATGGAATGTAGTGCCTTGCACATGATAGGCAAGAGCTGTACCACTGAGCCCAGCCCCAGTCCCAACCCTGGACTTTGCTGCCACTAACCCAACCTAATGGGAGAGTTTGGCTGTTGCTGTTCCCCTAGGTTTGCTGAGCTGCTCAGTCAGCTATCAGCCCATGCCTGATGCCATTTTTGCCACCATGTCACAAAAGCTTGCTGAAGAATGAAGGCAAAACAGGATGGTAGAGCTAAAGATACAGAATGAGAAAGGAGAAGAGAGCCAGGAAGTACTTGTCCTTTGCCTGAGCACCAGATCCAGCCTTGCCTGCAGCCATCCATCTCTTTTTCTGAATATTTCAGTACCAGAAGTCAATCCTTTACTTAGCTCATAACAATCAGGAAGGGGGTTTCTGACAGTTGAGACCAAATGATCAGGATACCATCCACAGAGGAGCGGATACACACAGCATGTTCCCTCCACACTGGAACATCGCTCAGTCAGGAACAGGGTGAGGCTCTGACACACGCTATGACATGGAGGGACCTTGAAGACACCTTGCACAATGGGAGAACCAGACACAAGGCCCCACAATGTGACTCCATTGATAGGAACCATCCAGAACAGGTGAATCCAGAGACAGGAAGTGGACTCATGGTTGCCAAGGGCTGGGAGGAGATGGGGGGTGACTACTCATGGCACTTGGTGTTTGTAGGAGGTGATGAAGAAGTAAGAAAGGACAGAGAAATGGCAGCCACAGAGCATTATGAATGCAATGAATGTAACTGCCTTGTGCACTTTAAAATGATGTGTAATAAAAAATAATAAGCCTGGCACCGGTGGCTCACACCTGTAATCCTAGCTATGCAGGAGGCAGTGATCAGAAAGATCGCTGTTCAAAACCAGCCCAGGCAAATAGTTCGTGAGACCCTACCTCAAAAAACCCTATCACAAAATATTGGGCTGGTGGAGTGGCTCAAGGGCCCTGAGTTCAAGCCCCAACACTGCAAATAAATACATAAATAAAGATTGAGATGCATTTACTTGATGTTTGCCTTCCCCTCTGCTGGCCCCTGTCCCTCCCACGCTCCTTCCTTCTGGATCCCAAGGGCCTCTTCATATTCTCCCCAGTGTTTCATGCAGAATCACTTCTCCTCCCAGGTCTGGCCACACAAAGGCATGTGACCCACCCTGACCGTCTGATCCTCCAGCGCCCTCTGACTGCTCTGCACCTCCTCTATTTCTTCTGCACCTTCTCTATTTCTTCCAATTTCCTACACCAGCCTGTGTCTGTATAGTCACTGTTTTCTCCCTCATCCCCAAATGTCAGCCTTTCTCCTGGCCCGCATTCCATTACAGCAACCTGGTGGACTAGGTATACTTACGCACAGACGTCCAGGGTGCCGCTGAGGGCAGAAAGTCAGGATGCTACTTATGTTTGAATTATGTTTTGCAAGAACATAAGTGCATGAAAATGGATGGGGAAAAACAAAAAGTGACCCTGTGATCTCCCCCAGAAGGGAGTGTGGCTGTGGGATGGAGTTTGATCTGTTAGGTTGCAGTTATACTAGGAAGAAAGCATGAGTGAGTTATGTTTGGAATTGAAATGGTTCAAAAGGGAATTGGCTTTGGGGAGTGTCTGGGGGTGGGGCTGGGTTCTGGTCCTCCCTGTTGATCTTGAGATGGCCTCCAGCACCTCCCCCTCCAACAGAAGTGTACCAGCACTCAGCCTGCAAGTCAGTGTCACTGGATACCAAGTCCTTGGTAGAGCTGGGCCAGGGGCACCAAATGTCTGGTGCAGTCCTGGCTGTAGTATGCCCCTCCCCCATGCAGCATCCACCTCAGGGAAGGGACAACTATCGACTCCCACAGTGTTCAAGGTGCTGTGTGGGCACAGGTGGTGTGTGAGTGGAGACTGCTTCTCCCAGGGGTGCTGTTTTTCATTTTAATGTTTTTTCCCTGGTTAGAGAAAATATGCTTTAAGAATTGAATACAATGTCTGTAAATATTTTAGTTTCTACCTCTAATTACAGGGCTCTCCCTTGGTCCTTCCCTGGGGTGGGCGTCCTAGGGCCTGCAAAATGTTGAGAAGCGTCCCTGGTCCCTCTACAGCAGAAGCACCCCAATAGTGACAGCCACACATGTCCCAGTGTCACCTGGAGATAGAATTACCCAGTTGAGACCCCCTGGGTCAGGGGACATCATGAACCCCAGGAGACCCGGTGCACGACTGCCTGCCCTGCTGTGGTTCTAGTACAGTACCCATATTGACACCCACACACTTAGGGTGGAGGAGAGAAGAGGTCAGCCCCAGAAGCTGGGGTCCCCTGGCTCATAGCATCTGTCCCTCGGGATTGTGTTCTGTTCTCTGATGGGAGCTGGGGTTGAACTCAATTCTTTTTCCCATAATAATTCAATTTCTTAACATTCATACCTTAACATTTGGGGCTGGGTCATTCTCTGTGGGGGTGTCCTGGGCCCTGCAGGGTGCCAAGCGTCCCTGGCCTTGCCAGGGGCTGCTGCAGTCATAACAACCACAAATGTCCCCAGACATGGCCTAGTGTCCCTTGTGGCAGAATCACCCCTCCCCATTGAGAACAAGTACTCTAAAGGATAGAAGTTTTTTTTTTTTTTAAATCACAATATAAAGCACTTTTTTAAATTAACAATAATTTCTTAACTTTAATAATTGCCCATTTGGGCACACTTCCACAGATGTCTCCATACATATCACATGTGTATATTGGGGGCAGGTGGGCTTTTTTTTTTTTTTCTTTCTGCAGTTCCATCCATTTTCCTGCAAATGACATAATTTCATTTTTCTTTATGTCTGGTAATATTCCATTCTATATAGAGATATAGATATATAGATATATATAATATGCCTTATTGATTCTACTGTTATTGGACACATAATCTGATTCCACAGTTTGCCCATTGTGAAGAGAGATACAGTAAAACACATGTGTATAGGTACCTCTCCTGTACAGTGACTTTGCACTATTTTAGATATGTGCTGAATAGTAGTAGTATGGTAGAGTCATAAGTTAGGTCTATTTTTATTTGAGGAAATTCCATACTGATTTCCATAGTGTTTGAAGTGGTTTAAGTGTCTGTCAACACTGTATGAGGGCTCCTTTTCTCTTGCATGTTTACCAGCATTTGTTGTTGTTTGATTTCTTGCTGATAACCAATAACCAAGAAGGAATCTCAGTATAGTTTTGATTTTATGTTTCCTTTATAACGAAGGATGTTGAACATTGCTTCATGTATTTTTTAGCCTTATGTATTTCTTCTTCTGACAACTGTCTATTCCATTGATTTGCCCATTTATTGATTGGATTATTTGTTCTCCTTCTTTGTTTTTGAGCTTGTTGCATATACTGCGTATTAATCCCTTATCTATTGAATAACTGGTTCAGGTTTTCTCCCACTCTTTGACATGTCTTTTGATTCTGGTAACTATTTCTTTTGATACTCAGAAACTTTTTAATTTGATGCAGTTCTATTCATCAAAATAATCCCTTTCATTTCTGTCCTACAGGAAATTATGCATGATTGTATCTTCCCTAGTTTTTCCTATAATAGTTGCAATATTTTAGGTCTTACATTCAGATATTTGGTCCATTTATAGTTGACTTTTTACAAGGTGAGAGAAAAGGTCTAGTAGTAGTCTTTGGCATGTAGATATCCAGCGTCCCCAGCTTACATGACAAGTCCCTTACCCTTCTTCTAAGATGAGTGTCTAGATCCTGTGCTTCCCAAGGATCCCAACTGTGTGGAAGGCATTGCAGAGAGTGTGTGTTCCTTTTTTCGTTTTGTGGTACTGGGGTTTGAACTCAGGACCTACACCTTGAGCAACTCCACCAGCCCTTGTGATGGGTTTTTTTGAGGCAGGGTCTTACAAACTATTTGCTTGGGCTGACTTCAGTCTGAAATTCTCCTGATCTCTGCCTCCTGAGTAGCTAGGATTACAGGCGTGAGCCACCAGCACCTGGCAAAACAGAGAGCCTCCTTTCGCTATAGTTCTTAGGTAGACTTTATTACCTCTTGGATTTTTTTTGTTTTTCTGTACTGGGGTTTGAACTCAGGTCTTCACGCTTGATAGGCAGATGCTCTTACTGCTTGAGCCACTCCACCAGCCCCATGCCTCCAACAGATGAGGAAAATAAGGTCTGGACGTGCCTGTAAGTGGCATAGCTGGGACTTGAACCTTGGTTTCCTAAAGCTTCACTCAGCAACACTCCAGTGCAAAAGTTATTTCTGTGCATCAGAATACACACCCTGGGCACAGTCAGGAGCCCCATGCTGGTAAATGTGCCTTACAGCTCTAATATGGAGACAGAAGCCACAGTGGGATCAGTAGTGATTTCCAATTGAAACCCCAAAGTCCTCAGCCTCCCTTAATGTCCCCCTGTGTGTCTTCCCATTTCTCTCCCCCACAAGAGGCATGGCCAGTTGTATCTAATGAGTCCCCCATTGTTGGGCACTTAGCATGTTCCCCTTTTCAGTATCAGAAGGGCCTCAGTTTCTTGATTCTTACCTGCTAAAAGAGCTCCACCTCTGGGGCCCCCAATCTTTTACCAGCCAGGCCATGAGTTTGGAACTCCAAGTACCATGGTGACCCTGTGGGTCCATGTCCCCATCCCAAAGAAAAATGCAGATGTCCAGAGACAGGGTGGGCCTGGGCCTCCCATCTCAGGAGCAGTAGGGGCCAGTGGTGACAATGGGCAAAGAGGGCTTCCTCTCCCCAGGGAAAGCTGACCAGGTGCATGGAGCCAAAGGCTTCTTCTCCACTTGAGAGTAGGGGACAATTGCCTGTCCTGATTCTTCAAGACTCCAATTCCTGGCTCATATCTCTGCCTGCTAGCTGTCCATCTTTCTTGTACTTAACAATCTAGCCACAGTGGCCAGCTCTGAGCACATTGTCCACCCCTGTGTGATTTTGGTGGGAGGTTCGCCAAACTCCTCATTGCCCATCCATTAAGTGAATGTCCCCTACTGTCAATTTCGGGGCAACACACCATTTCCTGTGCTAATTCCTGCACAAGTGAAAATCTAGTTCACCTCCACCACGAGAATGCCCCACCTCCCCACTCCTGAAGCTCCTGGAACTCTTTTCCCCAAAAAGACACAAACGGCAGCTTACAGAGTCTTTTCTTTCAAGAAAAAAAAGAGCAAAGGTTCTTAAAAGTCTGGACTGAACAGTCATGTCACAAGACAAGGATCCACCGTCCCGTGCCTCCCACATGCCCCCCAGCTCTCCACAGGGACATCCCCTGTGGGCGAGCAGTAGGAATAGAAGTGGATCCTGCCCCAGGTAGAGGTCTGCTTCCACCCTCAGGGACACTGGACACTTTGCAGCATGTGGAACGCAAAGAGGAGGCACTGGTAGGCCGCAGGGACACAGCCGTGACTCCGCAGAGCACTCAGTGAGTAGCAGGCTCTGGGTTGGCCTGGCTCCCGGTGGGTGAGCAGCAGCCCCTCACCTTCGCCACACAGTACCAGCTGGTCCTGAGTGGCACCAAAGTTGACCTACCAAGGGTGAGAAGCTGAGGTCATGGGGAGAAGGAGCTCCTGCACCTGCCCCCAGCCCCAGCCCAAGTGAACTGAACTGACAGCCCCACCTGAGTCTTAATGCCTGCCCCACCTGGAAGCCCAGGCTCCGCTGTACTGGGGAAAACCAAGGCTCAAATGGGGACTTCCCTACCCATGGCCACCCTATAAGACTTCCACTCTTAATCCTATGCCCCCTCATTGAGCATTAGTGTCCCAGCTTCAAGTGAGGTCACTTGTTTTTTCTTTTTTTGTGTGTGGTACTGGAACCCAGGACCTTGCTACACCCCATCCTTTAAATTTTTTTTTTTAAAAAAAAATTTTTGGTGGGATTAGGGTTTGAACTCAGGGCTTTATGCTTGCAAAGCAGGTAATCTACCCCTAGAGCCACACTTCCAGTCCACTTTGTTCTGGTTATTTTGGAGATGGGGTCTTCAGAACTATTTGCCTGGGCTGGCCTTGAATTACAATCCTCCTGAGCTCAGCCTCCCAAGTAGTTAGGATTATAGGTGTTAGTCACCAATGCCTGGTATGAAAATTTTTCTTTTTTGAAACAGGGTCTCACTGTGTAGCCCAGGGTGGACTTGAACTCTCAATCCTTCTGCTTCAGCCTCCTGAGTGCTGGGATTGCAGATGTGTACCACCACACTCAGCTGGTTTTCTTTCTTTTTTTTCTGGTACTGGGGTTTGAACTCGGGGTCCACTCCACCAGCCCTTTTTGTGATGGGATTTTTTCAAGATAGGGTCTCGAAAACTATTTGCCCAGTGCTGGCTTCGAACCCCCATCCTCCTGATTTCTGCCTCCTGAGTAGCTAGAATTACAGGGGTGAGCCACTGGCGCTGGGTCCAGTTGGTTTTCTTGATTGTTTTTCTGTTTTGTTTGGAGATAGGTTCTCATCTCCCTATGTTGTTCATGCTGGTTTCCAACTCCTGGGCTCCAGAGGTCTTCCTGCCTTAATCTCCAGGCACACTCCACCTCATGGGCTCGATTTTGCAGTTTTTACACATATGGGCCAAAACGTTTAATTATTATTATTATTATTATTTGCAGGAGTCAAATGCTTCCCGGGGCCCCCGCCTCTCACCTGCAGTGTCCCGTCGCTCAGCAGCAGCAGCAGCGCCTGTGGAGCTGTGATGAAGCGCAGCAGGCAGAGGCTGGGCGCGGCGGGCGGCGTGGGTTCGGACGCCGTCCCCTCCTGTGGACGCGCTAGGTCAGGGCCACCGGTCCCCCGCCTCCCGTCCATCGCCAGCCCAGCCCGCCCGGACCTCACCTCTCGCAGCCGTCTCTGCATGTAGCAGGCCAAGAGCCTCAGCACCGCCAGCTTGGCGCGCAGCGGGCCCCGCACGTCCCTCAGGGCGAACGTCTGAAGGTCCCCGCGTGAAGGTAAATAGCACACTTGGCTGCGGGCGAGGGGTGTGTGAGAGTGGCGCCCGGTGGACACCTTCCCATCCACCATGCCCCCCACCTCTGGCCTGTCACCCCTAAATGCACCCCTCCCATCTCCCAGTTGACTCCAGGCTGCTTGCCTCCAACTAAGTCCAGATCCCAGCCCTCTTCCTTGACCACCGCCGCTGCCTGGCTGTCTAGTCCGGCCACCTCCCTGCTGGTCCTTTGTCATTCCCGCCAGAAAGACTGAGTAGTGGCACAGCATGTGCTTATTCTCTGGCCCACACCAAACAGGCTATCTGAGGTCTCCTTCCCCTTGTCTCATTCACTCTAGCTTCTTCACCATTCCTTATATCTGCCACCTTCAGCCCCATCTGGGAGACTTTGCATATGTTGTTCCCTGTGTCTCTAATGCTGTTTCAGGTGGCCTTTTGTGTGTGGTGGGGGGAGCCTGGGGATCAAACAGAGCCTCACAAATAGTAGCCAAACGCTCTCCCACTGAGCCACATCTCCAGGCCATTGGCTCCTTGTTATTTGCGTATAACCTGAACATGACTTCCTCAGAGACCCCTTCCTCACCACCCTTGCCCTCCTAACCTGCACCTTCACATGGTTTATTTCCTTCAGAAAAACACCAGCTGAAGTCAACTTAGTCATTCATTTGTTTAGCATAGTCTACCAGCAGGTGCTTAATACAAATACTTGAGGAATGAATGAAAAAAGGTGGAAGAAGGCCTGGTTCCCACAACTTACCCTCCTGGGGGGCGCAGGGCCATGTGGGTGCCATCTCGAAACAGGACACCACTGCCCCCATCTGAAAGCTGGTAGCCAAAGCCATACTTGCTGGAATAGTCTACCCACTTGGAAACCCAGAGGATGGGCTGCTGCTCCCCAGGGAGGTCCTGTGTGGCTGCTGGGCACAAAAGCAAGGTGAGCTGAGCAGGGTAAGGTGGGACCCCAGGCAGGGGCTGGGCAGGGACCTGGGGCTTTCCCAGTGGGCTAGCAGGCTGAGCAGACATGGGCAGGAGCCCACAGTTTCCTGACCAGTGCCTTGCAGGAGAGAATGCAGGCTCACGAGACACCTCTGGAAATGACTGATCCTGGATTGCTTGTGATGTCCATGAGTTTTGTTTTATTTTATTTAAATTTTTTTGTATTTAAAAATAAAAATCATTCAACTCAGGGCACAGCTGGAGAAGAGGCATTTCTAAAGTTGTCCAGCACAGTGGGATGACTTTAGACGATAATTCATCAAATATTTAAAAATAGCCAGTAGAGAGGATTTTGAATGTTCTCAACACAAAGAAATGATAAATATTTGAGGTGATAGATGCACTAATGACCCTGATCACTACACCCTGTGTACATGTATCAAAATGTCACACTGGGTTGGGGCTTAGTGGTGACTGCTTGATCAGTGATGAGAGGCCCTGGGCTCATTACTGGCACCACGCACAAAAGTCACGTTATTGTCCATAAATGTCTACTATCATGCCAATTAAAAATAAAAATATAAAAATCATTACTAAAAGTAGTTGCTCAATGCTACATGGGACCCTGGGATAGAAAAAGAGGGTGCTTGTGGAAACTGGAGACATGCATGTACATAGTGTGTGGTATACTCAGTACAGCAGCCCTGTGCGGGTTGCTCAGTTTAGCAACGTGCCTTGGTCACATACACTATGACCAGCTCACGTGCAAAGAGGTGAGTGGTGGACAGGGGTAGTCAGTATTATCTTTGTAACTTTTCTATAAATCTCAAATTATTTTTCTATTTATTAAATTTTTAAAAATTAGCTCTAGTTGATAAAGGGCCTCTTTTTATTTTATTTATTGGGTTTTTGTGTTGTTTTGTTTTGTTTTTTGAGGCAGGGTCTCAAAGCTGGCCTGAAATTCACTAGGTAGACCAGCTAGCCTTTAACTCTTTTTTTTTTTTTTTCTTTTTCTTTTTTGGTAGTACTGGAAGGTTCTCTTGCTTGTTAGGCAGCTACCACTTGAGCCATATGTCCAGTCACAGCTGGCCTTGAACTCTTTTGCATACTTTTTTGTGTGTGTGATACTGGGGTTTGAACACAGGGCCTTCACCTTGAGCCACTCCACCAGCCCTATTTTTGTGAAGGGTTTTTTGAGATAGGGTCTTGAGAACTGTTTGCCCTGGCTGGCTTTGAGCTCTGATCCTCCTGATCTCTGCCTCCTGAGAAGCTAGGATTACAGGCATGAGCCCCCGGTGCCGGGCTTTCTTTTTTGTCAGTACTGAGGTTTGAATTTGGGATTTCTTGCTTGCTAGGCAGGAGCTCTACTGCTTGAGTTATACCTTTAGTCCTTGGCCTTGAATCTTGATTCTCCTGCCTCTGCGTTCTGAGTACTGGAATGACAGGTATGTGTCACCTCACATAGCTAATGGGAGTCTTTAAAGTTTGGAGTCCTAGCCAAGTATGGCTGCACACCTGTAATCTCAGCATTTGGGAGGCTGAGGCAGGATGACAGCAAGTTCCAGGCCAGCATGGGCTACACATGAAGACCTGTCTCAAAAAGAAAAAGTCTACAGTTCTTGTTGTACAGTCAGGAGAAGTTGAAGAGACAGAATCAAAATGGATCACACAGGAAGAAAAGGTTCCCCATTGGGGGAAGCTGACCTCCAGCTGGGATCTGGGGTCCTGTCTCAGAGCAGAAGACTGTGGGTGGCTAGCGGGGTGAAGGGAGAGAAGGAGGAAGGTTTGGGTGCTGGAACACTGAGGGATGGGACAGGGTCTTATCTGGAGTGTGGCAGATGGACAGACACAGGGCTCCATGATGGTTTCCTGGCCAAAGTTAATTCCCCAGCCAGGTTTCCCTTGGCCTGCTCTTTGACCTTCAAGCAAGACTGGGTTAAGAATTTTAGAGATCCCTGAACCTGAAAGAAGGCTGACCCCCAGAGCCTTCCTCAATATATGTTGTGCACCAAACGGCAAAGCAACTTGCTAGAAGTCACCATACCCTGATGTTTCCCAGGGGAGCCCCAGAAATACCCAGGAGAAATACCCTGTGCATGGAGACATGGGCAATCATCCCTGGACACTAAGAGAAAGGGCCAGGCTGGGCTCCTACCCACAGGGCCAACATCCAGACAGAGCCGCAGTTTCCTGATGGCTGCCTCCACCTCCAGCTGTGGGCTCCCATTGGAACCTGAGGAGACAGAGCTATATATAGGAGATATACAGGCCTGGGATCCCACCAAGAGGAGTCCCTCTAACCAACCTCCTCCAGACTCCTGCAACCAGGAAAGTGTCAGCGCAAACCCAGAAGAACCCAGTCATCATGCCCATGTTCCGGGTGGGAAAATTGAGGCTGGGAGCAGGACTGTGACCCCCAGCAAGATGTAGTCAGTACCTCCATGTCTAGATGCTTCCAGCTCACCAAAAGCCCCTACATGGGAAAAGGTCTGCTCACCTGCTGAATCACTTCGCAGGGTCCCTTGCATGAGCAGGTAGATGGGGGCCTCAGGGTAGGGAGCCCTTCTCTGGGATAGGGAGACCTTTGGGAGGAGCAGCAGAGAGGTGAGGGATAGCCCCCACCCCTGAGAGAGGCCTGGGTGGGTGAGGGGCTCCAGGATTCCCCCAAGGGCCCTCCCCAGCCTCTCCCTCTACCTGGCATATGAAGGAATTGTTACCACCTTTGATAAAGCCCGGGAGTTTTTCAAAGGCATACAGTAGGCACTCAGTAAGTGTTATAAAATGAACCAATGGGTGGAAATAGGGTCCCATGTCCTTGGGGAGCCCCAAGGACAGGTAGATATGAAGGACAGATGGGTCCCAGCCCCAGTGGGTCAGGAAAGAACCTCTAAAAGGGAGGGTTTCTGGCCTGGGGGCTCCAGAGCAGGTTGGAGCTTCTAGCAAGTGGTTCATGAAAGCCTTCCCAGAAGAGGGAGCCTCAGAGTGACCAGGGATGCCCTCCGTGGCCCCCCATCTCTCCCTGATAGCTCACCTCGCTGCCCCACTCCATCAAGTCAAGTTCTGGCCCCTCTTCTCCTGGGCCTGGGGCCTCTTTGGGAGTGAAGGGGCCTGAGGGAGGTACAAGGTTCTACGGAGCCTGCCACTCACAACCACCAGGGGTATGGAGTGGTGGTGACCAGGTGGGAGGCATGGTCAGGTGGGAGTAAGGCAGCACAGGTGTGGGCAGGTGAGCTACTCACAGGGTGGCCTGCACTGCGTCCGCAGCAGCTGACCCACCTTCCGAAATAGCCTGCCCAGAGGTGGGGGGAAGGCAAAGATGGGTGGGCTGTGGCAGGAGTGGGGGGGCAGTCGCTGTGGAGTGAAGCCCTGCCGAGTGGGGGGTTTGGGGTTAGCTCCAGCTCACATTGCCTGGCTCCCCAGCACTTGGTCCCAGTGGACCCCCAGTTGACATCATCATGCTGGGTCAGCCCTTGGGGCCACTGCCCACCTGTGTGAAGAAATCATCCTGCAGCAGGTGATCCAGGCTGGGCCGCTCAGCTGGGTTGGGTGCCAGGAGGCGGGCAATGAGGCGTCGTGCATTGGGTGACAAGTGGGCAGGCTCCGGGTAGTGGCCATTACGGATGTTTTGGTACATCTCTGATAGGGGTGCCCCCGTGAAAGGTGGGATGCCAGTCAGCACTGTGTACCTGGATGTGGTGAGGGGAGGAATGAGGTGTGCTCCCACCTACCTACGCACACCTGGCCATACCCACCTCCACGCCCCAACTCTGTACACATATTGGGTCTACCTTTCCACACCTGTGCTCCATGTACTCACACCTGGTCATTCCTTTGCATGCAGCTCAGTAGATATCATCTATCTGTCCACCGGCCTCTACCTCATCACCTGTAACACCTGCATACACCTTTCCAGTTCCTGCTAATGCATGTTTACACCTGCCCCACTGCTGCATAGCCTCACATCTGCACACTCATGCCCTGCAACTGCCACCTGCCCACATCTGGCCACACTTCTATTCACACTCACACATACATACACACATATAGCTTACTCATACTTGCACATTCAAATGATGTCAGGTGTGTTTTCACCTGCCCCCACCTGTCCACTTGTATGCTTACACCTGCCATGCTCCATTCAGCCTTCCCTGGGCACACGCACACCCATTCTGAACTGCCTGTGCATGCTCACTCCTGCATGAACCTGGTCCCACCTGGGCTGTCCTGCCTGCTTCCCCAGACACCAATGCTGTGATCCCACTCACATTATGCAACCCAGAGCCCAGATGTCTGACTGGCATGAGTGTCCATTTCTGGATATCACCTCTGGGGCCAGAAAGTTTGGAGTCCCGCAGAGCACTCTGGGAGGAGAAGAATAGGGGACTCAGGAAAGCTGGGGCTCCATGCCAGATTTGGGGGCACTCAGGACCTCCCACTCTCACCTGTGGCAGTGACCCTCTGGCCCCACCCTGGTGGCTAACCCCAGGTCTCCGATCTTCACTTCCATGTTCTTGTTTAGAAAGAAATTACCTGCAGGTAGAGGAGTGGTGGTGTGTGCAAGGGCAGGCACAGTCCCCAGGTCCCAGCTCCCTGATTCCTTCCCCCTTCCCCACTCACTGAGCTTCAGGTCTCTGTGCACAATGTGCCGCTGGTGCAGGTAGCGCAGTCCACTGACCAGGCCCCGTAGGTAATAGCGCACCTCAGGCTCCGTCAGGGTCTGTCGTGCCTTCAGCACATGGGCCAAGGACTGCAGGGCCCGGCCAGCATTAAGTGGGCAGTGAATTCAAGGGGCTCAAGAAGGCAAAGGGAAACTCAAGTTGACCAGGGCAGACAGGGCTGGTGGCAGGGTGGGCACAGGTGAGCCAAGTTGGGACATATGAGCTCAGATGGGCCAGAAGATCAAACGTGAACACAACGTGGGCATATGCTGGGCTCAGGTGTACTTAAGTAGGCAAAGTGAGTTTAATTGGGGTCTATGAAGGGGCACACCTAAGTTCAGTTGGACCAAGGTGGACATGGCTAAGGGCAGAAGGGGCTCAGTGAGCACAGGTGTCTACAGATGGGCATAGGTGAGACCAGGTGTACCTAGGTGAGTGGAAAGAGCCTAGGTTGGCACAGGTGGGTGAGGATGGACACTGGTGACAGTGCATGATGTGGGCACAGGTAGAAACAGAGATAGCATGGTAGATAGGATTGGGATGAGCAGAGTTACACAGCAGTATGGAGTGGGCGTGCCCCACTCTCTGGCCCCGCCCTATAGCCCCGCCCTCAGATCACCTGGTGGCTGCAGTACTCCAGCACCATGTACACGTGGTCCCGGTCAGCGAAGTGTCCGTGGAAGGCCACAATGTTTCGGTGCCGAAGTCGGCTGTGCAGGGCAATCTCATGCTCCACCTGTGGGCACCGCCCCACACATACGGAGCTCGAAGGTGCCGCCAAGGTTGCCCCACAGGTGCCCCCCAGCATTCAGTTCCACTGCATGCACCCTGCACCCACAGCAGGAAGGAAAGACAGGGACTCCCTGTGATCATGCTGCAGGATGAGGGGCATACCTTCCTCCGAGGGCGCAGGTGTCCAGCATCGCCCCCACCCCATGGCACTACCTTGAGTGCAAACACAGCGCTGGTGGACATGTCTGTCAGCTTGTAGCAGCGACTGAAGGCGCCCTGCATTAGAGGTGGATCGGCTGCTCAGCCACAGGAGTGCCCAGGTGTGTGCCAGCCGGCAGTATTCACAGAAACACAGAGCCACCAGGAACCTTGGTGCCAGGGATTTTCATACACACATGGGACAAAAAGACACACAGCTCACACTCTCAACACATGGACTCAGAAAACACAAACCTTGGCCGTACACTTAGGGACAGGACATGTAATACATCCCAAGCTGGCTGCACAGTCCATGGACCACAATTCAGTGTCTGCATCCACCACGCCCACATCCACCACATGGGCACAACATGGCACCTGAACATGCAGCCCAGTCTGTGGGCACAGCGCGTGGACATACAACACAACACATGGATGAATGACACACGACACACAGATGCCATACATAAACCCACAACAAATGAACACGACATTAGACACATAATTCAACCCATGGACGTAGCATACAGACACACAGATCAACACATGAACAACACAAACACACCCGACCTGGGTGCACAGAGAACGCAATAAGTGTCTGGACACACAGTCCAACACCTGGATACCCAACACGCAGACACACAAACACAGTTCCTAGACACACAATAAAACGCATGCACACACATGTGAGCACACAACTCAACAGCTGGATACTCAACTAAGACACACAGAAACACAGACACCCAAATACAATAGAAGGAGATGCAACACACAGACACACAAACAGCACAGGAATGAAATACACAGAGCCACAACACAACACTCCAGCACAGATAGCACAGAAAAGTTTAGCACATTCAGATGCTCAACGCATTCCCGCACACGCCTGGGAACAACACAACCGAGAAGCATACAGGGCACAGGGAGGAGCACCCACACCCCAAAAAGACAGCCCACAAACAGCGCGCCTACTACGGTTCCCGCCGCACAATCCACGCTGCGCTGGCGGGACACCACAGCCCCAGACGCCTGACCCGTGCAAGCCCAGGGCCAGACCCCAAACTCACAGGACACAGATCACATGCAGAGACAAAAGCCAGGAGCGTCACACACACCTCTGCTCCGGCCTTCGCGAGCACACTCCAGCCCCGCCCCTCCTGGCTGAGACACCCCTCTCCCCAGCCAGTTCCTTGCCGGGGTCTTGTGGTACGGCGGCCCCCACCTTGCCGATCAGCTTCCCGCGCCGGTATACACGCCCCGAGCCGGGGTCGCGCAGGAAGGCGGGCTCCATCTGTGCTGAGGACAGTGGCGCAGCCGGCGGTCCCCGCTGCGCCGCGCTCTGAGCCCACGAGCAGCCCCGGCACGTCTATTGGTGGGGGAGGGGAAGGGGGAGGGGAAGGGGCGGGACGGGGCGGAGCCCTGACGCCCCAGGGCAGGTGCAGCGGCAGCACTGTGCCGCTGGGGCTGGGGAAGTACAGCGACCAGAGCTTCGCGGGTCCCCGCGCCAAAGCAGCGCCAGGAGCCGCGCTCAATCCATTTGTTCTTCCAGCAAGCTAGGAACTGATACTGCGCCCATTTCGCTAAGCGGGAAACTGAGGCTCCGGGCTAATCTAGTTCTCTCGAGGAGGCCTCTCCGGGACGGGGGCTGCAAGGTGGCTGTTTCTCAGGTCTTTCCCCAAAGTATGCTTGAGACTTGAGACTGGTGTTCACGGGGTACCACAGAGCGGGGGTGTCATATATGATGAAGACTCAGCATCAGAAGGCTGTGGGAGCTGGTGTCTGTGACTCCTGGTAGAGGTGCCAAGTGGGTATGTCCCTGAGGTGGTGACTTGGGAGCTGTAGGTGAATGAAGAGAGAGTGGGTGGCCTTGGACCGTCCGGGAACCAAGGGGATTTCTCTGAGCACCAGACTTGACTCAACTCTCTTCCCATGTGCTGTCATTTCACTGTCCACATGGATCTGGGATCCAGGGCCATCCCCATGTGAGCACATGGAGGCCCAGGGAGGACATGTCATTTGCCAGGCCAGAAAGGGACAGCTTTCTCTGGGAGCCACAGTACTAATCCCCAAAAGTTGCATAACACAATGAATGGGGAGGGTTAGCGGGGCTCGGTGTGGCTGGAATCAGGCTTTTGAAATCTGGCCTGGTCATACCACAGGGGACAGGAAACATCTACTGAATGGACACCTGTGTATCAAATGTTGTGTTATCCAGGTGTAGATGACCCCCAGGACCCAGCGTGTCTTATGGAACAAGGTTGGGCACCTTTGTTGGGATCTGGTCTCAGGGCCCAGGCTGAGGATTCCAGCCAGCTGGCTTGGGCCTGGGAGCCCATGTCCGCTGCTAAGGAGAAGCAGGTGCAGCAAAAAAGGTGGACCTGAACCACCTTGTCACTGGCACACTAGAATCCTTGGGGACAGAAAGCCAGTTTTTCTCCATAGTGCACCTGCATCCAAGTGTTAAATCTAGAATTTGCTTTAACCTATTGTGTGCCCACCTTTTCAGGGCTCTGTGGGCCTGAGACAGACCCAGTCCAGCCCTTGTAAAATGTCAAAGGCCTTAAAGTACTGCAAGAGGGGTTGGGCACAGTGACTCGTGCCTGCAATCCCAGCTATGTGTGGGAGGCAGAGTTCAGGAGGATCATGGTTTGAGGCCAGTATCAAAAAGTTAGTAAGACCCCATCTCAACCAACAAGGGGGTATGGTGGCACACACCTGTCATTCCAGCTACACAGAAAGTATAGGTAGAAAGACTGAGGTACAAGCTGGTCTCCAGCAAAAACTTGAGACCCTGTCCTTAAAATAACTAAAGCAAAAAGGGCTAGCAGAGCGCCTGCCTGGCAAAAGACTTTATTTGGACTCCAGGCAGGGCTGGCCACTTGCAATCTGGTTTGGGCTTGCAGGAGCCCCTACAATATGGCCCCCAGGCTTCTGTCCCAGGGACTGGTGCAGGCAGAACCTTTGTACCAGGATGGGCTGCCAAGTCCATGGAACACCAGAAGCTTCCTGGGGGCATAGAAATGGGAGTTTCTGGCCCGGATCCCTGCAGCCAGCCTGTCACCTGATGTCTGTGGCATAGAGACCAGCTTTCTCCCTCTCTCCTGGCCGCTTGCTGGGTTTCTCTGGCTGAGGTCCATCTCAGGGCTGAGGATGACTCTCTAAGCAGGAGCCCTGCCCTGGCCCCTACCCACCCCAGCCTGGCCTGGGGATGAATTCCCCTAATACCACGATTGGCTCTCCCTGAAGGCCTCTGGAAGACATTAAGGGGGGGTTGAGAAGCTGGGCACCAATGGCTCACGCCTGTAATCCTACCTACTCAGGAGGCAGAGATCAGGAAGATTGCAGTTCAAAGCCAGTCCAGGCTAATAGTTTGAGAGAGACCCTATCTCAAAAATATCCATCACAAAAAAAGTGGGGGGAGGGCAGTGGAGTGGCTCAAGGTATAAGCCCTGAGTTCAAACCCCAGTACCATGAAAAAGAAAGGATGATGAAAATGTCTTAGAATTAAATAGAAGAGGTGTCACACCAGGTGTGTGCACTAAATAGCCACTGAGCCATGCACTTGGAAGGGGTGAATGTCATCAGACCTGAATTTCACCCCCATTAAATGAAAAAGGGAAGTGGAGGGGAGCAGTTTGGATCCAGGGTCGGGGAGAGTGTTTTGGAGAGATGAGTAGACAGAGGGACTCTAGAAATGCAGGGTGTGCCACAAGCACCATGGGGAACTTAAGTTTGAGACCCTAAGAGGGGAAACAGATTTGCAGCTTCATTTTTTGAAATCCACACTCAAGAATAAAATTAACTTTGTAATAAAATGACAAACACAAATATTCACAGCAGCATGATTCATAGTAGCCAAAAGGTAGACCCAATTCAAGCATCTACAAGTGGACAAATGGACACACAGCCTGATGGAGGAAGAAGACTGTGTGACACACATGACATAGACGAACTTTGAGGGCAAGATGCTCAGTGATGTAAGCCAGACCCAAGGACACACACTGAGGACTCCACTCACAGGAGGTCCCTAGTGTCCCTCAGAGCCACAGAGACAGGAAGTAGAAGGATGGGTGCTAGGGGCTGGGGAGGGATGGGAGTTAGTGTTGAGTGGACAGACCTTCAGTTTTGGGGGATGGAAAGTTCTGGAGATGGATGGTGGGGACAGTCACACAGCCATGTGAGTATGCTCAATGCTGCTACACTGTGCACTTCAGCATGGTTAAGATTTTATGTTAGACACATTTGCTAAATAAAAAAATGAAAAATATTCCACCCCCTCCAAGAAACAAACCTGGGCACTTCCTAATACCCTCACTCTACAGAGAGGGAAACTGATACACACTGTGTGCTGACACAGGATGGCTGTTTTGTAAAGGGCTGGGGCAGTCCAAGGGGCTGCCTGACCCTCTCAGTCCCACCACTGGCCCTGGGGTGGAGGAGTTTGGGCTGGATCCCCCTCCTGGCTGCCCAGCCTGCCCATCTCCATCTCCAGGCCTTGGGCCCCAGTTTCCTTCCAGTCTCTGTTCTTTTGCTGACCTGAGATAACTTTTTGGACTCAGCAGATTTATTGGGAGAAGCATGGAAAGCTTTACTCAAAATGCCTGCTGCAGGTGGAGGAGCGGCTGCTGACCAAGCTATGCAATTCCCCAGAGACCTTGGAGGTGCACTGGGCTGCTGTGATCCAGGCCTCCCACTCTGCCACCTGGAAGGTTCCAGGGTGGGAGCATCAGCCATGTGACTCAGGGCCAACTCTCCGTCCTACTCTGGGCACCCGTGGAGTCCACGTGCCTGGACTCGTGAGACCTCAGCTGGCCATGAAGGTCCCTGGGGACCTGCAGCCCAGGACCACAGGAGGCAGGAGGGCCCTACCTCCACCCCCAGGGATCCAGAAACACAGATGGGGTTCAGGCTGCAGCCACATGGTCCAGTGTGGGAGCAGGAAGGGACATCAGGACCTATCCCTAGGACCAAACCTGGCCCTTTCTTTTCTTAGTTTCTCAGTGCCATTTGCTATTGGGTTCTTTTAGAAACATCATCTCCTGAAATATCACCTCTGTTTTCACATCGTTTTTCTAGCTGAATCATCTCAGTCCTCCTCTGAAGCCTCCTTTACCCTCTTCTGGGACCCTGGGACCCCATTTCTTCACTTTTTCCTACCTACATTGTCCACGTGGCTTTAGCACTGACAGGGATACATGTGACTTCATTTCTGCAGGGGAGGGCTGAAGGAAGCTGCCTGTGCACCTCCCAGGTCTCTGAGATACCCAAAGGCAGAGCTTGAAGCAAGGATTTAGTGCAGAGTGGGTTTTGAGAACATGGTAGAAGCTGGTTACCACTGTTGGCCACTGAGGTCCAAACCCATGGGGTGCCCTCTGAGAACTGAGAATTTTCCTTAGAACTGACCATCCGAGACAAGGACAGAAAGAAAAGTGCCCTTCCTCTGCTACCTACCTCTGTTGGTGAGGGCTTTCCACATGGGATGGTAATTGTCTTGTGTGCCCAGATAAGCTTGACCAAGAAGCTCTCTCAGGTGGCCCATGCTGCAACATCCTAAAGAGGTGAATGGAGTGTGGCCCCAATGTCCTCCCACCCACCTCTTCACTTTCCATCTGATCACTCCAGCCTCCCTATTGATCCTTGTCCAACCTCAGGGTCTTTGCATATTCTGTTCCAGCTTCCCAAAGCATTCCTCGCCCCTGAGTCTTCACCTGGTGCCCCTTGTCATATTTTGGGCCACTTTGTCCAGAAGGCCACCCCATGATTCTCCAGCCCTGATTCATGTCTGTTTAAGGTCTTGTTCCATCACAACCTGAAAATTCACTCTTTTTTTGCTGGTTTTCTGTCCCACCAGACTGGGAACTCCACTAGCAAGTTCTGATTCCAATCTAGTCCCTGCTGTGTCTCCAGAAGGTTCTGACCTTCTGGGTGGCCTCCCTGAACTTCCCAGGTCCCCCTGGCAGGGTAGGCATCTTTGGTGCCAATGCCCTTGGCGTTAGTTACCTCCAGCAGGTTCCACTCTGGCAGTGGATGCCCCCCGCCACTGGATCGACCTCCCTCCAGGGACACTGATCACCTCCAGCTGCATCAAGGGGCTGGTGCCCCTTGATGTGTGGGCATCAGCACAAGCCAAATTTCCACAGGAATGGTCTGTTTTCTTCTGTGTGGGTCTTTTTACCAATTACAAAAGAGCTCAATATCATAAGGGATCCTGGGACAAAGGACATTAGTTTAAAAAAAAAAGGCTGATGAAATCTAAACAAAATTTGGAGTTTAGTCAACAGTAATGAAACTAATAGTCTGCACCTCTTAAAAAAATTTAAAGTGCATAAAATCTTGTGTTAATTATAGGCACAATGTTAAGTACAGAGGCAGGAAAGTGCTCCATCTGTCCTTGCCCTGCCTCAGAAAGGAGGTCACCATTGGATCTCAGAGTGGGGGACCTGTCTAACCCCTGGACTAGGGGCCAGGCAATAACAGGGTGGGGCTGGCAAGCAGCTACTTCCACCCTGGAACTCTGGGAGCCTCTGAGCCCAGCAGTCCCTCACCAGTGCCAGGTGTTACCTCAAGCCATCTCAGGGAATGTGCAGTGTGTGTCCTGCTGCTGGGATGGAGGTGGGGGACAGGGTTGAGGGAGGCAGGACTTCGGGCTGAGGGGTCTAGGATCCCACCTCCTTCCCCTCCAGTCTGCTGACCTCACAAGCAAGATTCTCCCCAGCAGTGTCTAGTGTTTGCACTCCATGCAGGGCCAGAATGCAGCATGTACTTTCTACAGGACTCATTACCTGCTGTATGCATTCCCTGCAGAGTGTAGTGCTTGCTGTTTACTTTCCTTGTAGGCCACAGAATCCGATGTACACATTCTTCACGGTGCAGTGACTGTTGTCTGCGCTCCCTGGAAAGTACTGTTTACTGTATACACTCCCTGCCTGGCAGTCTGCTGTATGCATTTCTACAGGACACAGTGCCTGTTGTATGCCTTCCCTTCAGGGCAAGTGCTTGCTGTACATATTCCTGCAGAAAGAGCATGATGCCAGCTGTATATCCTGCATGCAGGACACAGTGCCTGCTGTATGCAGCTCCTGCAGAGCACAATGCCTGCCATCTATGCTCTTTACACAATTCTTTCCTTCCTTCCTTCTGCAGTACTGGGGCTTGAACTCAAAGCTTACACTATAAACCACTCCACCAGTCTTTTCTTGTGATTTTTTTTTTTTTGCGAGATAGGGTCTTGGGAACTATTTGCCTGGGCTGGCTTTGAATCGTGATCCTCTTGATCTCTGCTCCTGAGTAGCTAGGATCACAGGGAGGAGCCACCAACTTCTGGCTAGATGTTGTGCTTTCTGTATGCCTTCCCTGCAGGGCACAGTGTCCTCTGGGAACAGGGCACATCTGAGGGGGTTACTATTGCCACTCAACAGAGCCACTGAGTCTCACTGATTTCTAATGCCTCCCCAGGGTCCAGTCCTGTATAGTTCCCACTCTTGCTGTCCCAGTTTCTCTTCTCCTGTCGCTCTCCACTGTCAGTCAGGTTTAACTCCCCCCACCACCTCCCTGCTTCTCAAGGTTGCCATTTCACCATTGCATCTGTCATTGATGGTCCACTTCTCACTGATCTGGCAGTGGCAATTTACCACTGTCTGCCCCTCCTCTCTCAGAAGTTCAGTCCTCCCCTCCCCTGGGACTTAGGCTGGCCTCATTCTTCTCCCCAACTCAGGCCCCCAGACCTCATCCAGGACCATGGTCCCCCATATGCTATGACACCCATGTAACTGGCTATGGCTGACAGGCTTCTCCCACGAAGCTCAGCCAAGCTCTTCCTTCTTCCATGGGGGTGGAGGGGGTTGGGGAACTAACAGTAACTTCTGGGATTCTCCCTCTAAATAGGGGCGGAAGTCACCCACTGTGCCTCACCTCCACCCACACCCATCCAACCCCAGTCCTCAGGACACTCTGCTCTGCTTCCCCACCCCCATTTCAGACAGAGAGCTGCCTCCTGGCTTCAACGCAGCCTCCCCTCCCCACCTTGATGGGATCTCATCCTGCCCAGTTCCCCTGCTCCAGCAGCTAGACCTCCACACTGTCCTTAATACCATATACTAGGCCACCCTTCCCTCCGACCTCTTTGTGGCTGTCACCTTCTCAGTGAGAGCCTTCCTGACCATTACTCCTCCTGCGATGGTCCTGAGCTATTTCCTTCTGTTCCGAGAAGAACAGAAGCTGGGATTACACACTCCCCTCCCAGGGGCACCTCTCCCATCTGCCACTGGCTAGGTTGTCCACAGAGGGGTGGCACACAGTGGTGCTCAGTAAATGTCATTGGGTGGCCCTGCTCTGAGCCACTTCTTGCTGGAGGAGACAGAACTGAAGAGCCACCCGGGCAAACTCCTTCTCTGTGGTTAGGACTAGAAGCCTCAAGGTAGGCTTCCTGGAGGAGGGTGCATTCAGGTTGAACCTAGGCCAAACCCAGGGGGCAGAGGAACACTCACCCAATGATTCTCAATGGCCCAAGCCCTTCAGCCTGACTACTAGGGAGCTGCAGTGGGGCAATGGTGAAAAGTCAGTGGAGTTAGTGGGAGCCCCACGCACCTGCCTCAACCCTATGCAGATTTGCCCAGCACAGTCAGGTGCTGGGAATCCTGTGGTATGCCGGTGGTGGAAGATCCCAGCAAAAAGCTAAGATCCAGCTGGAAGGTCCGCGGTGGAGACCCTTGCAGGTTCCATTGCTGAGATGGGGAAACTGAGGCCAGAGTGGGTGAGGCCAGGCTGCGAGGCGACGAAACTTCTGGACCGGGTCTGGCTTGGAAGCCACAGCTGGCAGCTGGGGTGGGGGGTGGGCAGGGAGGAGGGTGGGGCGCGTCCGGGTGACAGCAGCGCCCGGGAATGCGCGGGCTGGGAGGGTCTCTCAGTCCCCCACGCCCGGCCCTGGGGCGAGCTTCTCTCCAATGCGCAGGGGCCCTGGTTGGGGGTGGCTCGGACCTGGGGCGGGGAATCCCAGGATCGGAAGTAGACAGACGTGCAGGGGTCTCCATCCCTGAGCAGGGTGATTGTGACGAAAAGGACTGGGGAAGATCCCTGCGGGGACGCAATCTACACTTCAGCGGGGAAGAGGGCAGCGCCGGGACTCCCAGACCCAGGGCCGGTCGACCTCACTTCGTGCGCATTCCCGGGCCCTGAGCGCCTCGCCCGGAATAGCAGCCCGTGAGGAGTTGGGGGGGGGTCAGTCCCCGCGCTGCCCGTCCGCTGGGTTTCCCAAGGTCACTGGCACCCAGACTCCGGGACACCAGGCCTGGGCTCTGCTGCGCCAGGCTCCTGCCGGGCAGTCAATCCTCCACCGCAGATCCGCGCCCAGTGTGCGCCGGCCGCGTGGGGGCGCACCGGGCAGCCGCCTTCCAGACCCCGGCCAGGGCGCGCCCGGGAGGCCTTGGTGGGAGGGGCCGTCAGAGCTCCCCAACTCGCACCACGGGCCCCGCCGCTTCCGCCGGCTCTGGGGCCGCCTGGAGAGCCTGGACGCGCCGCTTGGGCTCTACACAACCGGTAAGTCCTTCTTCCTATCCTGCCACTATCCCAGCCCAGAGACTTCGCAGTGTGATCTGCACCTTTCCCTCTCCGTCCTCATCGGGCTGGAGGTTAATGAGGGCAGCAATCCCCAGGGTGGGAGTGAGCTCGGTAGTCCTACTTCCTCTGGGAGAAACAGAGACCAAGAGGTCTTACTTGCCCTGAGATCACTATGCCCGTCAGGGGTATAGCCAGAACAGTAGGTGGAGGGGGGGTCTTGTTCTTTTGGCATTAGGGGACTGTAAAGGGTGATCTTTCTAGCCGCCCACGTTCCATCACCCAACCTCCTACCCCAGCGCTGGATTCAGTGGAGGCTCGTTGGAAGATCAAGCCTCCTCCCCTAGTGAGTGTCCTCCAGACTTCTTCCTGCTTCCTGGACCAGCCCAGCTCTGGGTTCAGAGAGAGGCAGAGATGCAGCTGGCCACACAGCTGTGGTTAGAGGGGGTGGACTAGCCCCAAGTCCCCCATGTTCTCAGCATCTAGAGCCACCTTGGGCCCCAGAGGGAGGAATGTCAGGGCCAGACCGGCTGAGAACTAGGGACATTGAAGCTTCTGTTCGGCCAGGTGAGCCCAGTCTTCCCCCTCCTAGTGCTGGGGACCTGTGTGCTGCCTTTGAGCTTGTCCCCCTGCCCTATAGGCTCTGGCTGGCAAACACTTGGCCCCAGCCCCAGAAATGGCTCACAGGTCCCCACTTCTCTTCCCACCCTCCCCTTTCTTCCACCAGGCCATGATTACTACAAGGTGTGGGCAGCAAGTGACTTCAATCCCTCCCCTGGGATGGAGAAACTGAGGCCCCAGCTGCCTCCCTTCTCTAGGTCAAATCCTGTGCCTTTCCTCCACAGACAGCCTGGTGCTCCATCCCACACCCTCTGATGAGGCCATGAGGCACAGACTGGAACAGGGCCAGGTCACCCCTCCCTGCATGCCCTGATTGGGGGACTCACTGTGGTGGCTGGGGTCGGGGAGGGAGTCCTGGAGGCTAGGGTGAGCTCAGGGACTGAGCTCCTTACTCAGTCCCCACTGGCTGCAGTCTTTGCAGGGTCTCAAAGAATCATGGACTGAGTCCAGCTGGTCCCCAGTGCACAGATGGAGGAATTAAGGCCGGGGGAAGCAGAGAGGCTGGTCTTTGGCCACACAGGAAGGTAGGAGAGATGATGCTGATAGGGAGAATGGTGAGGGAGCCCCACCCTAGCAACTACCTGTGCACTATCCTTATATGATTCCTTCAGTCATCAAATGCAGGTTAAGGGGGGAGGGTGAATGAAGGAGATTAAGGCGAGGGTATATGATGGACTTCATACACTTATATGAAATAGAACAGAGAAACCTCTTGCAAATGCTCTAAATAGGGTGGGGAGTGGGTAGAGGGGGAAGAGACAGTGGGGATGATCTAACCAATGTACATTATAAGCCTATTTGGAATCATCACAGTGAATCCCCCATACAACGATTGTATCCTAATTTAAAAAAAAAATGTCTGAAATCCTAACTATTCAGGAGGCAGACATCGGGAGGATCATGGTTTGAAGCCAGCCAGGGGAAGTAATTCGTGAGACCCTGTCTCAAAAAAAACCCATCACAAAAAAAGGGCTGGTACAGTAGCTCAAGGTGTAGGCTATGAGTTCAAACCCCGGTACCAAAATAAATACATAAATAAAAAGCTCGTTAAGCACCTACCAGTAATAGCAGAAAAACGTGTGGTGGGACTGGGGTTTGAACTCAGGGCTTTACATTTTCAAAGCAGGTGCTCTACCGCTTGAGCCACACCCCCAATTCCCTTCCCCACATTTGTACTCTGCCGAATCCAATCAACCCTTCAGAACTTTCCGACAAGGAGGACTCTATTTTCGCCTCATTTCTTTTTAGAGACGTCAAAGAGGCTCAGAGAGGTTTAGTTACTGTTCAAGATCACACAGCTGGCCAGAGCAGAAATGGGGTTCAGCCCGCGTTCTGCTGGCCAGCTGCATAGTTCCCTTTTACTCCCCCAGGTCCCCCCTCTTCCAGAACCTTCTGCTCTTGCTGTGGACCCTCCTGAGCTGTGGTTTGGGCGTCACTGCTCAGGTAAGGGGCGTCAGGAGCGCAGGAGTAGATGGGAACAGGGACTCGGGAAGCAGTGTGGGTTCCCCAGCTTTCCTCCAGGCTGATCCGCCTCTCTCTCCCCAAGTAGGGGCCGGGGGAGTGGACGCCGTGGGGGTCCTGGACCCGCTGTTCCAGCTCCTGCGGACGGGGCGTCTCTGTGCGCAGCCGGCACTGTATCCGGTGAGCAGAGGCATGGGCACAGGGGTCCCTGCCCCTTCTTTTCTAGCCACGCCCGCAGCCTGCCCACGCACGCTGTGCCCTTTAATCCCACTGATCCAGCTGGAATGCGGGTGGGGCTGGTGGAGGCAGATGGTGGACTGGCCGACCTGGGAGGGGGTCCCTAGGGGTTCTGACCACACTCAGACCACCGTGCTCCCCGCAGGTTTCCGGGGGAAGAACTGTGCTGGGGGGACAGCCATGAGTACCGCCTGTGCCAGCTGCCGGTAAACTCTGCTCACATTCCATAGTCTGTACTGAAGTCCTCTTGCTTCCCATTTGTACTTTCTGGGCTCCCCAGGGCTGACCCAAATATCTCTTCACCCAGGACTGTCCTCCAGAGGCCATGCCCTTCCGAGACCTACAGTGTGCTCTCTACAATGGCCGCCCTGTCCTGGGCACCCAGAAGACCTACCAATGGGTGCCTTTCCACGGGGGTAAGGAACTTGGCCCTTCTGTGGTCAGGGCTAATCTATAAGAGGAACTTGGAGGGTTGCACAGAGAAAAGGACGTTAGCATTGGGGCTTTGAAGTATATGTAGAAGTTGGTGGAGTGACGCATGAAGCAGTAGCAGAGGGAAGCAGGGTCCATTCTGCACAGGGTCAAACACCAGGTTGAGAATTTACTTAGTGCTGTATCCAGAAGCCAACAATTCTCAGACTTATCCCAGTAACAGGAAATGTTGCCGCATTGAGCTGAAAATAGCGAGTTATGTAACTGGGTGCCCGGGGCAGCACGCCTCCAGATTTAAGGAAGACAGTCAGCTTCAGAAGCCATGGTGGAAGCACGCAGATAAGAAAAGCCTAGAATGGAGAAAGTGCCATACGTCAGCCACGGGTTGGCTTTCTTCTTTCTTTTTGCCCTTGAGAATAGGAGGAACCCTGCCATGTTTCCACCCCCCCCCCCACAGAGGCCAGCTAGTGCCAGCTCGGGATCTGTTCCAGGGAGGGTCTGCCAGCAGCCTCAGCGGAGTGGGAGACAGACAGACCTTGGGCAGGGATCAGGGCTGTGCCCCTGTGGGTGTGATCGGTCAGCTACCAGGTAGAAGGGGCAACCGAGGCCCCGGAAGGGTCAAAGACATACCCAGATTACGTGGTAGTCAGTACCCGACAAACATTTTTAATTGGGCCTGGGTGGGAGGGGCGGAGACAAATAAAAAGGGCTGGGACCCGGGGCGGGGCCTGAGAGTAAAAGGAGGTGGGACCTGGGCGGGGTAGGGAGATCGAGCCGGGACCTGAATAGGAAGAGCCCGCTTTGGGTGCTCGACCCAAATACTGAGTGGATTATGCCTGGTGCTGTACCCCAGAGCTCACAACAGTGTCTAGAAATTAGTAGGTGCTCAGTGAGGGTCTGTGGAATGACGAAAGAAGAACGGCAAGGATGTTAATGGATAGCATGTACGGCCTCTTAATGTAAAGACTGGATGTGATGAACGAATTTAGCCCCAGAGGACTTGCCTGGGACAGGCTCAGGTTGCTGGAGGCAGAGAACCTGGGTTCCAGTCCTGGCTGTGCCTCAGCCTCGAGGTGTGGCTTTGGCTGAATCTCTGGGCTTCATCTGTCCAAGGGGACATGATGGGACCTGGGGTGGAAAGTTCCCGGCCCACCCGCTTCTCTCGTCCGCAGCGCCCAACCAGTGCGACCTCAACTGCCTGGCCGAGGGGCACGCTTTCTACCACAGCTTCGGCCGCGTCCTGGACGGTACCCCCTGCAGCCCCGGTGCCCAGGGCCTGTGTGTGGCTGGCCGCTGCCTTGTAAGGATTCCTCAGGCCCGGGGCGCCCACCCCCAGGCCCCGCCTTTTACGTTCAGGCTCCGCCCCCAGGCCACTCCATTTCCCGTCAAGTCCCGCCCTCCTCTCCCTCCATATCCCTCCCTTCTCTAGGCTCCACCCTCCCTCAAAACGGGCCCTTTTACTCTTAGGCCCCACCCTCCCTTCCAAGCCCCTGTGACTCCCGGCGTGTCCCCCTCTCTGCAGAAGGCCGGCTGTGATGGGGTGCTGGGCTCGGGCGTCCTCGAGGATCGCTGCGGCCTCTGCGGCGGCGCTAACGACTCGTGCCTCTTCGTGCAGCGCGTGTTCCGCGACGCTGGTGACCGCACTCCTCGTTCTCCTTTGCATGCACAGCGGGAACTGCCCCTTTAACAAAGCCACGGGCCGGAAGCAGAGGCCCGTGCTGATTGGGTAGCCTGAGGTCCAGCCCCCCTGGACCCTCATCCTGATTGGATACTGTTAGATTGTCCCACCCTCCCCAAAATAGATGGGGTTCCTCTAACGCAGTTCAGCGATAGTTGTTACTCCCTAGCTAGCTGTCTGCGCGCAGTATCTCATTTAATCCCCTAGTCGCCACTCAAATGCACCTACACCGGCACCCCAACAGCACTCCTGTTCTCCCGTCTAGGTGCATTCGCCGGCTACTGGAACGTGACCCTGATCCCTGTGGGCGCCAGACACATCCGTGTAGCCCAGCGGAGCCGCAACCACCTGGGTACCATAGAGTCTGAAGGGGAAGGCATGCTGCTGGGCGCCCGGGGCGGTTGTTGTCCCTGGTTACAGCTAGGGAGACTGAGACCAGAAGTGGGGACCCAGGGGTTCGGGAGACGGGGTGGGCTTGTTCCTGGGAAACCCGCGCTGACTCTTCCCTTGCAGCGTTGATGGGGGGCGATGGGCGCTACGTGCTCAACGGGAACTGGGCGGTCAGCCCGCCCGGCACCTACGAGGCTGCAGGCACCCACGTGGTCTACACCCGTGCTTCGGGGCCAGAGGAGACGCTGCAGGCAGCCGGGCCCACCTCTCAAGACCTGCTCCTGCAGGTGCGGGCAGAGCCTCAGAGAGGGTCAGAGGGCAGCAGCTTAGGACTGAGAGCCAGAAGGGCGGGTCTGGTGTTTAGAGAGAGGTCAGGGGCAGTGTAGGAATGCTGGTAAGAGGGAGGAGGTTGGGGTCAGTCAGATGAGGGAGGCAGGGGTCAGAGGGAAGAGGCTGGGCCATCACGCTGGCCATTCCCCATGCCAGGTCCTCCTGCAGGAGCCCAACCCTGGTGTGCAGTTTGAGTTCTGGCTTCCTCAGGAGCGCTACGGCCCCTTTCAGGCTCAGGCACAGGCCTTGGGCTGGCCCTTGCGTCAGCCTCAGCCCCGAGAAGTGGAACCTCAGTCCCCTGAGTCCCCTGCAGGCCCTGCACGGGTCCCAACCCTGGCCCCAGGTGAGGTGTGGACAGTTAGGGTGGGACAGGCAAGAGATGAGGCCTCTGCCCCTCACTGCACAATCCCCCATAGATCCCTGCCCACCCTGTCCTGACACCAGAGGTCGGGCCCACCGGCTACTTCACTATTGCGGCAGTGACTTCGGTGAGACCCTTGGCCCCCATCCTCACCTAGCCCCTGATTAACTGGACCTTTGATCCCTGCCCTGCTGACCTCTAACCCCTTCTTCTGACCCTAATTTAACTCCTTGATGGGACCACTAATTCTTCATTGATCCCTGACCCAGCCCTTGGCTGACCCCAGTTCCCAGGGTCCTCTGAGGCTGCACCTGATCCTGGCTTTCTCCTCTGGCCATGGCCCCTGCCCTGCCCACAGTGTTCCAGGCCCATGTGTTGGGCCGCCACCGTCAGGCCCAGGAGACGCGCTATGAGGTACGCATCCTGCTGATTTACAAGAACCGCTCGCCACTTCGGACTCGAGAGTACGTGTGGGCACCGGGCCACTGCCCCTGCCCACCACTGGCCCCCCATCAAGAGTATCTGCTGGCTGCCCAGCGCCTTGTCAGTCCTGATGGCACACGGGACCGACTGCTGCTGCCGCATGCTGGCTATGCCCGGCCCTGGAGCCCTGCTGAGGATAGCCGTGCACGGCTGGCTGCACAACGCTGTCCTGTCTGAGGCCCTGGCTGACACCTTCACCACACACTGCAAGAACAACACACCAGCCAGGCTGAAAATCAAACGTATTTCTCCTCTCACCTTGGCTCACTCAGGGAGCTCAGAAGTAACTCCCACCTGCAGCATGTCACATGTATTTGGTCACCTCTGCATGTAGGGAGATCCACTGCTGTGAGCAGACAGACCCTGGTGAGGACATGCTGAGGCTAACTGTAACTCTTATTTCCCTTCTCACATTGGCTGCAAGGAATGCTGCAGTTGTTTTACACTCTGAAATATGTCTACTTTAATTCCCCTTGCCTCACACTCATTTGCTTAGAGACACTGTCACAAACAAGCAGGTCCCAGAGGAAGACATGCCTAACCAAGACATTATAATGTACCCATTTCCTCTTTGCCTGGGTACCAGGAAACTCTTCACTGTTTAATTCCCTGACACTGTGTGCTGACTTTTCTCTCTGCCACTCCCCCTTCCTCCCAACACACACACACATGTATTCAGAGACACTGTCACAAACAGGCATATCCTAAAGGAGACATACCTATCCAGGCACTATAACCTACTGACTTTCTCCCTTTTGCCCTGGCTACCAGGAAGCCCAGACCGGATAATCTTGACCATCTCTGTGATTCTGGCTGGGTTTCCTTCAGTCAACAGACTTCTATCCACCCCTTTTTATTCCAATTTTAGTAATTTTTACAAGCACTTAGAAAAAAAGGGCACCCCAGTATACGCATTCATGCACAGAGGCTGGGGGAAACCTGGTGGAATAACAGCCACAATCACACTCTTGCAGTGGCACACACACTCACATGCACCCTCAACCTCCTCTCCTCCTGCCCCAGCCCATGCTGTGTGGTGGCAAGAACCAGAAATATATGAGGGTAGAGGGCAGGTCCTGGGCTGTTCTCAATGCTAAATACTGCTCTCAGGCGTGAGGCCCTCCCCAGTTAAGGGGCCTGAGAAGGTGGGTTACATCCACTGTTCTGTGTAGCTCCCTGACCTTGTATGTTCTCACATCTTCTGGAACCAGGATGGAAGAGTGGGTTGTGTGCACTGCGAGTGCCTGTGTCATGTCAGTCACTGAGCAAGCCCTTCTCTGTGGGATGCCCCTCAGGCATGTCTCCTGTGCCTACTGCCCTTGTTGGAGTGGCCTATGCTATTTTGAGGACAATTTGCTCTTCATCAGTCCAGGTTGGGTTTGGCCCTGGTCCAGTGGCTTATCAGTTTGTGTGGTCAGCTCCCCCATGAGAGCCCTGACCACAGCACCCAGATGGGGTGAAAGTACCTCGCAGGTAACCTCAAACCTGGCCCTACCCCTCTGTGGGCCTGAGTTTCCCCATATGCGAATGAGTCCCCTCAAAGCCCCTCCTGCTCTGCCCAGGGGATTCACTTTCCTGGTGCCCTTGCCCCACCCCTGCATTCATTCCTCTATTCCTTTCATGAGTATTTATTGGGCACGTACCATATACCAGAGACCCATCAGTCCCTGGAATGGCCCAGGCCTGGTCCTGGGGAGAGTAGGAGGTCACTTTGTCACTGTGACCTATGATGGTCCTTCCTGACATGGGCTGAAGGAGAAGAGTCCAGGAGCCCCCAGGCCAAGACAAGGTACAGCCCTAGAGCAGGAGGGATGCATTGGGCCTGGGTGCCCCCTGGTGGCAGGACAAGGGATGAAGGGATTCTGTGACTGATGCTGCCTACAGCACCCAAAGGCCCTTGCTGGTTCCTGGTTAGTGAGCACAGCCCATGGACACTCCCTCCCCATTCACATCTCTCAGCTTCCAACCAGCACCAACACCCACGGCCACTCCCCAAGCCTGTCTGGATTGTTATTAACATCCAGCCCCCCTTGGGTCCCCTAGGCTGCCCCCTCTGCCCCGCTGTGTTTTGAGGTAAGTCAGGGATTGATTTCCAGACTCCTCAGCCACAGAGCAAGTGGTGCTACCTGGGACCCTGGTTCACAGATGGTCATGCCGGTATCAGTTGAACAGAACCTTTCAGGACAGACTTCTGCCCAGGATGTGACTTGGACAGCAGCCTAGGGTTCATGCTGTTACTGACCCCAGGCTGTGCCCTGATGCCTGTGACATGGGACAAGGCAGAGAAGCCTAAATAAGTACAGAGACAGCTGGCTGTTCCCAAGGCCAGGAACCCTTCTGTCCCATGAGCAAGATGTCCCAGGCTCTGTGAGCAGTGTCCTCCCTGACTTCATTTTGGAACCACACAGCTGGGTGGTGAGCCACTATGGTCACATGAATATCAGCAATAAACTTTGTTCTGATCTGCTCTTTAGCTGCAGAACAAACAACTGAATAAAGAGGGAAAACATTTTAATATGGAAGATGCTGAAATTCAGCAAAATGGGTCACACAGGAACAGACATCCTCACTGACCTAGCAAGAATGGGACCTCTGTGCCACTGGTTATATTGTAAACAGCAATAAAAACCACTGACCAGCCTGGGGGGCGGCGGGGTCCCATGTCTTCTTTGCAGCTCTGCCTCTCCTGTTCATCTGGAATTGGCTCCAGATAGGCACGGCGGTGGTCATTGGGGCTGGAGGCTCAGACATTGCCTAGTGTGACCACAAAACAGTGGGAAGCACATGGGGACCTCTTCAAAGAAGTGTGCCCAGAGCTGGGAGTTCATGGCATTGGTTCCAGGTAGGAGGCAATGTTTACAAAAGCACAAATAACAGCTGGGTGCTAGTGGCTCAAGCCTGTAACCCTAACTACCCAGGAGGCAGAGATCAGAAGGATCGCAGTTGGAAGCCAGCCCGGGGAAATAGTTTACAAGACCCTATCTTGAAAAAAAAAAGCCTTCACAAAACAGTTCAAGCTCTAGTATGCAAAATAAGATAAAATAACAACTGGGATTAGTGGCAATACCTGTACTAGCCCTTAGGAAACTGAGGCAGGAGGATCTGAGGCTAGTCTGGGCCACAAGGTGAAACTGTCTTATAAAAATCAAAAAACTACAATAACAAGAGATAAGGAGTATTGCAAATTTGAGACCTATCTGTGTGAGTAAAACGAAAGGCACCATAGCAATTGCTCCATTAGTCCAAGTAAAAACTAATGTCCTGGGCCTGACACTGTGGCTCATGCCTGCCATCTCAGTTACAGGAGGCAGAAATGGAAAGGATTGCTATTTGAGGCCAGCCCAGGCAAAAAGTTAACAAGATCTCCATCTCAACCAATTAGCTGGGCATGGCAGTGCATGCCTGTGATCTACACAGGAGACATAGGTAGGAGGATTGAGGTCTAGGCCAGCTCAGGCAAAAACTCAAGACCCACCTGGATGCTGGTGGCTCCTTGGGAGGTTGAGCTAGAGAGGCTCTTGTTCAAGGCCAGCCAGGAAACAGTTGTTGAGATCTCCATTTCCAAAATAACCAGAGCAAAATAGACTGGAAGGATGGCTTAAGTGGTAGAGCACCTACTTTGCAAGTGCAAGGCCCTGAGTTCAAACTGCAGGCCCAACAAAGACAAAAAAAGTTAAAAGAAGAAAAGACCAAACAAAAACAACAAAATGCGATGGTACTGCCTAGCAAGTGCAAGTCCCAGTGGATGGGGGGTGGAGAGAGAGAGAGAGAAGTCACATGAAATTGGCAGAGACTGGGCCAATGCAAGCCCAGGGCCACCTGGCAGAGGCAGAGACAGGAAGGTCCTCCCTGGAGCCTGGGAAGGAGCATGGCCCTGTGACCTGGGTCTCTGACCCAAGCCTCTAGGACTTCAGGACGCTCAATTTCTGTTGCTTGGAGCCACCCTATATATGATCATTTGTGGCTGTAGGATACTCAAGCACCTTCATCAGCCCCTCCAATCCCTGTTGGGTATGTGCCCAAGGGTAAAGCAACCTTTGCCCACCAAAGGCCACTTCTGGAATGTTCCCAGAGTCTTAGCCACTCCAGCAAAAAGGTATATGTAACTCAGATGCCAACCAGCACTGTGATGGGCTGAATAAGCCTCATTATTCCACCACCATTGAGCACTAGGGCTTGAAAGTTTGCATAGCACTGAGGCCAGTCTCATGGATGTGACCTGAGTATCCCCTCCTCAGAGGGGACAGAACCTGAGTGAAGTTCGAGAAGGAAGTTGGAATTGATCAGTGGACAACTTTCATCAAAATGGGGTTAACTTGGGGGGCGAGCATCACCAGATGGAGCTGGTCATGGCGGGTGTGCCATGAGCCGAGAGCTCTGCACACTTCCCTATATGTTTAAATTTAAATGTGAATGGCTACATGTCCCAATTTCTACCTGATCTTTGCTGCCCACACTGATGGCAAGAGTGAGGGGTGCAGAACGAGCCTGGCTCCTCCATTGCCTTCCCATGCTGTGGCCAGACCACTTGGGCCAGTTGGGCCAGTGACCAGCAGATCCAAGATTCCTGCCTTATGTGGACAGGGACTGCAGGAGGGAGGGTTAATTAATTACCTTTGATTCCTCCCTGTTGACAAATCTGACCTCCTGAGTAAAAGCCAAAGTCTTCCCCAGGGCTCCCTTCTCCCTCTGTTCTCTCACTACCTCTCCAGCCACACCTCATTTGCTTTTCCAACACTCCAGCATCTGCCCTGCCCCAGGGCCTTTGCACGTGTGGTTTTCTTTTTCCTTTCTTTTTTTTTTTTTTTTTTTTTTGTCTTTTCTTTTTTGGTGCTGGGATCGAACCCAGGGCCTCACGCATGCTAGGCAAGCGCTGTACCACCGAGCTACATCCCAGCCCTCTTTTTCCTTTCTTTTGGTAACACTGAGGCTTGAATTCAGGGCTTCACACTTGCCAGGCAGGCACTCTTACAACTTGAGCCACTTTGCCAGCCCTTCTTTGTGATGGGTTTTTTTCAAGATAGGTTCTCACAAACTACTTGCCCAGGGCTGGCTTTGAACCTTGATCTTCCTGACCTCTGCCTCCTGAGTAGCTAGGATTACAGGCATGAGCCACTGGCGCCCAGCTCTACACCAGAAATTGTGAGCAACCAGAAGCTTGGAGCAGCAGAGCTCAGGTGGAACCAGCTACATGGGGGAAGCTGGTGGATCCAAGGGACAGATGTAACAGACATTGTCCCGTGGACCTGTGGACACCTCACCCCAAGCTACTCCCTGCTTGATAGATTTGTCTTTGGATGACCTAGCTCCAGAGATTCCCCAGAGGTCACGGGCCCCTACTCCAGGGGACGGTCTGAAGCTGACTGACAGCTATGGGTGAACAAACCCAACCCCCGAAGGAACCTGATTTGGACATGGGATGCTTTTTTTTTTTCAGAACATTTTTATTAGCATGTATCAGTTGTTCAGGGGAATTGTGACATTTCCACATACACTTACATTTTACATTGGTTAGGTTCGCACCCCCCCCCTTTGTATGTATATACTGTTAGATTTACTGTTTTGTGCTAAGATTTTTTTTTTTGGCAGTACTGGGGCTTGAATTCAGGGCCTTCACCTTGAGCCACTCCACCAGCCCTATGTTTGTGAAGAGTTTTTCAAGATAGGGTCTCATGGAACTACTTACCTGTGCTGACTTCCAACTGTGGTTCTCCTGATCTCTACCTCCTGAGTAGCCTGGATTATAGGCTTGGCCACTGGCGCCCAGATCGACTTCCTTTCTTGATGCCTTTGTGTTTTTGCTATCAGAGCCATGCTGACCTCAAAATGCAAACTGGAAGGGTATAGAAGAAACCTGTATGTGCACACTGATAACCTCACAACTTCCCTTAAAGCCATTCTACCTCCTTGCGGGATCTCATGTGACCTTCAGGGGCCTTTCCAGATGAATGGGCCCCTTCTGCCTACTTGGCAGCAGGGTAGGCTCTCCCCTCCAGTGTGGCTTCAAAGTCCAAAGCTGTCGCTGCTGCTGGATCCCAGACCTCCCTGGAAAGGGTCCTCCCTTTCCCAACTGCCATCCCCACTGCCTGCAGCTTCTTGGGGTCTCTCCCAAATGAACCACTACTTTTTGCACCTGCTTCTGGGGGTGGGGCTGAGACAATGAGGCTAGGGTATTTCTTCTCTCTTTTCTGGAAGAGTTTTAAGAGGGGGTTCATAGGAGTGAGGGTGTGGCTAAAGTGGTAGAGTGCCTGCCTCGAAAGCGAAAGGCCCTGAGTTCAAAGTCTGGTACTGTCAGAAAAAGAAAGGGCTTCACAGGAAATGTCAGACAGGGATTTCCTAGGTTTGCATGTTTTAGCCCCCTGGTGAGACCTGAAGTGGGTGAATTTGTCTCCCTGGGCCTCAGTTTCCTCATCTGTAAAATGCAGCCAATCCACATGGCAGGTGCTCACCACTCACAGCTTCCACTGAGCCCCAGCATAAACAACACATAAGCCTGGGCGGGTGACTTTATTGCAAGCCCCAACGGGCCAGATGTTTCAGGTAGGCGCCCCAGCAGGCCAGGTGTTTCTGATGGGAGTGCCAACAGGCCAGGTGTTTCAGGTGGGTGCCCTAGTGGACCAGGTGTTTCAGGTGGGCACACCAGTAGGCCAGGTGTTTCAGATGGGCACTCCGATGGGCCAGGTGTTTCAGATGGGCGCCCCAGCAGACCAGGTGTTTCAGTTGGGAGCGCTAGCGGGCCAAGTGTTCTACGTGGGAGCATCAGTGGGCCAGGTGTTTCACATAAGGGCCCAGTGGACTAGGTTTTTTTAGGTGGGAGTCCCAACAGGCCAGGTGTTCCATGTGGGAGCGCCAATAGGCCAGTTGTTCAAAGTGGATGCCCCAATGGACTAGGTGTTAAGATGGGCACCCCAGAAAGCCAGGTGTTTTAGGTTGGGTGCCTCAGCGGGCCAAGTGTTCCAGGTGGGCACCTAGTAAGTCAGGTGTTTCAGGAGCCAGCAGTGGCATGGGCAGCGCATCCGCTGTCTGTAGTGTGGCCAGTTGCAGGCAAGCTCCGTGCTGGACTCAGAGGACGCAGAGTGGCAGGGGGCAGTCACCTGGGGTAATGAGGTGCCATTGCTGGGCTGTTTCTCCCATTGCTTCTGGCATGGTTTGGTGGTCCTGGGGATGGAGTCCTCTGGCTCACTGGGGCCCTTGCTGGTAGGCTGCACAGGGTCAATGGTACCACTTGGAGACTGGTCCGGAGGCAATGCTTGGTTGGGGATGATGTAATACGGCGTGGGCACCAAGGATCGGAGGGCTGGCTGCGAGAACCTTGGGGTAGCACTGGGTAGTCGGGCACGCTGCTGGGGCCGGGTGGAGCTGGAAGTGCTGCCTCGTCCCCGGGGCCTGCTGGGTAGCTGGGAGCCATTGGCAGAGCCAGAGACCACCTGACCCTGGGACGTGGGACTGGGGGTGGCCGAAGAGTGAGACTGTGAGTTGGCACCTGAGGTGGTGCATAAGGGGCTCCCGGAGAACTTGTCTGGACTTGAGGGTTTGGGGTGGGAATCTTCCGAAGAGTCTGTGGAGGACTCTGCGGAGGGCTGGTGGTCTTCTGTGAGCCCTTTCTCTCCAGCCAGAGGATCCACGCAAGGGCTGGAGGGCTGTTTCACTTGTTCTTCTGCGGTGGACTCAGGCTTGGCTTGGCTGCAGAGAGGGTGGGAAGGGATGTAGGCAGGCTGGAGTTCCACCCGCCCACCAGCCCCAGGCTCTGCTGGGCTACTGGAGAGCAGGTTCAAACTACTAGTGGCAAATGTAGACACAGCTTGAGAGGGAGGGTGGCCATCCTTGGCGAATGGCAGAGCACATGTGTGCAGACCTATGCACACTCACCCACACATTCATCCACATACACCAACACATGTACACACACACAAACACATACCAACACACCCACACATGCACTCAAACCCCTCCCACATGCACACATACCAACACTCCTGAACACACCCACACGTGCACACACTCACAACACACATGCATCCTGCCCACATATACACACACATGCACACTCACCACACATGCACACCCCACACATGCTCACGACACATGCACACCCACCCACACATGCACACAACGTGCATTCACACATACATGCATACCTGCCCACATGTCCACATGTGCACCCCCATGTGCATACCCACACATGCATACTCACACATGTACCCACATGTATATCCACACATGTACTTGTGCACACATAAACACGTGCATACTCATACATGCACACACGTACACTCACCCACACATTCATACTTCTGCTTGCAGACTAATATACACACACATGCATACTCCAATACCCATATACGCACACACTATGCACACACATCCACACATGCATGTACATACACACCCCTTCACATGATGCTTATCCATGCACACCCACACCATGCACACAGCCACACACATATGCATTCCCACACTTAGACATGCACGCACACACACACTCAAAACACAACCCTACATCCTCCCCCACCTCCCTCCCGTGTTACATACGGTTGGCTTCCAGGGTGGTTGGGGGTTCCACCACCGACGCTGGGGTGACGAGAGCCCGGCCGCGGGCCAGGGCCTGCAGAACTGGTTCCCGAGAGCATGGGAGAGAAAGGTGGACAGTAAGAGGGGAGCAGCAAGGCTCCAAGGGGACAGTCAAGATGCCAGAGGAGTGTGGTCAAAGGCAAGAAGGGAGACAGGCAGATGTGAGGCGGGACAGATGAACCAAGATGGACAGACAGACACATGGGCAAAGCAAGACCCAGGACACAGACACAGCCAGACAGGTGTCCCCCAGCACTCACTATCCCTGGTTATTCCGGCTGCTGCGTCTAGGGCCCGACCACTGAGGTAGCTCATGGCGCTGTCCACTGCTGCGTGATGCTTTAGAAACAGCGGTCGAACGACGCGGTGATACAGCACGAGGGCCCCGTTCCAGGGCCCTGGAGTCATGCAGAACAACAGGAAGGCGCACTGCGGGGTATAGGGCAGTCACACTCAGTCCCTGACCCTGGCAGGAGCTGGGCCTCCATTCTCAGACAGCCCTAAGCCAGCCGTGTCTTCCAGGAAAGGGACTGAGTCTCCCAATCACAACCTGGAGGCAGAGTCCACACCCACAAGCCCCTAGACTCCCCCTTACCCCCAGGGTGGGTGTCCCCAGACTGTGCCTACTCACCTTGCCCACGTAATAGAAAGGGAACCAGAACAGGAGTAGATCGCTGAAGAACTCGGCTAGCCCGAACAGAGCGTACACCACCCAGTAGGTGAGCCACACAGTGTCGTCTTCTTTGCTTGGGCTCTCGATAGCTTTGATTCTGCAGGGAGGTGCCACAGGCTCAGGGGCTGCCTAGAACACCCTCCCACCCCCTTCCCCATATGGAGAGCAGGGGCACTTACGAAGCATACGCGGGGTATACAAATCCGATCAGATTGCACAGTAGAGATGCCCCGTAACCGAAGAGAAGGTACAAGCTTAGCAGAGTGACGGCTCCTGCACAAGAGAGGGCAGTAGGCAGGGACTTAGGCATCTTCTGTACCCTGACTGTGATGCCCATGCCCATCACCTGGTGACACCCACAGGATGCATGAGTTGTCACCTTGGGGCACCTGTGCATCCCCCATGGTTGCCTTAAGCACTACGTCTTTTATCTGACTGGTCAACACCTCTGTTTCATGGGAGCTGTGAGCTCCCCAAGGGCAGGCAGGGACCTCAGCTCGGGGCCAGGGGTCAGTTTGTGGAGTGGATACAGAAGAGCTACCCAATAAACACTTGTTGAATGAATAAACAACTGTCAGCTGTCATCTCCATGTAGTTCCCACATTGGCACTGCTGATATTTGGGACTGAATTGCTCTGATATCTGGGTACTACAGGGTACTGAGCAATGACCCCAGCCTCCATCCACTCCATGCCAGAAGCACCCCCAGTCTTGACAGCACAGATATCTGCAGACATCACCAAATATCCCTTGAGGGGGCCGGTTGCCCCCTTTGAGACCCAGTATTAAGTGAGGCAGTGAAACCCCACATCTGGATTTCCCAGATCTAGGCGGGCTCCTTGCTCTTTTCACTTGACATTGAGCAAGACTGTTTCTGCGCAGAGCCTTAGTTATCCATCAGCAAATGGAGGAAGTCAATGGCCCTTGTCTCCCAGGGTTGCCAGACTTAGAGTTGACCTCTTCCTTCCTACACATTTATTGAGCCCCTTCTGGTCATGAAAACATACTCTCAGCAATGAACTTCTGAACTTGACTCAGAAAAAGATAACAAAAACCGATACAGCTATTAAGTGCTTATTGTGTGCCTGGCTCAGTGCCTCCTCTGCCTTATCTCATTCAATAGTGAACCAGGCAGGCTGGGGAGTGTGGCTTGCCCAAGGTTACACTGGAACCTTTGAACAGCCTCCTTCCTCCTCCCCTGAGGCTGTAATCTGCAGAGAGTGTTCCAGGTTGCCCCAACCCCTCCCTTCACCTGCTTTGGTCTCTATACTCCGGCCTTAGGTTGAGGGGGGGGAGGTCGGTCCCAGCTAATGACACCCAGTCACTGCACCTGAGTTGCCTCACTTCTTACCTGCAGGCATGCACTGGGAATTTGGGGCAGTTGAAGCCCAAGGATCCCTTTGTGGGGGTGAGGGACATGGGGAGTTATCCCCTCCCTGGGATATGGGATGTTAATGGGGAGGAGGGCTCTCCCAGGACATCCTGTCCCCAAATCCCTTTTGCTGCAGCCTCAGCAAGAGAAGGATGATCTTGGACAACAGGGCTGGGGTGGCGGGGGGGGGGGGGGGGGGCAAAGCCAGACAGATCAGCAACAGATGGGCCAGGGTGCGGAGGGGTAGGTATTCCAGACAAGGGAAGCAGCCTCCTACACAGCCTGTGCCTCAGTTTCCTCCCTGGTGACACATAGCTGACCTCTCCCTGCCCCCTCCCTCCCAGTGCTCTTATGACCTAAATTCCCCACCCACTGGTACCAGTAGATGTGTAAGCCAGGGCAGAGTTCAGCTGCTCTCCCAGCAGGCACAGCTGGAGCAAGCATGGGGCTGGGTACAGGGGGCCTCCCAGATCTGAATCTAGTTCAGAATGCCCTCCGGCTGCCTGACATAGGCACCCTCCATGGGTGGGAAAATGAGAGTAAGCTGGACTCCCAGAATCTGTGCACATAAGGTGTGGGGGAAAAAAAAAAAGTCACTGTCCTCCACGCAGAGGTCCCCAGGGTTCAGACAGTGTCCTTCTACTGCCAAAAGGTGGAGGGAGGCACTGAAGGGGTGCAGCTTAGCAGAGAAGTGGAAAGAAGCAGGGGAACCACATGGGGTGGTTGGATTTTCCCTTCTCTGGGGTTCCATCGAAGTTGTCAACCAAATTCAACAAATAGTGAGACAAAGCCATTAGGCCGGGAAAGGGGAGAGGGCAGGCCAACAAGAAGGTCCAGACCGCCTCACAGAAGCTTCTGGCCCTCTCCAGGCGCGGGCCTCCCCTCAGAGAAACCAGGCGACGTCTCCACTGGTTGCCAGGCAGTGGGCCACCCGGGAAGGAGTCGTGGAGACTCAGGACCCCGACACCCAGACCACTCCTGGCTCCCTGGAGGCCGGCTGGACAACTGGAAGAACAGGATTTGGGCCCAAATGGCACCCAAGGCCTCAAGGAGGGGGCAGGGGACGGCGAGGGTCTGAGGCTGCAGGAAAGTGCTGCAGGAGCCAGAGGTGGCTGTGGTTTCCTCGCACAGCGGGAAAGGGCAGGGGCCACCAACAGACACAAGATCCCAGTCACCCTCCCCAGGATCTGGGTCTCTCCGCTGGGCAGTGGGGCGCACGCCCAGCCTGGACAGGACCACGCAATTGGGGCCAGTTGGAAAAACACCAGATCCGAGACCTCGGTGCCCATGGCCTCGGTGTGTTCGTCGGTGAAATGGGGCTCACCCGCGGCCAGATACCGCTTCTCGACACCGGTCCAGGCTTCGAGTGCTCCGAGTGCTTCGGTGGCAAAGTTGCTCTGTTCTAGAAAGCGCTCGAAGCGCTGGCGCAGGCCGTCCATGGCACCGGCGGGCCCGAGGTTGGGAGCTCGAACTAGCCCGCTTCCCAGCACACCGGCTCCGCCGCGCGCGCACCGCCATGCCCCCTCGCGGGCCGCCCTGCTCCGCCCCTGGCCCGGGTTCCGCCTCCGGCCCCCCGCCTGGGCCAATGGGAGGGCAGGGCGGACAAAGGAGGTGGGGCCTGCCCCGTCTCCTTCGCCGCATTGCGCTCTGGCTGGCGGCGGCCGGAGGGGCAGGAACCTCGCAGGAAGGGGGCGGGGCGCGGTGACGAGGGCGCCGATTGGTCGAGAAGGAGTAGGATGTAACTGATTGGAGGGGTAGCGTCAGGGCTGGGATTATTTGCTGCTCCCTGAGGTGGGTGGAGCTAGAAGAAAAAGAAGATTCATTGGTGAAGCCGGAGGAAGGGCGTGGTTGATCATAAAGGAGGCGGGGCGGAACAGGGGGCGGGGACAGGGCGGGGTTAAATTAGGGAGGCGGGACTTAACGCGAGGGGACAATTTTGATTGAAGCATATAGGAGGCAGGGCTGGTTTTCGAAGGACAGCTGTGTAAGAATGTGGAGGGGCCAGATAAACGGTAATGGTCTTTTAATATAACAATGAACCGGCTCCTCTAAGCCAGATGGGGTCCCTGTACAAATGAAAAGACTGAAGCTCCAGAGGGCTTTGGTCTGTGGGCTCGTGTATCCCCTGACGATTTGTATCGGATCTTCCCGTTCTTTGTGGGGCTGTGAATCGCAAGGCCCCCTGGGAATTGAAGTCCTCCGAGTTGCTATGGTATCGGGGACAGGGCGGGCGCCAGGCGGACTCGGCGGTTTGGCCAGGGGAGGGGTTTCCGGGTGCCCGCCCCGGCCCCGCCCCCGCCGTCATGCGGCCCGCCCAGACTGAGCTCTGGCTGAGCCTGACCTTGGCCCTGGCCCAGGCCCTAGTCGGTCCCTTGCCAATTGGATGGGCCTCAGCTCGGACCCCCATTTATGTCAGCAGCTGGGCCGTGCGGGTGACCCAGGGTTACCGCGAGGCGGAGCGCCTGGCACGCAAATTCGGCTTCGTCAATCTGGGACAGGTACCAGGTGGAACCGGGATGTATGGGAAAAGTGGGGACCTGGACCACCCCAGCCCCTGACAGATGGAAGGGGGTCCCTAAAGCCCCCAAATATCAAGAGCTTTCTGCCCATCCCTGCCATGGCCATCTTCGGACTCTGGGACTCCCAGGATGCACTTGAAGGCCCTACCTGTGCACCAGGTTGAGGTTCAAGCAACGGGGCTAGTCCCCTTCCCTGGTGGGGAGGGTTGGGCTCCATCAGAGGAGCCAAGTTCCAGCAGTGCAGCTGCTCCCACATTCCCAGATCTTCCCTGATGGGCAGTACTTCCACCTTCGGCACCGGGGCGTGGTCCAGCAGTCCCTGACCCCACATTGGGGCCATCGCCTGCGTCTGAAGAAAGACCCCAAGGTGAGCCTGGTCTAGGAGGCTTTCCCCACCTCCTGAGGGCCAGCCTGCTGCCTTCTGTCATTCTTGTGGTTGTCATGAGTAGCTGTGTGGTCTTCAGTGGTTCCCCAACTCTCTCTGAAACTGGTTTCCACTTGGTCCCTGTAATGGGAACCCAGATGGAGTCTGATACCCACCAGGGCCTGGCACATGTTGCGCACATGTTGCTTCCTCTATACTTCTGAAAGGTCTAGACACTCTGGTAAGGAAGGACAATGTCTCTTCCCTACTCTCCAATGAATTTTACTACATGGAAAACAGTTCCACACAGTAGAAAGCCTGGAGTTGTCCAATGAGTCTGTGACTGAACTGAGACCAGAACCTATGAGATAGAAGTGGGAGGACATGAGCTGGTTTGGGGCTGAGAGATAAAGATGGTAAGGAGGAGGGAGAAGTCCTCCCTGGCTGGCAGAACAGCATATACAAAGGTCCTGGGGTGGAAATGGATTTATGGGCTTTTAGAACATAAAGGTGGTCGCTGAGGCTGTAACCAAGTGAGCAATAGGATGGCTAGACAGACAGAGTTTTGTGGGTGGTGAAGAGGGTGATGGAGAGTCAGGGAGGAGATGAGTTTGGTCTCTGAGGGGTATCTTGGCTAGGGAAGGGGAAATTAGAAGTGGCTGGTTTTGAAGTGATTGAAGGCTTGGATAAAAGGATATAGAACAGGGAGGGAGGAAGGTACAGGGTTGGGACCAGAGAAACCCCATTCATCTCTGGCTTCAGCCATGCATCTTTGAGTCTGGGTGCTCTGACAGCTTTGACCGCCAATTGAGGACAGAGCCCCAGGCACGTGAAGATTCCAAATAGCATCCCCAGCAATCATGGGTTCCATGGTAAGGACCCCTGCAGAGTCCCACAGCCCAACAGCTCCCCTCTCATACATGGAGGGGGGCCCAGGGACAAGCGGTGGACAGTCAAGCCACACCCCTGCAGGTGCAATGGTTTGAGCAGCAGACGCTGCAGCGGCGGGTGAAACGCTCCTTGATGGTGCCCACGGACCCCTGGTTCTTCAAGCAGTGGTACATGGTGAGCAGCAGTGCTGGGTGGGTAGGCAAAACCAGCTGGAGTCCAACTGACCCTGAATCCCCCTGCCTCGCACAGAATGACGAGATGCAGCCAGACCTGAACATCCTGCAGGTCTGGAGCCAGGGTCTGACAGGCCAAGGTATCGTGGTCTCTGTTCTGGATGATGGCATTGAGAAGGACCACCCGGACCTCTGGGCCAATTATGTGAGGCATCAGTCAGCCACGGCTGCCCCGGATCCCATGGCTGGGTCCCCAACACATGGAAACCTCACATGCCCCACCTGTCCCCACATATCCCTAGGACCCCCTGGCCAGTTACGACTTCAATGACTACGATCCGGATCCCCAACCTCGCTATACTCCCAGTGATGAGAACCGGTGAGCTAGGGTCCCATGGGGCTTGAAGGGGTCCCAGTGCTCCTTCAGGGATTGAGCAGGCTGTAATGGGCACCCCTCTGGACCCTGGCACTAGGCACGGAACTCGCTGTGCTGGGGAAGTGGCTGCCACAGCTAACAACGGCTTCTGCGGCATTGGGGTGGCCTTCAATGCCCGAATCGGAGGTATCGAGCACTGCCCGGGACAGAAAGTGGAAAGTGACTCTAGAGTGGCATACCTTCCAGGAGAAAGGCCTTATACCCACTCCTGGTCTCTGGGCGGTGCTGGGCCCCAGGCAGTGGGTGGTGGGGAGCTGGCGTGGGTTGCAGCGGGAAGGTGTGCTGGCTGGCTCGAGAGGCCCACGTTCACCTGCGCAGGTGTGCGCATGCTGGATGGTACCATCACCGATGTTGTGGAGGCACAGTCCCTCGGCCTGCAGCCGCAGCACATCCACATCTACAGTGCCAGCTGGGGCCCCGAAGACGATGGCCGAACCGTGGACGGCCCGGGTATCCTCACCCGGGAGGCCTTCCGACGAGGCGTGACCAAGGTAAGCAGGGGCACAGGGCCACAGAGTCCAGACCTTCCAGATGCCAGTGTCTGACACCCGGATGGTCCTCCCGTCCCTTCCAGGGCCGTGGTGGGCTGGGCACACTCTTCGTCTGGGCCTCGGGCAACGGTGGCCTCCATTACGACAATTGCAACTGTGACGGATACACCAATAGCATCTACACCCTGTCTGTGGGCAGTGTCACAAAGCAGGGCCGTGTGCCCTGGTACAGTGAAGCCTGCGCCTCCACCTTGACTACCACCTTCAGTAGTGGTGTGGCCACCGATCCACAGATCGTGAGTGCCTCCCAACACTCAACACAGGCATGTGCCTGTGTGTGTGTGTGTGTCCTGCTCCAGCCCCCCCCCAGCCCTGCCTTGCCCCCCCACCCCTTCTACCCCCACCTTCCTCCCCCCACCCCCCAGCTAGCCTGTCTCTCCTTCCCCCTCACCTCCAGCCAACAGGCCACGCAGCCTGCCTGCTCACCACGGTACCCCTCCCAGAGCCCCTTCCACACAAAAACCCAACTGCATAAGCCCACTGTAGCCTCCCTGAGGCACCGAGAGCCAAAACAACTCTAGCCCCAGCCCTCCACCTTTGTACCCTTCTTGGAGGGTTTATGCATGTGCTTCCCTTTGCCCTTCCTGACTCTTCAGAGCTCCATCTGAGGGCTGCCGCCTCCAGGAAGCCTTTCCACACCTTTCCCCTCAACACCAGCCCCTGACCCAACACACGTGGCCTCCACAACACCTCCCAGTGCCTGAGGTTCAACAAGGCCACTGCCAGTCCCCACCATGGCTCAAGGCTGGAGCCAGGCCCCACTATCAACGCTCACCACTCCTCATGTTTACCAGGCAAAGCCAACTGCTCAGGCTTATGACCTAGCTGGTGCTCAGGACCTTGAGCCTGGTATAATGTTCAGATGTGCTATCTCAAAGTCCTTTTTTTTTTTTAATCCTGGGGTTTGAACTAAGATCCTTGTGCTTGCTAGACAGGTACTTTACATTTGAGTTATACCCAGCACAATCATGCCAGCACATTCTTTCTTTCTTTTTTTTTTTTTTTTGTGGTACTGGGGTTTGAACTCAGGGCCTCACACTTGCTAGGCAGGTGCTCTGCCACTTGAGTCACTTCACCAGCTCCCACTGATATTTCTTAAACTCAGTCCTTAGCTCACTTTTAAACTCAGTGTTTGGTACTTTTTGAGCTTAGTTGTTAGTACTTTTTTGTTTTGTTTTGTTTTTTGGCAGTACTGAGGTTTGAACTCAAGCTTTCATGCTTGCTAGGCAGGCGCTCCACCCTTACTGACCATTTGCTAGTACTTTTTGAACTTAGTCCCTGGTATTTTTTGAACAAGGACTGCATTTGCACTGCGCACTGGGCAGTTCTGCCCCTCTCTGCCCCCAGGTCACCACAGACCTACACCACCAGTGCACGGACAAGCACACAGGTACCTCAGCCTCAGCCCCGCTGGCCGCAGGCATGATCGCCCTGGCTCTGGAGGCCAAGTAGGTGACCATGGGGGATGCCCACCACCCTGCCCCCAGGCGTGGGCTCAGCTCACCCACCTTTGCACGTCCTCCCCGCAGCCCACTCCTGACCTGGAGGGACATGCAGCATCTGGTGGTCCGAGCATCCAAGCCTGCACAGCTGGAGGCAAAGGACTGGAGGATCAATGGCGTGGGGCGCCAAGGTGCGGTGGGTCCAGGCAGGGAATGGGGTGCAGTGCCTGCAGGGCAAGTGACAGTCACCCTTCTATGCAGTAAGCCACCACTATGGCTATGGGCTGCTGGATGCTGGGCTGCTGGTGGACCTGGCTCGCACGTGGCTGCCTACACAGCCGCAGAAGAAATGCGCCATCCGGGCTGTGCACACCCCCATGTGAGGGAGGCCCCTCCCCAGCCTTCCCCTGTGCATACCTGCCATCTCCCTGGCCCTCTCCTGACACCAGTCATTGCCCAGGGGAGGGAGTCCTAAGGCCTCAGTTTACCCATCTGAAAAATGAGAGGGTGGGCCCCATGACCTTTGAGACCAGATGTGCCTGCTGGCTGCCCACCCTCCCTGGGAGGCCAACAGGACAGTCCTCACCCCCACCCAGCACCATCCTGCCACTGATGCAAGTGGGAAAGAATGTGTCAGCCTGCGCTGGCCGGCGCAACCACATCCGCTCACTGGAGCACGTACAGGTGCAGCTCTCATTGTCCTACAGCCGTCGTGGGGACCTGGAGATCTCGCTCACCAGTCCCATGGGCACCCACTCCACACTTGTGGCCATCAGGTATGCACTGGGAGAAGCTACCTCTACCTCAGTCCACTGCTGGGGATGGCTGATCAGGACCCTGTGGACAAATGCTGTTCTCCTGAGTGTCCTCCATGAAGGGGCAGTACAACTGCAGGTTGAACCTGCCACACATATCTGGGACTAGACTGCCCAGTGACCAGCACATGGCTTTCTGGGTTTGTACCACTCTGATTTCAAGGCTGCTCCCCTTTCTCTCTTCTACTGCCCACCTGCCCACCCTAGACCCTTGGATATCAGCAGCCAAGGCTACAACAATTGGATCTTTATGTCCACCCACTACTGGGATGAGGCCCCTCAGGGCTTATGGACCTTGGGCCTGGAGAACAAGGGCTACTATTTCAACACTGGTGAGAGCTGCCTGGGGACTCCACCCTCCAACCTTGCCCCAGGCTGGGGCTTCAGGACTGCCATTGGTTACCCATGGTCTCAGGAGTTCCCACAGGTCTCCATGGAGAGACTATGTGTGCAAACACATCTGGGACCCAGGTGCACAGTTACCTGGGAAAATGGAGGTCCAGCACTGGCACACAGTTACCTAGGGAAGTGTAAAGTTCCCCAGGGAAGTGTGGGTCTGACCACCAGCACTCAGGAGGTGCTTGATGGCCTAGACCCATCCAATTTGGGGCCTTGGGTGGCTGAGGACAGGGACCCAAGACCTGGAGAGACCAGGCTGCCAACAACCTCTCCCCTCCCTGTGCCCCTCGTGATCCCTGCCCAGGGACACTGTACCGCTACACACTGCTGCTCTACGGGACAGCTGAGGACATGACAACTCGGCCCATGGCCCCCAGGTGACCAGCAGCGCGTGTGTGCAGCAGGACACAGAGGGGCTGTGCCAGGGTGAGTGGCCAGCACCACATGGCCCACTTGCTGCAACAGCAGGGCAGGCAGTGTGCGTGTGCGGCCCATGGCAGGTGGGTGGGAAGCTGGTGGGCACTGGTGGCAGGCTGCAGCCTTACGCCCTCCATGTCTTCATGTCTCCCGTGCAGAATGCGACAGGCCTACCTATATCCTAGGTCCTCTCTGCCTTTCCTACTGCCCGCTGAGGTACTTCAACTGCGCCCAGCAGGCGGTGAACACAGGGCCTGGGCACCCAGCTGCACCCACCCTCCAAGTGTGCATCAGCTACCACAGCTCCTGCTACACCTGCCAGGGCAGCTCCTCTGGAGACTCCATGGCCTGCCCCTGCTCCACACCCTGAACAAGCACCAGGACCTGCTCAGGGCCCACCATCCCCACTGGCCACCCCAAGTCCACCACCACCTCTGGCTCTGCCACTGTTGCCTAGACCAGCCCATGTTACTGGCCCTGTTGACCGTGGCCTTTGGGAGCACCCTCCTCTACCACATTGTCAGAGGGTCACCCACTCTAGTCTGGGCCTTCCCCATCCTGGGGCCATGCCTGTCACCACCCCAGGCCCTGCACTGTGTGTGGGAACCTGGAGCTATCCAACTTGGAGGATGGAAAGCAGACTCCTGGTGGGCCTGGGGTGGGTGCTGCCGTCCCCTCCCTCACCCAACTGGGACAAGCCCCAGAAGGTCCTGGCAGCCCTCTAGTGGCTATAGGTCAGGGCACAGCCATACAGAGTCTCACAGCCTGGACTGAACAGCTGTGAGTGACAGAGAGAGAGAGATAGACAGACAGAGGTTTCCTTATGCATGGGTGACTGGATAGATGGGCAGAAGCTGGACAGCAGCCATCATCTCTTTCCTGCTCCAGAATCTGTCCAAACAGTCTTGGGCACTGGTGTCTGACTTCAGAGTTTGCAAATAAAGGTTGAATAGAAGGTACCAAGCTTGTGGGCTCCTTTGGGGCAGGGTGGGCCCTCCATCCCCTGCCCCTGAGCTACACTTGGAATCTGTGCCCCCCATGGGCCCCTGGAGAACCCAGTGGGACACAGAAGAAGAATCAGGCTCAGGCCCAGAGAGACCTCAGGCTGGTGGAGGGTGGAGCATTAGGGACTAGGTTGCTTCCCGAGTGACACCCACATGCTGTTGACACTGAACTTCCTACTCTGGAACACAGGCCGCACAGGCTTTCTGCATTGTCTGGCATACACTGAGCATCCTAAACCAACTGGAAGCTTGGGGCAGGTACGTGGAAATACAGTAAGCAGTTCTGCAGACAAGCATGGAGTTACCATCAGACCGAGCCTGCCTAGGTATATTCCCCTGAGAACCGAAAACACATGTTCACACAGCAGCTTACACAGGCTCACAGCAGTGCGATTCACAGCAGCCAAGAGGTGGGGACAGCCCAAGTGTCCATCCACACTGGAACATCACTCAGCCATGAACAGGATAAGGCATGCCACAATATGGAGGGATCTTGAGGACACTGTGCTCAGTGAGAAAGCCAGACACAAAGGCCCACAAGGTGTGGCTTCATTGATAGGAAATGTTCTGAACAGGAGAATCCAGAGACAGAAAGTGGACTCATGAGTGTCAGGGGCTGGAAAAGAGAGGGGCTTAGTATTTCATGGAGATGGGACTTCTTTTTGGAGTGACAAATGTTCCAGAATTAGAGGGGATGGTTCCACAACTCTGTTTAAAAAAAAAGAAAAAACCACTGAATTATACACTTTTAAATAGGTGACCAGTATGGTGGTATGTAAATGCATCACGATAAAGCTATTTAAAAACACAAAAACTGCCCCCTGTTCCTTCTGCCCTCTAATGCCAGCCCAGTGGGAACGGTCTAGATGACCCTGCATCTGGGAGGTTTACAAATGTGAGGGGGACCTTGGCCAGGTCAGGAAAGGTAGATGCTGATGCATCCAAATTCGGATGGTTAGAGCATCCGAATTTATGGGGCATTCACTGTGAGTGCGGTAGTGGTAGACAGTGACTTTGTCTCCACTTCCAAAGCATCCAGAGGGACCTGAACTTCAACTCACGCTCACCTTGCGCTTCCAGGCCAAGATAGCTAGGGAAATTGATAGCGCTGTGGTCCAGTCGCGCCTCCTGCTGGATGGAACCAGGATCCTCGAAATCGCTATGGCTTTAAGAGGGGCGGGTAAAAGCTAGAGAAGACCGGAAGCGCGCGTCACGTGTCCGTACCGTGGGCAGGCTTCGAACGGAAGCGGAAGTGATCGCGGCAGCGCTGGCTGCTGCAGCTGGTTGCTAAGTTGCTGGGAGATAAGCTTCAGGTATTTCCGCGAGGAAACAGAGGCCGAGGTCGAGCCGAGCCCTGAAGTCCCGGACGGTGTTTGGACGGTGGGCAGGCCAGAGACTTGGAGAGGTCGGAGAGGCACAGGAGCCGGGTAGGCTTCCCAGCAGCGTGGCCGCGGCGGGTGCGTATGAGTTCACCGGGTCGGAGGAACGGCCTGGCCAAAGACCGAGAGATGGACGACCCGGTCAATGCTGTCTTCTCCCAACTCCAGGATGGGCTCCAAGGCCAAGAAGCGCGTGGTGCTGCCCACCCGCCCGGCGCCTCCCACCGTGGAGCAGATCCTGGAGGACGTGCGCGGGGCTACAGCCCAGGACCCCATCTTCACTGCTCCGGCCCCGGAAGGTAGGAGGGATTCCCGAGTCTCCACCGTAGAGGGGGGAAGCACACCCAACTCCGATAGCAGATTCGGTGAGGCCATGTAATTCGGAGTATGGACTCGAGCCAGGAACTTGGGTTCTTTGTCCTCTCTCTCTGAAGCTCGCTCTCGTCTGTAAAATGGGCCCGTTTTCGGGATCGTTTAAAACGGGTGTGCAGACTAGGGCCTGCAGCCAAACCCTGCCCGCCTCCTGGTTTTGTTCGTTCCGGAGTTAAGAATGCATTTTTCCTTTACTTTATTTGTTGCGGTTCTGACATTTGAACCCAGGATCTTGCGCATACTAGGTAAGCGCCCTGCCACTGAGCCACACTCAGTGGGGTTTATTTAATTTATTTTTTTATGGGACTGGGGTTTAAACTCAGGGCTTCTCACTTGCAAGGCAGGTGCTCCACCGCTTGAGCCCCCCCTCCATTTTGGTCTGGTTATTTTGGAGATGGGGTCTCACAGACTATTTTCCCTGACTGGCTTCAAACTGTGATGCTCTTGATCTCAGCCTCCCAAATAGCTAGGTTTACAGGCATGAGCCACCAGAGCCCGGCATATTTACTTTTTTTGTTGGTGGTACTGGGGTTTGAACTCAGCACTCTACCACTTAAGCCATATCCCAAGCCCACATTTCCTTTTATGTTATGTTAAAACATTACATCCTGGGCTGGGGGTGTGGTTCGGTTGTGGAGCTCTTGCCTAGTGTGTGTGAGGCCCTGGGTTTCATCCCCGCACTACAAAAACCAACAAGAAGTCGTACGTATCCCAGCTTCACCTAGCCACATTTCACATGCCCAAAAGCCTATAGGGCTAGTGGCTGCAGTGTGGGATGGCACAAGTGGACATTTCTATCATGGGAAAGTTCTGTGGACAGCAAGACTGGGAGTCTAAGCCACGCAGTGGGTGATCTGAACCCCCGTTTAAGAACTACGGGGCCTAGGTCTCTCTGCTTGTGGCAGAGAAACTGAGGAAATGGGAAACTGAGACATGGCAATTCAGATGCTCACTCAAGGGAGAGAGGGCATTTCTGCCGGTCTTATTCATGTGTGCCATCTGGTGTTTACCACCTCCTTAACAAAGAAAGTGGGGATAAAAGTGACTTTCTTTGATTTTTTTTTTTCTTTTGAGGCAGAGTCTTTCTCTCTTTTTTAACAGTTAAAATGTTCCATTTATTTCAACACCTGAAAAATGACACAAGATATATGCAGCATATCAAAGAAGCAGCCTTTTAAAAAATCATGTTGTAGAAAAAATGAAGAATGAGATAATGGGCAATAGAACTGGTTTATAGATGCTTTTATATTTGGTTTTAACTTATGTAAATTCAGCAATATCCAACGGATTTGGCAAAGATTTATTTTTTATTTCCAGTGCTTTTTTTGGCCGCACTGGGGTTTGAATTCAGGTCCTCATGCTTACTGGCAGGTGCTCTTACTGCTTGAACTACTCTACCAGCCCTTTTTTTTACAGTGGGTTTTTTGGAGATAGGGCCTCTCAAACTGTTTGCCTTGTCTCGTTTCAAACTGTGATGCTTCTGATCTCTGCCTCCTGACTGATCTCTGCCTCCTGAGTATCTAGGATTACAGGTGTGAACCACCAACACCTGGCTTTCCAGTCTTTTAAAGAAGACACAGATTTGCTTGCAATAAAACTGATTTTAAGAGCACACAAAAAGCTGGGTGCTGGGTGGTTCACGCCTGTAATTGTAGCCACTCAGGAAACAGAAATCAGGATTATGGTTCAAAGCCATCCTGGGCAAATAGGTTGTGAGAACCTATCTCAAAAAAACCTAAAAAGGGCTGATGGTGTAGGCGTTGAGTTCAAACCCCAGTACCCCCCGCCATGCACACACAAAGGCACATAAAAGTTGAGCACAAATTATTAATTAATCTAGCAATTCAGAGTGATGAAGAGTAAAAGATGACAGAGTAAAAAACTGACAATCCTTCCCCACCCCACCAGGTAACCTGATAGTCAAGGTTGCAGTCCTCACACTGCAGAAGCAGTGGCTTTGTGTGTGGATGATGCAGTGGAATTTGTAGATGTGCCTTGGTTTCTATTTGTTATAATAACAGTTCACAAAGTTAAGTGGTCTTTATAGACAACCTGCATTCATTTAAATTAAACACATTTTTTTTATAATAGTGTGATTATAAAGCCACAATATTCCTTCTGAACAAACTATTGAGTATAGTGAGTTTACTATGAATGCTATTCATTCTTTATATTAAAGTGTTCTAAGTGAATTAAGGTTATAGGTAATTTTTCAATATTCCACTCATCTTGACTTAAAATTATTTATACTACTTATATCTAATAGCCAAAGAAAACTTATTACCAAATGCTTACAATAGGCATTAGTCTGACATGCTTATTAAATTGATCCCAGAGGCATGATTATATAGACCAGCAGAGACAGAATCTCCCTATGTATACCAGGCTGACCTGGAACTCCCCATTCTCTTGCCTCAGCATCCTGACTGCTGGGATTACAGGTTACTTCTAACCAAACACTGGTGTTCCCCAGGCCTGGGCTGGGTGTTGGGCCCATTCAGTGGGAATCCAGACAGCCTTTGCCAGTACAGAGGAGGCCAGGGTGGAGGGGTGGCCGCAAAGCCTTGTGCTTTCTAAGGATCAGGGTTTTTTTTTTCCTTTCTGTGGTTTCTGCTTGTGTGAGTATTGTCAGCAAATGGGTCTCCACGTCTCACTTTTGTTGCCCCAGATCCCCAAGTGTTGGGTCTTATGGTTGCACAGTCACTGGATAGTCCTTGAGGAGCTGGCCTGGTGTAGTTCTTGCTCCAGAGAGCCAAGCCACTTCATCCAGGAGTAGCAGCAACCTTGACTATTTCCAGGAAGTGACACTCACCCCAGGGAATGGCTGCCTAATGGTCATGGTTGAGTTTTTTCTGTGACTTGTTCCCCTACCACACACTTTGCTGGGGTTGAAACTGAGAGGACTCTGCCAGCCAGGCAGGGAGAGCTGGCTGCCCGGTCAGCTCTGTGCCTGTTCTCACTGCCCTGAGGCCCTGGTACCCTGGCCAGGAATGGTCTTAGACCTGCCCAAGACTGCTCAGGGAAAACAAGGCACCCCCACCCATGGCTGCCCTGGCAAAGGAGGCCCACAGATACCGGGGAGTCTGTAGTCCAGGGCTTGATCACCATTGGGCAGTGATGCCGCTATCTTTTATCCCTAGACCCTTCAGGAGCCTGCAGAAAAGCTGAGGAGCCCGAGGCCGAGCAGGAGCTGCTTTACCAGCAGAGCCGTGCCTATGTGGCCACCAATGACCGGTTGCGGCTGGCCAGTGATGGGCTTAGGCAGAAGTGTGAGGATCTTCAGCAAGCGGGCCAGGAGCTGGAACAGGACATCATCCAGGTGACACAGGCGTCACTGCCTGCGCCAGAGACTTCGGCTGTCTCCTAGGGCTGACCTGGGCTGACCTGGGTCTGGGCCAGTGCCCGATGCTGCCCATCTGACATTCCCCCGTGGGGCCCTGAGTGCCCCTGTCTGGCATTCCACACACATTCAGCACCTGGGGGCTACTTTGCTCCTGCTTGTCCCCCTCATTCCAGTGGTTTCAGATCACTGCATCCTCTCATGACACCCAGCCCCAGTGGGACCCACCCTGCAGGTTCCTCCAGTCTCCATGGACTTCAGCAAGGTTCAGCAGAGATTAGGGAAAAGGACAGGGAGCGTGGCTGCTCCATATTCTGCCCCTACTCCCCTACAGCGGCCTCTGACCTGAGATGGGGCCTCTGGAGCAGTCACCTCCTCCATTGCCAGGCCTTCTGCTTGGGGCACTAAACAGCTGACTGAAGGTGTCTGGTAGTCATCTGTTCACCTGGACTGAAGGTCAGGGTGCACGGTGGCCTGTTGACTGATGCAGCCAAGGCTAGCCAAGTCTAGTCCACGTCCTTCCTGTTTCAGATGCTGCCTCAGCCAAGTTGATCTTCATGACCCTGGGCTGTTGGGGTCACTGTCCCCACTGCCCCTAAAAGATGCCCAGAGACCTTGGCCTGGTCCTGTAGGCCCATGTTGCTACTCAAGCCAGCTCTGGCTCTGTGGTGGGTACAGGCCAAAAGATCTCGAAAGGGACTTTTCATCCAAGCAAGCAGGCGGAGACTAGAGAGGTGTCCCCATAGAACCCCCTGATAGAAACTCCTATGGCCCTCTCTGGCCACCCAGGGGGCAGCGCCAACACACAGTGATCCCAAGGGGCACAGCCCAATGCTGTGAGAAGCTGTGGTAGGCCTGGAAACTCATCTAGAGACCAAGCCTGGCCCCACCGCCTCTCTAGGCCTGCTGCTGTTTTACATCAACCTTGTCTCTTTCCCTGAAAAGCGGACATCCCTTAAACCAGAAACTGGATCTCAGGGGCTTCTCATTGGTCACCCTGCAAAGCTTCACCACCCTGCTGGCCCCTTCCCACTTTACCATTCCTCCTTCTCAGGCCTTTGCCCAGCCCCAGGCTGGCTAGAGCTCTGCTAATTGGAAATGGCCTTGACCTATGGGCAGCCGGACCCCTTCCAGGTGCTGGCTCTATTTTTGGTAAATACAGTAGACTTTGGCAACCCATCCAGAGCCCTCATGGCTCACAGATGCCTCTTGCCTTGGTGGCAGGGCAGCCTGGGCTGGTAAGCCCTCCTGTCCACACTGGGGCAGGTGGATACTCCTGACCTCACTGGCTATCACCTGGCCCTGAATAGACCCAAGTTTGGCCTCTGGGCTTGAGGCATCCATGCAGTAAGAGGCTCCTCTGCCAACACTAGACCCATCACTGGGGCAGCCATGGCCAAGATGGAAAGCCCTTGAAAGCCTTCATCTGTCCTCAGCCCTTTAAAAATGCAACTGTGGGCAGCACATGGGCGATTGAATAGCTCAATTTATTAAAGGTGCACAAGAAGCCAGGTGCCAGATCGACATCGTCCTTCCACCAGACAAATGGCTTTGTGTTTGAGGGGATGGGCGGGGTGGGGGCAGTGACTATTTACATGACTGTTTAACACTGCAGAGACCCAGAGTGGAGAGGGTGACAGCAGGATGGGCTAGACAGACTACTGAGTATGGAAGATGAGGTATATGGGTGGGTGTCATCTGCATCCAGCACCCAGGTGGTGGTCATCATCCAAAAGCCTATGGACCAGGGTTCCAATTTTGGCATGCCTGGAGTCATCACCAGCCTTGGGACACTGGACCTCCCTCCCTTCCTCCCTCCTGGCCCAGTGGCCTCAGGTCCTCTGTTCCCCTGGGGCTGGCCTCGAGGATGCTCCAGAAGGAGACAGGGTCCGGCAGTGTCTGTCAGTGGTTTGGGTTCTAAGACTGGTCCCTCAGCTCTGACCTCTAGTGGACTGTCCTGGCCACTCCTCAAAACTCTCCTGTGTGGATTCTTGCCCGTGTTCCACCCTGGACTGGATGCTCCATGGTTGTGTTCCCTGTGGCTGTGTAGGGGGTGAAGGCAAAAATGGCCACTGAACACGGGGTCTGGCAGGAAGAGGTAACCAGCAAGAGTAAGCCCCTCATGCCAGCCATGGAAGAAACTGTCCAGGGGTGGGGGTGGGTGTGGAGTGGGGATGTTTGATTCTGACTCTGATCTATGAGTAGCACCAGGCACCTCTCCCATCATGGTGGTTGCTCTACTTGCTGAGAGGTAGCTCTGGGAGTTCTCCCTACAGCCCACATGCGGAAACCGAGGCACAGAGTGGCGGGAACATCACTCGGTCTCACAGTGCGTGGTAGGTGGGGTCAGGTCCAGGGCTACACTTACCTTCATCCCTGGCCCCACAGCTGGGCAAACTGGGGGTTGGTCTGCCACCATTTCCCCACCACCAGGCCATTTTGGGGTACAGCTGGCCTGTAGCAAGTGTGAGCAAGCAAGAGCCCAGTGTCCCCAAATCTCAAGGCAAATATGGGGGTGAGTGTGGGGGGATTGTCCCGAGACCTCTGCTGAATCCTGAGAAGGGCTCTGGCGGGGGGGGGGGTCACCTGTATTGAGCTTCATCCTCTTCCCTTCCCTGCTGGTCATCCACGAGCCAGTGCACTCTGACATTCTCCAGCAGCCAGTTTGGCAGTGGAGGTCCCAGGAGTGAGCTGTCAGTGCCACCAGTACTGTCCTTGGAGATTTAGGGGCATGTCATTCTGCTTGTCAGTTCTGGTTAGGTGGAGTCCTTCCAGACAGGCCTTGCACAGTGGGTGTGAGGGATTTGCAGGGTGCCACAGCACTTTCTCTGGGGTTCAGGCTCCGGTCAGTTCTGGAGGGTCCTGTAGTTGAGGTCAGCTATGAAGAGAGCTTAACACCTGCCCACTCCTTGGCCTGTTGTGTCAAGGACTGGAGGAGGAGGGACAGAGGTGCTGTTAGGGGCCTGGGGGTTCCCTTGGAGCAGTTCACGTCCAGCTCTCAAAACTGCTTCCCTTCTCTCAGAAGAGGGACTTAAAATGTATCTGGAACAGCATCTGCCCCTGGAGCAGCTCTTGCAGGCAGCTGTGGCAACAGATACGCTTATAAAAACAGTTTCTGGGAGCCAAGATCCTGCAGGAGACGTAGTTAGCTCTCTCTGCAGGAAGCTGCCCAGAGGTGGGGTGGACCACGCCCCTGGGGCCCAGCGCAGAGGCGGCTGTGGTGCCCCTGCACATACTGGATGGGGAAAGAACATCTAGTGTCCATTCCCTGAGGCTGGCCCCCAGGAAGCCCTGTCTCACAGCCTCACTCTGGCCTTTGGGTGGTTGGGGCAGGATGGGAGTGCCTTGGACCTCCATGAGCTTGTCTGTCTCCCTCCATCCTCTGCATTTGTGGCAGCCCTGGGCCTCACACCTTGACACCAGGCTCCCATTGGGTGCTGGAGGAGGCTCAGCCTTCATTCTCGTGTTTCATGCATCATGAATGAGTGGGACATTGGGAAGGACAAGAGCAGCAGTGCAGCAACTATCAGAGTAGACAGGCTCCCACAAGCTAACTACCTCCCTAGAGCCCTGGGGCTCCTGATGGCCCGTTTTAGGAATGTTCCTGCCTCCGTCCTCGTCCTTTTCCCTTCACCCACCACAGCTGAGAGGCTGGTCCTGACTCCACTGACTCTCAGGACCCACCAAGTTAGCTCCTCCAGGGTGGAGAGGGGAAATCTGACAGTGGCTGGTGACAGGGACAAGGGGCTAGCCAGCTCCCTATGTCTGCACTGCCTGCCTGTCCCTATCTTTCCCCAAGAGGTGCAGAGAGCCAGGGTGATTTGGCGGTTATGTTCTTGCTTGGCAGCAACCAGGGAAGGCTCCCTGTCTGCTCATACACGCCCTGTGCTCCTCCAGCTGGGGCTGAGAATGCAAACAAGCCCTGTAAAGCCCTCATTAACAAATTATCCGAGCGGTAAGTACAGGCTTGATGCTGCACAGCTGACACTGTGGCCCTAGCTGGCAGACACAGGCTCACCACCCTTCCTCAGCCTGTCCCCATCTGCGGAGGGCGCTATCTCCTCCTTGTGGGCTGCTTAGGTATAGAAGCTGATCCAGAGACTGTCCCCACCCTCTTCCTGGGTGTGGTTGGCTCAGCGGGCAGTTCCCTAGCCATCCTGCTTGAGGCCCCAGGGCAAGGCCCGCGGGTTCCCCAGCCCAGCTGGGATGGTGGCAAGGAGGGCTGGGCCGAGGCCCCCTGCGTGTGCTCAGGAGTAGCAGGGACCTGCAGCCCATTTTCTCTGGAGCCCCACGGCGCATAAGCAAGGTCTTGCCCTAAGGAAAGGTTGATGTGAGCTGGGGCAGAAGCTCCGAGGGCCAGGGGCGGGTGGCTCCTGCCCGGCCTACTCGGAGCGTCTACAGAGCAGACCCACCGGGCAGCCGGACTGGGCCACAGGGCCAGAAGAGAATGATCCAGATGGCCGGCCTAGGCTGCTATTCCAGGAGGCTGGCAGGGGCACTGACCAGGACTTTCTCCACCGCCGAGTCTCTGGCAGGTGCAGCAGCTGCCATGGGGCTGGGTACATAGTTGAAGGGCGGAACCCGAGCGGCGCGACTTGGGGAGCCGTGCCGGCTGGCGGGGAAGCCTCCCACGGTAACCCCTACGCCCTCATGAGCAAAGGGAATGGAAACAGCTGCCTTGGCGGAGCCAGGCCCGTCCACGTCGCTACCCAGGAGCGCGGCTGGACCGCCGGCTGTGGCCTGTGGGGACTCCCTGCTCTCCAGGCTTGGAGACGTGCTGGAGTTGGTCTTCGGGGCGGCCACCTCCTCCGTCTGGACCACCGCATCGCTGGTTTTGCGCTGCGGGGACCCGACCGGGCCCTCTTCGGGCGAGGCGCCCCTGAGCGGTAGGGCGGTGGCGGGCAGTGTGCTACGCAGGATGTACGGGACATCCTCGTCCCGGATGCGCCGCCACGTGGTACCCGGCGCGGCTACCCTGGGCAGCTGCCTGGTTTCCCCGTCGCTGCTGCGGCGGGCGGCGTCTGCCGGGGTGGCGGGGGCCGCAGGGTCGGGCCTGCGGGCCACGCTGATGTGCGGCAGTGAAGCGTAGCGCTTCACTGTCTCGGGGCGCGCGGCGGGCGCGCGCACAGGCAGGCGCGACGGGCTCTCGGAGCTGGTACGCCGCGGCGCGCGCGGAGCCGGCCGGGACCGGTCCGCGGGGGGCCGCTGTGGGGCCGGGGGCTGTCGCTGGGCCGCCCGAAGCTCGTCGCAGCGCGAGGAACAGAGGAAGACTGCAGGGAGTGCGGGTCGGCCGCGGCGAGGTGAGGCGCCCTGGGAGGCGGAGGCCGCGGACTCTGCCAAGGACAGCTCGGAGCGGCGGTGACGCAGCAAGCCGGGCGACTCCTTGATGAAGGTCAGCTGCCGCCGGAAACCTGAGCGGTCGGAGGACTCGCTGCCGCTGGAGCGGGCTGAGGCCAAGCGCACCAGGCCCAGACGGCCCCCGCGCGCTCCAGGGCCCCCCTCGACCCCGGCCCGGCTCCTGGGGCTTGGCTCCGGGGCTGACCTGGCCAGCGGCGGTGGCCCCCGCCTGGCCGGCCTCTGCATGAAAGGGATACGCACGGGCGACTTCTGGGTCTTGTGCTGTTTGGCCAGAAGGGCCCGCGCTGGTGTTTTGGGCACTGGGGAGGCCCCGGGGCCAGGCAGGTACCCTGCAGTCGGGGTGGCCAGAGGGGACCTTCTGGGCTGAGGCTGGGAGGCAGGTGATGTCTGAGAGGAGCTCGAGGATGGAGTCTTGGCTAGGCGGGCGGGTGGTGTGGCACTCCTTGGGGCGTGGCTCAGTGCTGCCAACTCCGAGATCTTGCCTGGTCGGTGCAGACTCCGAGACCGTTGCTGCCCAAGGCTAGGAGGTTTGGCGGGGCCTTCCTGGTGTGTGGGACCAGAGGCTCCCATCTTCCTTGGTGTGCTGCGGGAGACAGGGGTACCTTTGGGCTGAGCCCGGGGGCCAGAGCTGGGCATATAGATCACTGTCCGTCCCCGGAGCACCGCTGTCTCCCCTGTTTTCTGAGCACCACCACGCTTCTCAGCACCTCCAGGAGAGCGGGGGCGCCCATTGCTCTTGGCTGAAACTGCACCCCGTTTTCCTGGCCATCGGGCACTGCCAACCTCAGCCCCCACTCGGGGCTCTTGTCCCTTTCTCTGCTTGGAGGGCTGCAGGGTGCTGGCTGACACCCCGGATACCAAGGAGAGGAGAGAGTCAGACTCCGATGAGGCCTCCAGGGTGGCTGCCGCTGCTGCCTGGTGCAGCCATGTGACGATGGAGTTGGCGCCCTCCTGAATGGCTTGCCACTCTACACTGTCCAGGTCAGAGGCTGGGTCTGAGCCTGCCACCTCTTCACATCGTTTCTGGGACACCTCTGTGGGTTGTGTGTCTGGTTGGGCAACTCTGGGCTTGCGACGCCGGGGGCCTAGTGCCTGGGGCCGGCGCCTAGGCATGGCTGAGCCAATGCATCGCCTCAACAGCTCTTCTTCTGCTCGTGGGCTAGGGGAACTGTCCTGTTTCCCACCTGGGCCTGGGTCCTTGGTGACTGTTGGCTCCCGGCCTCGTGGACGGCTGGCGGGCTGCTCAGAAGGTTCAGGCTCACTGAGGGAGCTGGCTGAGGAGGTCAGTGAGTAGCAGGGTGGAGTCTCATCCACAATCAGCCTGGGCTGGGCCCTGGTGGGTGGTGGGACAGGTGGTGAGGCCTGGGTGTCCTTCCTGCCTGTGGTCTTGTGCTCTCTCTTCAGGGCCCGGGGAATGGCAGATGCCCGCCGTAGGGGAGGCACTGTGGCAGGTGGCTCCTCATCAGAGTCATAGAAGCAGTACACAGCCTCTTCCGTAGGAGTCGTGAGGCACAGGGACTGTAGTGCTCCGTCCCCTCGGGCCTTGGCCTGGCATGAGCCTTCCCTGTCTGAGCGTGCACTTGGGGACTGGGCGAGGGGCAACTCTAGCCCTGCCCGGTTCCTTCCAGCTCCCCGGGCCTGCTCTGCAGTCTTGACAGCACCCCCTGCCTTGGGCCGGTGTCCAGCAGCCTGCCTGGCAGGGGCTTTGCAGACTATGGGCTTCTGTCTGTCTGTCAGCCCACCAGGCTGATCTCTAGGGGGCCCTTGCAGCGTCTCATCACTGAGTGAGGCTGCACTAGAGAAGTTGACAGGTGTGCCCTCTGCCGAGTCACTGCCAGAGTCGTCGTCCCGGGCTGGGGCGGGCACCAGCATGTAGATGGGCACTGGCAGCGTACGGCGACCAGGTACCAGTGCTGAAGCCACCTTGCGCAGGCGGGCAGGGACAGCAGCCCCTAGACATTCACGCAGAAGCTCCAGCTCCTTGTCAGCCACCTTGCGGGAGCGAGAACCAGTGGCAGCCAGGCCCTCAAGGTGTCCGCCAGCCTCCTCCCGCCGGCGGTGTCCCCCGTTCCCACTCCCAGTGCGTTCTGGGCATGTGGGTGGCTGCAGCCGCAGCTCCACATCCTGTTGTACATACAGCTCATGCAGGGCCAGTGCGCTGAGGCTCGAGGCACAGGAGAAGTTCTCATCTGGCTTCTCCACAGTGAAGCGCACGCTACCTGCATCCAGCTCTGATGGTTGCTGGCAGCGCTCGCGGCAGTCAGCTATGTCCAGGAAACGCTTTACGTAACTCTCCCACTGCAGGCTGAACTGGCTGCTCTCGGGCTGGCCTGGCAGTGCCGGTGGCGTCTTGCTGCGGCTAGGTGGCATGGTCTGCCCAGGGCTGTCAGGCAGCTCACTGGGGCTGACAGTGCCACTGCCCAACCCACTGCATGGGTCACTGGGGATGGAGCTGGCAATGGATGGGCTCTCAAAGCTGCCCAGTGAGCTCACTGAGCTGCAGCGGCTTAGCACCAGGGGTGTTTCCTGCACACAGTTCTCTGATGAGCTGGACGGTGTGGCATCCTCTACCCCTAAACCCCGGCTGCGGCCCCTGTGGGGTGCCGGGATGGCCACTGGCAGGGAGGAGGATCCAGGACCATGCCATGCCTCATCCAGCTCTGTCTCCCCAGGCCCAGCCTCCTCCAGTCCATCTAGAGAAGAGTCACTGTCATCCAAGTTCCCACCCTCGCTGGGACCAGGGTGGCCAGCCGAGGACAGAGAGGACAGAGAGCTGCAGCGGGAGAGGGATAGCAGCCCATCCTGTGCCACCAACTTCTGCAGCACCTTGCTGGCTGCAGGCAGTGGGGTGGCCACCAGCTTCTCGGGTACCTTGTTTAGATTGTCCCCAGGCATCCAGGCCTGTTTCCGGGACCCAGGAGAGGCCCCGGGCCCTGCGAGGGGCCGTGTGCCCAGTGCAGCAGTGCCATCAAGTAGTGGCACATGCTGGTAGGTGGGTGACAGCTTGATGGTGCGCACACGGGCATCCACAGTTGCAGTATCCCGGGAAGGTGGCTCAGTCTGACTACCAGACAAGTCAAGATCAAGCCGGCTGGGCCGTGTCTGCCCACGCAGCAAGTCTTCACGGTGTTCAGTCAGGGCAGCCAAGGGGCAGGGCCGCATGTGCTCCTTTGTGCAGTATCCATCGCTGGTGCTGCCACTGTTGAGGCTGTCATTGGAGAGGCTAGCATGGGCTGCTTTGAGCCGCAGCAGTGGGTGTGCCAGGCCGCTGGCCTCCCGCCGCCCACCCTCTGGGCCCCGGCATGGTGAACAGGACTGGGCACGGCCTTCCCTTGGAGCTTCCTGCCCAGGGTCCCCTGAGCTGAGGCTGAAGCTGTCATCAGATGAGGTGTGCAGGGCAGAGATGTCTTCCACCAGCCGGTCAATCCGTGCCACTGCCAATGCCAGTTTGGCCTTGGCTTTGGCTGCCACGGCTGCCTCCCCACTGGCTTCCTTTTCAGCCTCCAGGCTGCCGTGGTGGGTGGGTGTGGTACGGGCCAGGGCCTGGCCCTGCAGGAAGGGGCTGCCCAGGAACAAGGACAACACAGCTGGGCTGGCAGGCTCTGCAGTGGCAGCGGCAGCCAGGGATGGTGCATCGTCATCATCAAAGCAGCCTGAGTCAGAGGCATAGTCCTGGGCCAGCCCATCCAGGTGCCGCAGGGGTGGCAGCGGCTTCTTGGAGGCAGCTTCAACCTCAGGCTCAGGCAGGCCCTGCTTCTCCAGGTGGCCAAGTGCCTGCGCCAGGTGTCGGGTGTCCAGCTCGGCCTTGAGTGCCCGCTGCTTCCTCACGTAGAGGCTGGGCATGCAGGTGCCAGGGGAGACAGCTGTGGCCGCCGCCTGATACTTGGCGGGTCGGTGGGCTAGCAGGTTGCGCAGGGCGGCCGCACTGCCCATGGCGATCATCTTGTGCTTGGAATGCACCAGGTTACGCAGCATGCCCACGGCTCCCAGGTCCCACAGCAGCTCCTGGTCCTGTGGGCTGCGGGCTGACAAGTTCCAGAGTGTGCCGCAGGCGTTGCTCACTATGGTCAGGCTGTGCGAGGTCAGATGCTGCAGTAGTGTCTGCAGGCAGTTGTGGTCCCGGAGCACCTGCCTGCAGGGGCACAGGGAGGGTGAGCTAGCCACCCCCAGTCCTACCATGCCCCTGCCCACATCCCAGGATGCCACACAAGGAACAGGACATCCAGAGTAAGCAAATAAACATATGAGACATTGGATGAGGTATGAACTTCAGAAACACGAATTGTTTTTAGCGTAAGTATATCCCATGTATTGCATGAGATATACTAAACTTAATTTTTTTTTTTTTTTTTGCGCTACTGGAGCTTGAACTCAGGGCCTACACCTTGAGCCACTCCACCAGCCCTTTTTTTGTGAAGGGTTTTTTGAGATAGGGTCTTAAGAACTGTTTGCCTGGGCTGGCTTCTAACTGCGATCCTCCTGATCTCTGCCTCCTGACTAGCTAGGATTATAGGCATGAACCACCGATGCCTGGCTAAACTTAAATTTTGTTTTAAAAAGATATTACTTATTAAGAGTAGTATTTCATATTTTACTTCTCTTAATTGAAAATTTTAGCATGAATATATTCCATGTGATATTTGGGAAATACGCTAAAAATAAGTTTCTCTGTGTTTTTTAAGGGGTGCACCACTCCTGGAAGTACTACAATACCAGATCGATGTGTGGAGTAAGCAGAGCAAAATCCTATTCCATTTTCCTGCTCCAAAAATCTGTTTAATATGTCCTTGGATAGAGGACATATAAGATATTAAAACTGGTAAGAACAGATACTACACCTGATCTTAGCCAAAAGACCGAGAAATAATAATTTTCTATATTTTATGAGAAATTATTAGTATTTGGGGGAGGCAGTACTGGGGTTCTAACTCAGTGCCTTGTTCTTGCTAAGAGGAACTCTGCCACTCAAGCCATACCCCAAGCCCTTTTTGGTTTAGGTATTTTTAGGTAGGGTTTCATGTTTTTGCCCTGATCAGCCTGGAACCTCAATCTACCTGATCTCTGCTTCCAGAGTAGCTGGGATTACAGGTATGGGACACTATACTCAGCCAACAATAAATAATTTAGTATATCCCAAGTGACATTTGGAATATACTTACATTGAATAATTAGTCCCTGGGGACAAATCCTATTCACAAGACAATGTACAGCAGGGTAGGGCCTGTAATTCTCAGCCCCAGACTCTCCCACATATCTCCTTCCCCCCTGCCCTGGCCCTGAAACCTCACTGTGAGGCCTAGGCTGACCTGTAGTCCTCTCGGGTGGCGATGAGGCTGGACACGTTGCGCAGGATGCCACCTCCGCTCTCGATGACTGCCAGGGAGTTGCCTTGGCAGCGATAGGTCAGTGTGCTCACCAGGAAGCCCAGGGCACCGTCCACTTGGCAGATGGCAGCCTTGTTCTCTGTGCTGTGGGCCGACAGGTTCCACAGAGCACTAAGCACGCTTTTCAAGGTGGACTCCTGTATGTGGGTGGGAGGTGTGTCAGCGCCCACACAGGGCCACAGCCTAGCCAGCCCACTGCTCTCTCCAGGCATGCCATAGCTTTTCCAGTACCAGTAAGAACCATAAAAATCAGCTGAACCTAGGACTGAACCTCCTGCTTAGCAAATTCACTTAGTTCCCCCAGGGATGGGGAGCTCACTGGCTGCCTGCCTGTGGCCTGTACCGATTGGCTGTGGTAGTTCCCCCTGACCCCCAGCCCTGCCTAGTGCCCACCTTGGAGGCCCGCAGGACGCAGTGCATCAGAGCTGTCATGCTGCCGACCTCCCTCAGCACCTTCTTGCTGTTGATGTCCGCTCTCCACGACAGGTTACGCAGGATGCTGGATACCACCTGGGCAGGTGAGGGCAGCCACAGTGGGCCTAGCACCCTGGCTGAGGCAGCCCTGCACCCCATCAGTCCCTTGACATTGGTGGGCAAGACACACTGGGCAGGGATGCCCATGGTGGGAGGGGGTGAAGACCCTGGCTCCCTCTCACCCCTGGTACCTGGTGAAGTTCTTCACTCTCGGAGGCCAGCTGAGCCACAATTGCCTCCATGCAGCCCCGGCGGGCACACAGCGTGGCCTGTTGAGGGTCACACAAGAAGTCATGGTCATAGCAGGTGGGGCAGAGGGCACAGGGAAACCTCCCCTCCTTCCAGCCTTGAACCCCTAAAGTCTCACTGCCAGTGGGAAGGTAACCCCTTTGATAAGGTGAGGCTAGGGAGGGAGTGGGGCAGGGGGGAGAAATGACCCAAGCATTGTATGCACATATGAATAATGAAACAATAAAAAAGATAAGGTGAGGCTCAGTCAGGTGCAGACACCCAGCTTTCCCAGGGTCCAGAGGTTCCCACTCTTCAATGAAAGCCATCTCCTGGGAGGTAGCAGGGACTGGGTGAGAGGACCCCAGCCTGGCCAAGCAGGTCCAGCAGAGCCCTTCCCCTCCCTGGCTCTCTCTCTGAGCCTCGGTCTACCTGTCTATAAACTGAGAACACTTGTCCTTGCCTCTCAGGGCCATGTCAAGACTGGGATGAGGTGGAAGGAGGCTCAGAATGTCCCAGGTTAAGATGGCCCCTATCAACCCACCACCCCTGGGCACCTTGTTAGCGACATCCCCGAAGGTGAGATTGGTGAGAGTCATGCCGGCGTAGCGGCGCAGGGCGAGGTTGAGCGGATCCCGGGTCAGTTTGTGCATCTCATAGTCCACCTGAAGTAGCTCTGCCACGGCCTGCAGCCCACCTGTGGGGACCCAGTCAGGCTGCCCACAGCTCAGGCTCCCCACCATACATATTCCCTCCATCCCAACTGCCCTTCGTGAGTTGGGACCAATGCCAAGGACACCACGTCCCTGCTGACAGGCTGGCATGGTCACCTCCCCACTTGCCTCCCTTTAGCTCTCAGGTCAGTACACATTGGCTTTGGCAGTGAGCTGCACCCTTCTTGCCCTGCCCAGCCACACTCCTAGATCCCCAAGAGCCGCTTCCTTCAGTAAGCCTGTGGCTTCCTGTGAAGACCACCCATGTAGGCAGTAAATTAGAAACATCTTAAAAACATCCCAAGAGGAAGACCAGGCACAGTGGCTCATGCCTGAAATCTCAGCTCCTCAGCAGGCAGACATTGGAAGCATGCGCAAAAAGTTAGAATCATTTCAACAAACAAGCCAGGCATGGTGGCATGCTTCTATAATCCTAGCTGTAGGTAGAAGAATCTGTCTGAGGTAGGCTCCAGGCAAAAATGGGAGATCTTATCCAAAAAACAACTAAAGCAAATAGGGCTGGAAGCGTGACTCAAGTGGTATAGCACCTGGGTAGCAAGCGCAAGGCCGAGTTCAACCCCAGTACAGCCAAAGGGGGAAAAAGATAAAAGAAAAAAACACCTCCCAAAATGACATGTGTATGCAGCATTAACTGCAGTCACTAAAAGGTGACTACAAGCCCAAGTGTCCAGAGAGGGACAAATGGTCACACATGCGCCACAGTGGAACATTGCTCAGCCACAATGTGGACACAGTGCTCAGTGAGTTTATCAGACACACAGGCCACTCAGTGTGTGATTCCATTGATAGGAAACATCCAGAACAGGAGAATCCAGAGACAGCAAGTGGACACATCAGGGCGGGGGACCAGGGAAATGAGAGTTAGTGTTTAATGGGGACAGAGTTTCAGTTTGGGAAGATGGACGTTCTGGAGACGGTGGGCATGGCTGCACAGTCGTGTGTGTGTGTGTGTGTGTGTGTGTGTGTGTGTGTGTGTGTGTGTGTGTGTGCTTAATAGAGTTGGACACTCACAAAAGGTTAAATGGTACATTTTATGTTGTGTATATTTATCACAGTATAAAAGATGGAAAAATACATCATTAGAAGTTGAAGGTGGGGGAAGTGTCCAGTGCTGTTTTTTTTTTTTTTTTGAGGTACTGGGATTTGAACTTGGGGCCTATACCTTGAGCCACTCCATCGGCCCTTTTCTGTGGTTGTTTTTTTTTTTCAAGATAGGGTTTCATGAACTATTTGCTCAGGCTGGCTTTGAACCATGTCCTCCTAATCTCTGCCTCCTGAGTCGTTAGGATTACAGGCGTGAGCCACCAGTGGTGAGAACCACTCCTGTATAATACAAAAGTAGTATTATATGTGTGTGTGTGTGTGTGTGTGTGTGTGTGTGTGTGTGTGTGTGTGTGTGTGTGTATACTGTTGTACAGAGTAAAAATGCTTAAGGTTGATCAAATGAGACCAAATGAAAACTGAAATTCTCTTTTCCCACTTCATACACTGCCCTGTACTTTTTGCTCTTCTATAGGCTTATCCAGAATGTAAACCATTGCTAATCCCCTACTGCCAGGCACTTACAATATTTCCAGTTTTTGGTATTATTTGAGTTGGTTGTTGCCCCCCAAGCCCCCTCGTTGAACCCAGGATATTGTACATGCTAAGCAGGTGCCCTGCCTCTTGAACTACACCCCCAGTGCCCTTCCTTGTTTTTTTGCACTTCATCAATCCAAACTGGGTGAGGGATGATTGAAAGGATGGACACATTCATCATTTGTCCAGCATGGCCAAATTGCCTCCAAAAAGCTCGCCCCAGTTTGCTCTTAACCTCAGCAGGGGACTGGCAGAGTGGCTCAAGTGGTACAGTGCCTGCCTAGCAAGAGTGAGGCCTGAGTTCAAACCCCAGTACTGCCAAAAAAAAATAAATAAATAAATGTCAACCTCAGTAGGGGCTGTGAAGCACCTTTTCTGTCCAGCCTGGCCGAGGAAAGACTTTATAACCACTTAGGTGTTTGGCCCCTCCACCAGGTGTAACACAGCTTCTCACTTTGTAAAGTAGACGATATGGCTGTGAAGGCTGATGGGATCCAGGCCTTTGGCATTTCCTGTTCATATTTCCGTTATTTAGTTATGTACTTAGTGCTGCTGGTGATGAATTCAGGTCTTAGCACATTCTAGGCAAGCACTCCACCACTAAGCCATCCCCCAACCTCTTGACTATTATAGAGAAGACATCCTAATGTCCCCAAAGCTAAAATTCCACAGGGTCACCCTCCTGCCCATGGGCTGCCATACACATACATTGTCTAAATCTACCTGCTGGCTCCAATTCTGTGCACTGAGTTGGACCTGTTCTTTTACCTTTGCCTTTTTCTTAACTATCTACTACTCTGTCCTCGGCCTTGGGACAGTTCCTGCTGAAAGCTTGCTCCTTGCAAAATGAGGTCCAGAAGCCAAATGGGGAGGGCATTATAGCAGGGTGTGGCTCATGGTGACACAAGGCCCAAGATTATTGTTCACTCACAACAGGAGTTGTGTGACCCCGAGGAAGCTCTTTCCCTTTCTGGGTCTCAAGTGAACAAACGCAGATAACACAGCCTCTGACCCATAGCAGCCAAAGGGTCAATGTCTACAGCTGTGCAAGGGGCAGAGAGGGAATCCCCACCCCAGAGGAGTGGGATACTCACCTAGCTCATTCATAGCTCGGCGGTACTCCTCATCAAAGGACAGCTTCATCACTGCACAGGTGGCTTGGCAGATCTGAGGCTCAATGGGGACAGGGGCTGTGGGCAAGAGGACTGGGTCAGAGTCCCACTCCTAGGGAAAGATCCCGAGTGACCCCTCAAGCTCCCTACCCCTGCCATCTCCACTGTGCATTGGGCACTTCCAAAGCAGTAGCTTCCTCTCCCACCCTCTCTCCAATGCAATACAGAGGCTGTCTGCTCACCAGGCCTTGGGAAGGGCAAGCAGGGAAACCTGCCCCCTTCTAGTGCTTTCTGCCCTATATTAACTTTGCAATCAGCTGCAGAAAACAGGAATATCAAGTTTGTGCCCAATTTTCCTGTGTTACCCATGGCATCTGTTCAACACTCAGTAACTCTTCACCATTTATCCTGCCCCAAGTACAGGCAGGCTGACCTGTGGGTATTCCTTTGCCACGCTGTCATAGGCCAGGGCATGGCACAGAGAAGGTCCAAGGCCATGATGCTGCTGCCCTGTCACAGGGGCACCCAGGCTGTGCACCCATTGCACATAGGTGTCCTGCACACCCTGCACACTCACCTCCGCCTGTGCCCCCTCCCTCAGGCCCACTGTCCCGCGCCTGCAGCCAGTCCCAGCAGGTCTCGCAGTAGGCCCGGATCTGCTCCAGCACGTGCAGGACACGCATCTCCTTGCGTGCCAGGCCCTGGTCAGGCTGGGAGAAGACAATGTTGTGCAGTGCTGCATTGGCACGCATGCGAGCGTCCTTGGCACCAGGTGCCCCAGGAGACCCCGCGCGACCTCCAGCCTCAGTGCCATGGAGAATCTGTAGTAGCAGCGGCAGGCAGCCTGAGCGGCGCATGGCCACACAGCTCTCAGGTGAGCTGGACATGGCCAGAAGCGTGCGTGCTGTGTCCTCCTGGTCTCGCGTCGCCAGCATGGACAGCAACCAGAAGACCACCTCCACCTATGGGAGGCAGAGGGTGAGAACACCCTTCTGGGCCAGGGGGCTCCACCCTGCACACCTGGAGATTTCCCCCCCAACTGGGTTGGAGTCCTAGGATTTCCAGCCCAAGGGAATTTGACTTGCTCGCCCCACCCTTAGGGCAGCCACATGCACACCTGGGGTGTGGGCAAGGGGCACTGAGACACATGAACATTATGGAGCTGCTCCCCAGCCCATGAGGGCCAACTGCTCACACCAGCGGTCTTGCAGGGCAATCCTACAGGTGGTCACCACATTCAGAGGCTAGACAACTTCTAGAGAGATCCCTACAAAGATGGCCTTGGGGCCCATCTGGCCAGACCCCAGCCCATGTGCTGGCCCCAGCCTCATGGCCAGCCTCACAGCCAGCCCCACTCCACTCCAGAGCCACCCTCCCGTACAGGGTGGTGGGGCAGGAGGGGAAGATGGAGAGACAGGGCTCCACGTGTGACAGGAATGCTGGATTTGCCTCACCCCAACCCCATCAGCTGCCCATCCTCCAATTTCTCCCCCCTTCACCTTGCTATTGCCAGGCTGAGGGTTGCCATCCTCAGGATGTGCGGGGATCTCTGCCTCTGGATCCTCCTCCACCGACACTGGCTTCACTGCCAGTAGGGCCTTCAAGAAGAGCACAGGCCTGGGGGTTCAGTCTGTGTGCACTCCACAAAGTGCCTACGTTGTTGAGGCCATCTGCTCCCCCAGGATCCGTTCCTGTGCCCTGGGCAAGGCTGAGGGTCCCCACCCTGGAGCGCCATCACCACTCTGGGGCATGACTCTGACCCTCCTGGTACCTGGGGCTCGGTCTGCTGCACCCGGTCCTGAGCTTCCAGCAGCTCCTTGTCAATCTGCTCCAGGCGTGACGCGCGGATCTGTGAGCAGGAGGAAGAGGTGGGACCTTGCAGGCTGGGGCTGACCCTGGCTACTCCCCCACCCACAACTCCACTCTGACTCTGCCTTCTCCCTGGTATGAGCCAGTCCTGCCGCTGGTTCCACCTTCTTCCTGTGACTCCTCCTCCTGAGCCAGACACTGCATTCATATGTCCCTACCCTCGGATTCAGCCACTGGCCAGTGACTCCTCCCGTTAACACAGGCCCTACCGACAATAAACATCCAACCCCTCATGTGCCCACCCTCGTGCTGCCAGCAGGTGTCACACCTGTGCACGCTGCACCATCTCATCAGAGGTTCCAAACCGCTCCTCCATCAATGAGCGGATGTGCTGGGCCTCAAACTCCAGCTGCTGCCGGATCAGGTCCATCTGCATCGAAAACTGCTGGGAAGGGTGGCAGGCTGCGGTGAGAGGCTCCCTGGCCAGGGCCCTCCCTGCTGCTCCCCTGCCCTGTGCTGGGCAGATACCCCAGCCTGCTCACCGTCTCCACATGTGGCAGTTCGTCCAGGCGTTTGGACAGGCCCTGCAACTGGGAGTAATACCAGAGCTTCTCCTTCTCCTCCTTCTCAATTTCATTCAATAGGAAACACCTGGAGGGAAGAGGTTAGTCGGGGTTGGTTGGCAGGGAGGACAGCCTCTGTATACATAGTGTTTGTTTTCATTGTATAACAATCACTTGTCTGGCGCTTACTGTATGCCAAGATTAACAGGCATCATGGCAGGGTCTCCCCGACAGCACGGGGGTGGGGGTGGGAGCTGGAATTAACTACATGAGATGCAGAAGGCTAATTGAAAGGAAAGAAAACAATCCCCTTGTAAAATCTGGTCCTTGGAGAAAGACTGAGGGGTTGAGTAGATGCCTAACACCTCTTCAGTGCTTGCTGATCTCCCTCCAGTTTACATGGATCAGATTTCAGGTTCAGAGTGCCCCAGGTGACCTCTCACAACACTATAATCTCAGCTCTTGAAGAATGGGGAGGATTGTGAGTTTGAGGCCAGCATGGGTACCCAGAGGCACATAGCCAACCCCTGACTCAAGAAAGCAAGGGCCGGGAACTTAGCTCAAGTGGTAGAGTGTCTGCCTAGCAAGTAGAAGGCCCTGAGTTCAAATCCCAGTAAAATAAAAGTATTTTGAACTAGGGGTTTGGCTCAGTGAAAGAGTGCTTGACTAGGATGAGAGAGGCCCTGGGTTCAATCCCCACCACAGCAAGAAAAAAATATGTTTCATTGTTGGGAGCCACAGTTTGTGGCTGTCATCCCAGTTACATGGGGAAGCACAAATAGGAGAACTGCTGTCCAGGCCAGCCTAGACATAAAACAAGACCCTAATCTCAAAACAACCAATGCAAAAAAAGGGCTGGCAGAGTGACTCAAGCGGTAGAGCACTTGCCTAGCAAGTACAAGGCCCTGAGTTCAACTCCCCCAGTGCCGTGAAAAGGAAAAAAGAAAAATATCCTATTTTAGAGCAAGTCTGAGGCTGGGAGATCTTAGAGGACTTGACTTAGGTCATACAGAAGAACACAGACTTAATTCCAGGCTGCTCTTGAATTACATCTGACTTCACCCAACCCAGCGGGGCTGAGCTGGGTCCAGACCCTTGCTTCCTTCTGCTGGACTTGGGCCCAGATTTCTTGAGCTGCATCCCTCTTTCTACAAAGGCTGCCTTGAGCCTCTTTGGCTCGAGAGCTGATTCTGAGCTCTGGCATTGGACACGGCCCTGTCCCTAGCGACGCCTGCCTGTCGAGGACCCCTGGGGACATCTCCCTGGAGCCTATCCCTCTGCCAGGAATACCCCCATCCTCTTTGTCCTCCAGCTGAGGTCAGCAGGGCTGGAAGAGGTGGCGGAGGAGCCCCATCGAGGAGTTAGGCAAAATCAGTGCGGAGGTGGGTGTGGCTGGGTTGGCAGGCGGGGCCTTGTGCCGGCGGGCCTATCAGAAGGCAGAGACGGCTGTGGGCAGAGTTACTTGGCAGGCCTGGGTCGCTTTCCCACGCCCTCTCACCGTTCGCGGTCCAGTTCCTCCAGCAGTCTGATGGTGGCTCGGCTCAGCTCCCCAAAGCTGTCCTTAGAGGGCCCGGAGCCATGGACTGGGCTTTCCTGGGGGGTCCGGGCAGCGGGCTCCGGGCCCAGGGCGGGCGGCTGGAACTTGAGGTTGTACAGGCTGCTGATGTCCATCTGAAGAGCTGGATAAGTGAGAGGGTGAAGGTCAACGCTCTGACTGCCCCTACCCCGCCCAGCTCCCTCTGGGGTGGTCCCCGCTGGCCCCTCACCTTTCAGCTGCTCCAGCACTTCCGTCTGCCCAGAGGATACCAGGACACGGGCCTCCTGCTCCAGCTTGCCCTGTAGGTGCTTCAGGACCTCCTGCAGCAGGACAGGAAACAGAATCTTGGGCATCACACGGCCTGGAGCCACCCACCCAGGTCAGATGCCCAGGTCTCTGCCTGCCCTCCTCTGGGGTTCGGCACCTTGTCACTTGTCCCTGTTACCCAGCCCATGTCCTCCATCCAGCCCCCACCTTCATGCCCGAGGTCTCTGTTTCCAGCTTGGACAGGTGGCTCGAGTTGTCTCGAAGCTCTTGCCTCAGGTGACTGTTCTCAGCCTTCAAGGCCTCCACCTGCCGCACCAGCTGCTCGTAGGATGCCACCGAGCTCATCATCTTCAGCTCCTGCAGTGCCTGGGGCCACAGGATCACTGGGGTCAGCCCAATATCTGGGAGGGGGTGGCCGATGGATGCCTTGCAGACAGTCCCACCCTAAGCCTCAGCCCTCCCACCCATCCTAGGGATGGATCCCAGTCAGGAGCGGCTGGCGTGGACCCCCAAAGACAGGGCCCAGGGAATGCAGGGACAGACGGTGAGGCAGATGGAGCGACAGACATACATAGTGGCAATGGGAGACAGAGGGGCAGGGTTGTTGGATGGATGTTCTGACACAAAACACCTAACTGACCAACAGACAATTAGGCCTGCCCCTCCCTGCCAGGCTCCTGGACACTCATGTGACAGCCAGGCAAAGGGACAGATGGATATCTGTGAGCCTGACAGTCTAAACCAGCAGATGAACTGACCAACCCTAGGTACCAGGCCCACAAAGTTACAGCCAGGGAAAGCAACAGACAGACAGACAGGACTCATCCTCTCAGAAGTACAGTCTGCCCAGAAGCTGAAGACCAGAGAAGCCAGGTGGACAGATCACTAGCTGGCCCAGCTGACAGACAATAATAACACCATGAAGGCTAACAAAGCCTAAAGAAGCCATTCATAGGCAGGTGACAGGAGCACCTATGACAGCTAGACAGATTGATCTGAGCCTGATCATCAACCCCAGAGGTCTGGGACCAGGGCCCCCTGTAGTCCTAACTCCCATCCATATCTACAGTCACCACCTTCACAGTCCAGCACCCAGCACTCTCTGGTCAGCCCTTGGCCAGCCCCCACCAGCCCCAGTGCCCCTTTCCCACCCCCCTCCACTCTGCCACGGCTGCCTGCTTCTTTGTGCCTTTAGCTCTTTTCTTGATTGGGTCCAACCTCCTCCCTCTGTCCAGCTGGCTGGTACCTCCTCCCTCAGCTTGGCCCTCTTGCCAGGGCCATCCCAATCCCCCCAATGATCCCAGTCCCTCTTTGTTTCCTTCTCAACGGTGCACGCCCCCTCCCTCCGCCTTTGTCTGAGGCCCACCAATGGCAACTGCCATCTCCTTCCTGGGAGCTCCCTCCCCCTGCCAGCCTGAGCCCCTTCCCCAAATCAGTCCTGCCTATGGGAGGACACTTGCTCCTTCCCTTCCCTCCCCAACCTGGTCATGCACATCCATTCACTTGCTCACTCATTCTCTCCTCCACCCCCCAGAGGTCTCCCATCCACCCTGATGTCACCAAGAGCACAAGGCGCGGTGAGGAGTTCAGTTCCAGGTGGGGGAATGGGACCAAGCCATCCTAAGCTTCTCAGAGAGCCTCCTGGGTGCTTGGCTGTGTCCTCTGGCTTCTTCCTCATCACAGTCCTAAGTCTCTGGGACCATCATTAGGTTGTTTCCAAGGGGAGAAACTGAAGCCCAGGGGGAAAAGATTCAGTGACGAAGTGGGCTGGAGTCAGTGGAACCCAAACCCTGTCTCAAAGGAACTCAGCAGTGCCTCTGTTTGCCCATCTGAGGAACGGGAAGAGCCTGCCTGCTTTCTGGTCTCAAACGGCTGATAGGAGTGTTAGGTGGGAAGGTCCCAGGTTAGTGATGGATGTATAATGGAAGACAGTCTGCCAGGAAGGGAGGCTGGGAGGCTGGGAACCACATACTTCACCCCAATAATAATCAGGATCTCAGCTGGGGTCAGAGCTGGGGTCCAGCCCTGTGTGTGGGCTGAGGCCACCCCCATTATGCCAGCCAGAGAGAAACAGATGAAGCCAAGCCCCACACATACCCCTCCCTCTGTACACATCTAGACCACCTGGAACCCTACCAGGGATAGCTACATGCTTCCCTGCAGCTGGCCTAAGTGACTCTTCAAGTGAACCAGGTGAAGCATCCAACATCTTCTCTCCCCACATTTGGTGGTCATGCCTGTGTCCTCACCAAACTGAGCATGGGCAGAAGGATTCTCTCAAACTCCAGTCTGGTGTCTGCAACTCTGCCCCTGACGGTACACTGCCACCAGCCCCTCCAAGCTGGGCCCAGCTGTACCCTCCTTCTGAATCCCTAACACCACTCTCTCTGGAGGCACTCTTACCATCCTCTTCCTGGATCCACTCCTCCTCAACAGGCAGAAAGAGCTTTCAAAACCACAAATCATATCCCTTCTGTGCTCAGATATCTCCCATGGCTCCCCAGTGCCATGCCCGTAAGACCAATTCTGCCACATACAACTGGCTGCTGTCTTCCCTCAGGCTCTTGCTCATGCAAGTCCCCTGCTTAGAGCATTTTTCCTGACTACTGCCATCCTACATACTACAATGTCCTCCAGGAAGCCCTCCTGCCTGCCCCTCACCACAGGTTGCATCATTTGACTTCCTGAAGGCCTCCCGAAGGGTCAGCACTAATACCTGGGTTGGGTGTGATTGAGTGGAAGTGGCCAAATTCATGGGAGGGTGGCACTGGTATGGAAAGTCAAGCCCAAAAAGGCCCATCTCCTGTCCCCTTCTCCTTTACAGAGAGGGAAACTGACGCCAGATAGGTTGCAGCACCACCCCCAGGGCACACATCAACCTACCCACAGAATCCCCCATCACTTGCCTCCCTTTTTCTCCAGGAAATCTAGGTATTGAAGCCTGTGAATGGGTGTGTGCCCAGGACCAGTGACAGGACACCCACCTCAATGGGACTCAGTTTCTCTTCCAGCTCCCACTCTGGAGTTAAAAGGTTTGAGTCTAAGCTAAAGGGTGAGTCACAGAAAAGGGGATGGAGACGTCCAAGCGATGCCGGGGCCTCACCCCCTGCTCTTTAACCCAAGGAACACATACCGGCTTACTTGCAGCTGGGCTGGCTGGGATGCCCAGGTCTAAGGCCTTTTACCTCTGCTCAGCTCCGCGGGCCCCGCCTGATTCCCTGCCAGGGATGGGCCGCGGGGCCCGGGGTCTTGGCGGCACAGGCAGGGGACTCTAGAGCGGACAAAGCCTGATCCAGGCCTGGCCAGGCGGCGCAGCAGCTCCCAGCGCTGGGCGAGACCACCGCGAGCGGGGGAGGATGCGGGATGCAGGCGCGATGGCCAATGGCAGCGCGGGAAGAAGGGCTGGTGCTATGGCAACAGCCAATGGCTGCCTGGGGCGGGGACTGGCTGTGACTGTGGGGCGTAGGGCCTCGACTCCAGCTCAGGGGCTGCGTGCGTGTAGGGGGAAAGGGGGTGGCGAACACCTCCAAAGGGACGTGTGTGTTCCAAGGACCTGGACCCCATGTTCCCTGCCTCATCGCAGGGTAAAAAGGTCTCTGAACCTCCCTCTCCTGCATCCTCAGATCTTGAGTAAAACACCAAATCTTGGATATTACATCAGAACCTTGATGGAGGGGGAGTTTCCCGGGGCAGGCCAGCCACCTCTCCCACGGATCCAGGCTGGGCTGGATGTGTTACAGCAGGATCGGACTGGGGGATCCAGGTTGGAATTCCCCCAGGGTCATGGCTGTCATGAATGTGGTGTTAAGAATGGGCAAACAAGCCAAGGAACACCTGGGGACCCTTCCCCATTTCTCCCTGTCTCTTCAGCAGAGCATCAGGGCCTCGACCTATTTTGTGTGACTGTCCTTCCTTGGGTCTGTCTTCCCCTCAGTCTGTCTCACAATCTCTGTCCCCCTCTCTCCACCCTTCCTCCCACACTTAATTCACCCTAGCAAAAGGGGAGCCAGAGGAGGAAGGGACCAGGTGTCCTAAGAGTCTGTCATTAGTAGTCCCTGGAGGCTATCTAAAGGTTTAACACCCAAAACTGGAACCTGCAGCTTCAGCGCAGTCCCTTCCAGCTGTCAGCAGTGCTCACAGGATGAAGATGACGTGGTCAGTGCCAGAACATGTGGGTCTGGGGCCTGCCTCTGTCTTTTCACTGGTTGAGGGCCCAGGGAAAATCACTGGTCTCTAGCCCCTCTGTAAATGAGGAGGAGTTGCAGCGGATGACAGGCCTTGCAGGGAAGGTCTGAGCACTGGGAAACTGAGGCACCAGTGGAACCATACTGTTTCCTGTTTGGTCTGAAGTTCCTGGTGCCTCACGTGGGCCAGCAATGCCAGAGGCCAGGAGGACTCTGTCTCAGAAGTCAGGGAGCCTCCAGAGCTAGACACAGCTGTACCAGCTTTTGGGGAGGGCATGCAATGGGCAGAGGGGCTCTTCCTGCAGGCAAACAGCTGCCCTGAGAAGGAGAAATGATGCAAAAGTCTGCTGGGGAACCCGGAGGGGAAAGGGTTTCAGGCTAAGGGCAAATTAGTGTTCAATCAGGGAATGGCAGGTGTCAGGTAGAGCCATGAGGTAGAGGGATGGTAGAGCTTGACCAGGACAAGCCATGAAGGACCCCTGTAAGCCTGGGGTCTTACAGGGTACCCAGAGCCCAGGGCAGAACAGGCAAGACTGGAATTGGATGGGATACAGAGCCAGGACACTGGCTGCAATTCCACCTTCATCTCCCTCTTGAACTTGGGCATGTCTCTCTCTGGTCTCAGTTTCCAGTTAGTTCCCTGGAACTAAACTCGGGGGGGGGGAAGGGGGGGCATGAGTTGGATAATCAAACCTCTGAAATGGAACTAAGCCCTATTTTCCCTGTTTAGTCTCAGATGCCATAGCCTCTCAAGTCCCTCTCAGTCACAGGCGGGGGGTGGGGGGGTGGAATTTCAATAGCCAGTCCCATCCTGGTACACATGGGGAAACTGAGGCTTGGGTCAGAAAGCACAGTGCTGGAGTTTATGCATGAGTCCCAGCCAGACCTCAAGAGCAGCACAGGGCCTCTCTCCCCCCCTCACCCCCTCTGAATGTGGAAAATTGAGGGTCCTCAGGCTGAGAGAGTTATAGGGACTGGAAACCCAAGGGAAGATGCTCTTGGTCCCAAACTGTTAGAACATTCCTGACAAATACCCCTAAGCCCTTGATGCTGTAGATTCTTGAGCAACAGCCAGACATGGGCATCACTGGACACTTTAGAGCCCCAGGCGCCTTGGGAACGCCTACAGTCCCCAAGGACCCAAGGTACAAACTCCAGTCCGAGGAGAAGACCCCCCCCCACCACCACATTGCACAGGCTCTGGGATCCTTCACATCCCCATGGTTGTTGGATCGAGGGGAAGTTCCATCCACTTAGCTGGCTTCTCCACACCCCACATCGGTGCCCCTACTCCAGCCCTAGAGACTGCAGAGGTCACTCTTAGAGTGTCACTGGGCCTCCTGCACCTGACCTCAGGCTGTCCCTGTTCCCTTTGTGCCCCGCCCACCTCTAGAACCTTTTCTATGCTAGGGACTGGAGGTGGAAACAGGGACAGCCCCCATTGGGTGTGAGTAGGGGGCAAAGGGAGGCTCAGAGACGCCAGGTTATCACACCGAGCACAGGAACGACTATGGGGAGAGAGGGACTGTCCTTGGAGGGGGGCAAGTGGGCCCATCTGCGCCCTGAGGCATGACTATAGTGGTGGGCCTCAGTCAGCACCGCGGACAGCTCCGGAGAAACATCCCCACCTACCCACCCCACCCCGCCCCCACCGCCCCGGGGCCATGCCCTCTGTGAAAGTAGGTCCCCCTTACAACGCTCAAACTCCGGCCTGGCTCGAGTCGTGTGACCTTGGGTTCCTCGCGGCACCCCAACCTCAGTTTCCCCTTAAATGGGAGATGTTATACCGCAGGACTCAAAAGATCACGGAAGCTGGGGAAGCGCTCACGCCCGGTGTGATGGCTATTATGCATGTCAGCCTTGGAACAGGGTACTAGCTTGGTGTCCAGAGAGAGAAACTGAAGACTAGAGAGGTATAGGGCGTGGTCAAACTCCCCCCGCCACACGCACTGTGCGCGGGGCAAAGCCTCTGCAAAGCGCGCCGGGTCGCAGCCCCCTACGCCTCAAGAGACCGGCCTCGGCGTGCACGCAGTGGGGAGGGGTCCGAGGGTCTTTCTCAGAGGCCAGGGGTTGGGCTGGCAAGACCTGCGCCTGCGCAGACCTGGGAGGAGGGGGTTCTCGTTGCGGCGTAGGGAAGGGGTTCTTGTTGCGGCGTAGGGAAGGGGCCCCCAGCCCGACGTTAGCACCCGTGGCAGTTTCCCGAACAACCGTTTCCAAGGCGACTGCCCAAGACCCCCGACCCGTCAGTCTCCATGAACCCCTGCCCCCGGGGCCGCCGTTCCCGCAGTCTGTACCCCACCCTGGTGGCGCCCGGGACCGGACCCTTCTTCCCGGCCAGAACCCCAGTTCCTCACCTGGTCCCCGAAAAAGGCTGAGTGCAGCAGGCTTAGAAGCCCCAGAAGACCCATGGAGCCACGGCCTTCTCGGACAGCACGCGCCCCGCCCCTCGGCCCGCAGGAGAGGGGGTGGGGGCCTGGCGCCTTGCGCCTGCGCGAAGGAGGCGGGAGGGGTCACTTGGCGAGGACAGGGAGGGGCTCCTGTCGGGAGGGCAAAGGAGGGGGTCTTGGGGACCTCGCTCGGGCCGGGTGGCGCGAGTGAAAGATGAAAGGACGGAGACCCGCGTGGGAAGACAGGGGCAAGGATCCGATGGGCTCGGAGGACCTTATAGTTGGGAGTCCACAGTGGGCAGAAGGGTACCACCGAGGATGGGGGCCCAGAGAGGTTTGGTGTCGCCCCACGGCGAGTTTGAGTCTGGGAGAGGCAGAGAGGCCTGCGGTCCTGCGGCCGCGGTTGTCTGTGCGCGTGGATGCCCACTGGGCAGAAGCTTAGGCACCGTATGAATCCGCCCATGCCCAAGCGGGCGCTCAAGTTCATTAGTCATTCAGCAAACATTTGCTGCATTCCAAGTGTGTCAGGCTCGAAGCCGGTCTCTGGACATGGAGGATAGGGGTCATGCTGCGCGGTAAACATTCAGCGAGTCATCTGAACGTTTATCAAGCACTTACTGTGTGCCGACCCCTGTACAATGAGCAAAACAATCAAGACAGAAAAGTGGCAATGAGAGGACTACTTTGGCGGGTGGCCAGCGCCAAGCAGCAGGGCGGGGAAGGGAGCGCAGAGGGAGCTGCTGAGAAAGGCAGTTAAATAGTGGTGTTGGGGGAAATGTTCAGCGGCACACTGGAGCCACGCGGAGGACTTGGGCTTTTTATACACGGGAGGTGGGAGCCATGGAGGGCTATGGATAGAACAGGGACCCTAGCCCCACTGCGTGTGCTCAAAGGTGCCTCTTAGCAGCTGCTTGGAGAACAGGGCAGAGACCAGGGTTGGATGCTGGGGACCTATGACAGGAAGGATGATTGGAGGAATGAGGAGGGTGGATGATGGAGATGAATACTGGGGCAGGAAGATTGGGGCCATGGAGGGGGTGTCACTCTGACCAGTGTTAAATCCTAAGAAAGCAAAGAACATGCAGTCAGACAAGAAAGGGGGAGGGCACTACCTCAGCAGGGACACCAAGGACAGGTCTCTGCAGCAGTGCTAGAAACTGAACCATGAAGAAATGGATGAACCCATCAGCAAAAGGGCACTTCTGACAGAGGACACAAACCATGTGAACGCCAGGAGGGCTACGCGCTGGTGGCTTACACCTGTAAATCCTACCTACTCAGGAGGCAGAGGTCAGAAGGATCTCGGTTCCAAGCCGACCACGGCAAATAGTTGAGACCCTATCTTGAAAAACCCTTCACAAAAACAGAGGGGGAGGAGAGAAGGGAGGGAAAAAAAAAAAAAAAAAAAAAAGCCTGGGAGGGAGGGCTGGCAGTGACTGGAGTGGTAGAACACCTATCTAGCAAGCATGAGGCCCTGAGTTTAAACCCCAGTACCACCAAAAATACAAAAGGCTGGGAGGGAGCAAGCAGCCGTCCTAGGCTATACAGGACTCAGGTGCTTAGAGAATTCAGGGGCTGAAAACTCGTTCTGAACTGATGCCCAGGTGGGAGCACTGGATGTGGACAGCTGGCAGGGATGAATCAATGTTAGGAATGGGACCTGAAGGTTTGGGGGCTAGAGTCCAAAGGAGCCAGATTCAATTACCCCTTTGTAATTAACCAAGCCTCCTTCCTGCCCCTCCCCAGAAATGCTCCTGGTATCCTTCGAAGGTTGGCACAAGCTGATCCCAGGACATCACATTCCCAGTAGTGGTGCTGGGGATGGAACCCAGGGTCTATGACACGCTAGGCAAGGGCTCTACCACTGAGCCACAGACAGGCCTTTGATGGGCCTCATTTGGAACCTGGCACACACAACCACACCGCACCCCAACACAATGTCTTTTTGCTTCTATTGGCATCAGACCCAGGGGACTTGTGGTGACCAGCTAGAAAGGTCCCAGGGAAGCGAGGCAGGTGACGTTCACCCTGGAAGATCTGTATAGATACTAAATTCTGTATAGATACTAAATCCAACTTCTGCAGTGTAGGGGGCTGTGCACTCTGCTGCAGATGTATGGTAGAGCAAAGCACCATAGACACAAAAAGGAGTGTGTACATGTGCACATGCTGGGCACTGGTGGCTCACATCTGTAATCCTAGCTACTTGGAAAGTTGAGAAGAGGATTATGACTACAGGCCAGGGCCAGCCCAGGAAAATAGTTCGTAAGACCCCATCTCTAAAAAATAACCAGACCAAAATGGACTGGAGGTGTAAAGAGCACCTACTTTATAAGTGTAAAACCCCAAGTTCAAACCCCAGTCTCATGAAACACACAAAAACCCCACAAATGAGTGCACAAGCTATGCCAGCAAAATTTGCTTGCAAAAGCAGGCAGTAGGGAAGCTTGAATGGAGACACACCCCAGGGGAAGCTTCAGCCTTCCCTCCACCAACACCAGGGACTGGCCCTTGAATTTCATTCCACCATGGACCTGTCTCAAAATCACCTGTTTACATGGTGCCTTTTGCTCCTGCAAGTGGTCTAAGTAGCTCAAAATCTCTGGCTATGTTTTACTTACTTTGGCTTTTTTTTTTCCTTTGTGGCACAAGGGTTTGAACTCAGTCTCATGCTTGCTAGGCAGGCACTCTTCCTCTTGAGCCACTCTGCCAGTCCTTGTGATCAGCTTTTTGGGATAGGGTCTTGCAAACTATTTGCACCAGGCTGGCTCCCACCGTGATCCTTCTGACCTCTGCTTTGAGTAGCTAGGATTACAGGCCTGAGTCACCCTCGACTGGTTATTTTGGCTTTCTGGGTCTAACTATGTAGCCCAGGCTAACCTTAAATTCCTCCTCTGCCTGAGTGCTGAGATTATAGGTATGAAGCTCAGTGCTAGAGTGCTTGTCATTCCTAGCACCACAAAAACTCAGTCCTTACCTACAAAAGACCTCCCCTGCCTTTTGCAGTATTTCTGACGTGAAATACTGCTGTTTCTAAAACCTCAGCCATTCCATTTTAAATCTAAGGACAACCTAGATTAAAACAAGCCCTCCATACCCTCTTTCCTCCTCCCTTTCTTCTCGCTATCAAAGCAGCTGTGCCTTTCCAGGGCTTCTCCTGACCATGTCTTGCCCTGCCTAGTCACACTGTAGCTCCCACAACTCTTCATAGTTGGCTGGAGCCCACAAAAACATGTTCAAATCACCAGGCTGCAGGTCAGTGCCCTCCATCATTTACTTGCCCACATTCTGTGCCAGTTGCTTGGGTTTACAAATGCCACAGCTCATCCATATCCACACCACTACAGGCAATCTTTCCTTCACTACATTTTTTCCCAGCCAGAAATCTTGTCCTTTAATCCTATTTGATTTCATCCACTCAGCAGCAAATGAAGGTGATACATCAGAACCCAGAGATGGTTGGCTGCCACTGAAAGGGCCCCTCCACACCTACCTCATCACACACCTGGCTGTATCTCCCCAACCCCCATGCCCCCCATTTTAGGTCTGCAGGACCAAGGTGCAGGCCTGGCCACCTGCACCACTCAGATGAACCTTCAGTTGGTATCAAGGCCAGTATTTTTCCCTTTCCCACTTGCTTAGATTAAAAATTGGGTGTCATCAATTTTCTCCACTAAATGCTGCCTGGACAGTGCCACCCATCCAGAGGCACCCCCAATTTTGTCTTATCCCCCCTACACAGCATCCCATGCACCTATGCCTTTCCCTTAGAGGAGGTATCTCATCATGAACACAAAGGAGAACATAGCTAGAAACCAACAGGGATGGTGTGACTCAACACACTGGACACCAAGAGATACCATGTAAAAGAGCACCCTGAGGACTCTGGGAGGCTGGGGTCACAAAAGTCTTCCTCCCATTACTACAGCAACCCCAATTGGAGGTCCTAGGGCCAGTGGAGAGCACTGTGCCTAGAAGGTGCCACCTCTAGGTGAGTTGGGAACATCCAAAAAGCACCAGAGGGCTTGTGGCTGACTGTGGCAGAAGTGTAAGGGCAGGCAAGTTTGACCAGGGTGATGTGGCTGTAAGGCACCAAGGCAAGAAACCAAAGAGTGCTCACTGCCTAGCACTCACCATGTCTTGTGCCTGACCTCAGCCCGAGCACACTACGGACCAGGGATGACAAGGACACCTCCTCCCTCCACACACACACACAGGCACCAAGGAAGCACTCAGGGACAGAGACACATGTGCCTTTTATTGACTGTGCAGGCTACTTGAGAGGGATGAAACGGGAGGAGTGAGTGGCCCCGATGCCAGGCCGGCCGTGCTTCACAGGCTTGTAGGTGATGGAGAACTCGCCCAGGTAGTGGCCAATCATTTCAGGCTGTGAAGGCCAAGAGCACAACTGGGTGTCAAGGACCCGGGATAACAGCAACCCACCACTTGCCCAGCCCAGTACCCCTCACACACCTTGATTTCCACCTGGTTGAAGGTCTTGCCATTGTACACCCCGACCATGCTGCCCACCATCTCAGGCAGGATGATCATGTCCCGCAGATGTGTCTTTACCACCTCCGGCTTCTCCATGGGCGGTGCTTCCTTCTTGGCTTTGCGGAGGCGCTTCAGAAGGGAATGTTGCTTGCGGCGCAGGCCCCGGTTCAGCCGCCTCCGCTGCCGGGCACTGTACAGCTGCATCAGCTGCTCACTGTTGGAGAGGGCGCCTTGAAGACCATATATATGGGTGGCTCAGACACCCACCCTACCCAGGGGAGAAAACGGAAGCCTGGACCTCCAAGGTTGCACTTAAGTCTGTATCATCCTGACAGTTCTCCCCACATCGCACCAAAAGCACTGGACATGCCAAGGCCAAGTGGCTCAGTTTTGGAGCAAAGTCCTCCAAAGATTCCAGAAGAGTCGTGGTGTTTGACTCATTGATAGAACAGGTGTTTAGCATGCCAGAGGCCCTGGGTTCCATCCCTAGCAAGGGAGCTCCTCAATGCTGGCTATTCTCCAGCTGACACCAGGTCCTGGCCGGTCTCCCTTCCCGCCTAGACAAAATGATTGTCGCCCACTTGCACTTGTGGCTGGTTTTAAAAAAACCCATCCTTGCCTAGGAAGAATCCAGAGTCGGCCAGGTCTTCCAGACCGAGGTCTATCACCCCCCGCCCGTCTTTACAGCACACGTGGGTTAAACGTGTGGTCTACATCTCCAAACAGTTGGAGAAACGCCAGAAGTGGCCCAAACCTATAATCGTAGCTGTTCAGAAAGCTGAGATCGGGAGAATAGCGGTTCGAGGCCAGGCTGAGCAAATAGTTCGTGAGACGCCCTCATCTCCAAAAATAAGCAAATAATGGACTGGAGGCGTGGCTCAAGCGGTAGAGCGTCTGCTCTGCAAAACCTAAGCCCTGAGTTCAAACCCCAGTCCCAAGCCCCAAAAAAAGGTACACAAGCCGCCGCTGTCCTTCGTGCTAACCAGGGAGCCCCCCACACCTCCGCCGTGCCCCTTACTAGGACATGTCCAGAAGCTGGTCGAGGTCCACGCCGCGGTAGGTGAACTTGCGGAAGGTCCGCTTCTTCTTCTGCTCCACTTCCGCCTGCGCGACGGCGGGCTGGGGGTGAGCAGGAGCCCAAGACCCAACCCCCAGATCCAGGGCGGTCCCAGAACTCCTGGCCCCAAAGCCCGTGGGGAGATACTACCCCGAGAACCTCACAAGGAGCGCACGCGGTCCGGGCTACGCGGACTCGACAGGGACATGCGAGCCAGACGGGCCTTCTCCAAAGCCAAGGGTCCCGACACCCACTAGGCCCGCCCCACACCCCCATCTGGACCCGTGGAGAGGGTTGCCGCAGGAACAGGGCCTGATCCCGACCCCCACGGAACAGCCAGGGTTTGGATGGCGTCGGATAGTCCTGCCACAGGCGCGCAGACCAGAACTCACCATCTTGCCTACTCGTCGGAAAAGACCGTACTTCTGGTGTCAGCGCAATTATCGCGAGGCCGCCTGCAGGTCCCGCCCCTAAGCTGTACGCACCCTTCCGCCTTTCTGGAACTGATGCGCTCCCCCTGCTGTTCGGAGGACCGAGCGCAGGCAGCGGAGGTCAAAGGCTGCTTAGGGTCTGCACAGCCCCTTCCAGAACGCGGGGATTTTTCTTATGTGGCTGCTACTTTCTGAGCCTCAGTACGTGCTCTGTAATCTACGTAACAGCACCCACCTCAACAATTATTTATGGATCGCCTACTGTTTGCCAGCAGGTGTGATTTGGGTTTCTAGGCTCACTGGGAGAGGTAGAGCTAACAGAAGGGGAAGGGATGGGATCCTGACTTCCCTGAAAAGAACCAGTCAGGCTTTAATAGACATAAAATTAAATAACTTAAAGTTAACAACTTAAATAACTTCAAGTTAATAAACAATGGATGGCTTGAGTTTTTGAAGTACAAAAGTTATCTTTAGTAAGAATAATAGGGGGTGAGGGTTGTAGAGCTCAGTGGTAGGCGCTTGCCTAAGCATGCTCAAGGTACTGGGTTCAATCCCCAGCACACCAAAAAAAAAAAAAAAACACTAAAAAACTAAAAAAGAATTAGGGGAAGTCGCCCACACCTATAGCCTAGATACTGGGGAAGCTAAGGCAGGGAGGACCGCTGCAGCTCAGGGCCAGCTTGGGCATAACAAGATCACATTATAAAAAGGGGAGGAGTGGGGACCTGGGGGCGTGGCTCAAGTGATAAAGGGCCTGTCTAACAAGCAGAAGCCCTGAGTTCAAACCCCTCAAGAAAAAAAAAAAAAAACCCCTCAAGAAAAAAAAAAAAGACCAAAAATACTATTATGACCCAGCAAATCCACTGCTGGGTATGTGCCCAGAATTGAAAGCAGGGATTTACACAGATACACCATGTTCACAGCAGCACAATTCCCTACAGCCAAAAGATGGATACAGCCTGTGTCCATGTACAGATGAGTGGACATACACAAAGTGGTCATCTACATTAGAACATCACCCAGCCATGAACAGAGCATGGCTCTGACATATGCTACAACACTGAGGGACTTTGAGAACACAGTGCACAGTGAGAGCAGACACAAAAGGCTGCTCTCACTGTGCAGATTTGACTGTTCTGGATAAGAAACATCCAGAACAGTCAAATTCAAGGACAGGAAGTAAACTTGTGGGTGCCAGGGGCTGGGGGAAGGGCTAAGGTGGCTGCTTATGGGGACCAGACTTCCCTTTGGGGTGATGCAATGTTCTGGAACTAGATAGTATTTTAATGGAGACAAGTGGGAAGTTCTGGAGATGAATGGTACACTGCAATGTGAATGTGTTCTCTACTTAAACTGACTGAAGGTGGATGGGTGCCAGTGGTTCATGCCTCAGGATGCAGAGATCAGGAGGATCGAGGTTCAAAGCTAGCCCTGGCAAATAGTTCCCAAGACTCTATCTCAAAAAAACCCATCACAAAAAAGGGCTGGTAGAGTGGCTCAAGTTGTAGGCTCTGAGAGCAGGGGGGAGAAATGACCCAAACAATGTATTGCACATGTGAATAAAAAAAAAAAAAAGGCGTAGGCTCTGAGTTGAAGCCCCAGTACTAGAAAGAAAAAAAAAAAAAAAAAAGACTGGAGGTGGAATTTAGTGGGAGGCAAAAAGTTGTTCCCCAGTAAGAAAAATTAGTAAGACAGTAAATTTCAAGTGCATTTTACTGATTTTATTTTGAGACAGGGTCTTGCTATGTAGACCAGGCTGCCCTGTTAGGAGGGAGGCATCTAGGACAGAGAACAGTACAAAGGCCCCAAGGTAGGGATCTGGATGCTGCTCAAAGGAAAGGCCAGTACCTTCTCCATCTGACTGTATGGTGCCTCAGTTTCCCTGTGAGTGAAGCTGGGACCCTGTGCTTTTGGTGGCTGGTTGTCTCATCCAGCACAGGTCAGGATACACAGAAGGGCCCAATAAATGTTTAGGAATTTATTAATGTAAAAGAAATGTCCAGACAAGGAATTGGGGAAAACTGGGAAGTTAAGTAGTTCCCAACAGGGTCCTCTAGCTAGGTGCTGGAGGGAGCCAGCTCCTGACCTCTGGCTCCAAAGCTCAGCCTGTGTGAAAACTCCCCAGAACCCATGGGGACTACTGAACCTGATGGCCCTTCAAGAAAGCTGAGCAATCGGGGTTGGGGATTTAGCTCAGTGGAAGGGCGCTTGCCTGGCAAGTGTAAGGCCCTGAGTTCGGTCCCCAGCACCGAAAAAAAAAAAAAAAGGAAAAAATAGAAAAAAAAAAGCAAAACAAAAAAGACAAAAAAAAAAAAAAAAAGAAAGCTGAGCAATTCCACAATTCCTGAGCAAGGGAGTGGGGGGGAGGCGGGGGGGGGAGGGGAGAATTTAACTCTTCCCAGGAGAACCATACCCAGGGACACCCAAGTGCCTGTGTCAGAAGCCTGCAGTCACTGTCAACTACAAGCATTGTGGCTCTTGACGCTGTCCTGAGAGCTCTTGCCAGCTGGAAACTTGATTTCTGCACAGCACTCCTTTGCTAGGAGACTGTCCGTAGTTGTACAGGACATCATTCCTACTCGTGGAAGCACATAACTACTTCCCACTGCTCCATCAGACCCCCGCCCTCTTGTGTACTGGGGGCAGCAGCAGCTGAGACTGTGGGGGCACTTAGGTGTGGGGTGGCAAATCTGGACAGCTCATACCAGCAGGTACAAGAGACACCCCTTTCCTTAGCTCACTCCAAACCAAGTGGAATCTTCCCTGTCCCCAAAATATGATTGGGGCTGAGTGTTTCTGGCTGTACTATCCATTTTCAAGATTGATACACTGTAGGTACCAGTATATTTGGGACTTTTTTGACCCTTGCTACATTTTAAAACCTTTTAATGTGATCTCTCTTCTAGAGTAGGGTGCTAGTCATTCCACCAGATATCCCCCTTTCTCATACACAGAACCTGTGATGCCAGTTGTGAAAGATGTGATTAAAGACCCTTGTTTGGAGAAATGGCTGATACTAGAGCTGCAGCTTACAGGAACCCAGCCCTTGCAGTGCCACAGTGCAGGAGCTGCGGGGCTCAGGCCACCATAACCCACATCCAGAGACACTTTGAGCAGCCAATGATGTCCTTCCATTCACACCTGCCAGAAGCCCCAGAACCCAAGGCCTATGTAGGAATGGGTCCCTAGACCTTGCCTCTGTCCACCAAGTCCACAAGCAAGGCCAGGGCGTGTCTGGGTTCCAGATTTTTCCCTGGCATAAGAGGGGGAACACTGGGAGGCCATGGAGAGAAAGAACAGACACGACAGATGTGGGTTTCTAATCCAAACGCACTTCTCTTTATTCAAACCAGGGTCAAACTGGTCAGTGGGAAACACCCTGAAGCCATGTGGCGCAAGGGAGGTGGGCTTCTAGCAAGGCATAGCCTGCTGCATGGGGTCCAGACCACCCAGGATGTTAGCGCTGCCAAATGGGCCAGGCAGCCAGCCTGTGACCCACCCCACAGTGTACCGCAGACACAACCAGGCAGGCCAGCCAGCAAAAGCAAGGAATGAACAAAAAACAAAAACACACTCAGTAGATTTCTTCTTTAGCTCCCAGAGTTTCTGGACCAATAAGTCCCAACCCCCAAGCCAGGAGCAAGGGGACAAAAAAAATCGCCCCAACTCCCACCAGTGCCTACGGAACCCTGTTTTAAATTAAAAAATAAGCCAGTATACATTGTAGAAAATTTCTCTTAAAAATCTCACAATTTGCAAATGTATATTTTTTTCTTTAACATAAAAGTTTACAATATAAGGTAAAACAAAAGGCTCAGGAAATAATCTCAAAAAAAAAAAAAAAAAAAAAAAAAAAGAAAGAAAGAAACCTGAAGTTTGAATTAAAGCTGAAGACATTTTTTTTAACCCTGTTGTTGAACCAGTGACTTGTTTTTTATTGTGCTGATGGGTCAGAGAAAGAAATATATTTAAAAACCTCAGTCCAGATACCCACAGCCGCTTCCACAGCCTCCACCCCCCCACCCCCCCCAGGTTGAGTCGCTATTTTTCTGCTGAGTTTGTGATTGTCACGAGTTCACAAGTTCCGAATCCTGGTCTCAGCCGGTGCCGATGTTACTGATGCACAACTAGCGTCGGTAGGGGTGGAATCCTTGCACGTTATGGTTCTGACCACGTCCAAAGCCACTGCCGCCAGCGGGGGGACCTCCTGATCCTGGAACGGAGGGACCCCCGTAGGAGGGGGGCTGCTGGCTAGGGTCGGAGAAGCCCTGCCCAAAGCCACTCAAGTCTTGCCCATAACCTGCTGGGGGAGAAGTGTCCATGAGCTCTGGATCACTGGGAACAGAAGCCTGCCCAGCAAGCCAGCTCTGGCCTGAGCCACTCCTCCTGGACTTGTCTCTGAGAAGAGGGTGCCAATGCCTGGCCTCACTGTCTGCGGGTCCCACAGTTGTGGCTTGGATGAGATGTCTTAGCAGGGAGACAAGTCCAGGGAGTTTTTAGCTTTCAGAACCTTGTGAGTGGAACCCACACAGAAAGAAAAGCACCTTCCACATTCTTCATGGGCCTCCTCCCATGCACTCGGAACACAGCAGGAAGGAATGAGAGACTCTGGGGTTGGAATGAACCTTATCTGACATGCTGTGGAGATGCATGGCTTCTAGAACATTTGCCCTTACATGCAGCACATGATGTCTCGGACTTAAAAAGCATGGGGCAGGCCTGTATCTCCCACTTCTGGGGCTGGGCCCCAGACCCACAGTCCTCCCTCATCTCCAAGTTGCAGCCTAGCCATGCAGTTTAATAACACCGTCTGCAGCTACCCTGGGGCATCACAGCTGATGGCGCAGGTGGCAGGGAGAGGATCTTTGTGTCCAGCCTAACTTAATAGTGACTCCATCAGCTGAGCCGACTTTTTGTCCCTAACAAGAATTGACACCCACACTGCCCACCTCCAGGTGGGTGGGAAAAGCTTCTGGGAAAGGGGATGGCATCAGAAAGGCTGGGCCCTTCTTCGGTCCTCCCAACCACACTCTGAAGGATGCCCTGACCAGGCCCTCTGGATTCCCAATGGGGTACACATGGACTCAATGGGTCCTCTGGCTCAGACACTCCTGGAGCCAGATAAGTGCTATGGTCAGTTGAAGTCCTGGACTTGGCAAAGGGCCCATCCCAGAGGGCACCGCCGGATCCGCCCCCGCCCGGACGGGCAGAGGAAGCCACGCCCGCTGCCCAGGTGCAGGCAGGGAGGATCATGTAGAAAGGCGGCACCTACCTAGGACACATCACTGCTCAGCCTGACCATCAGATTGTAAACAAAGAATGGGCCCAAAGCCCAGCGGGTCTTGAGAATAGGTACCCATGCCTGGCAAGAGATGAGACCAGGGTGACTAACCCATGGTGGCCCAGCAAGAAGTGAGCGGCACACACAGGCATGCACACGCACACACACCCTGCTCCCCCTGTAGCCATGACACAGCAGGGCTCTGCAGGGGCCTGGTTCACCCTGTCCAGAGGGCAGCCAGAGCAGTGTAATACAGATGGGTGTAACGCAACACACAGTTCCAACAATGCTGGGCTAAAGGGGGTGCCTTCAGCAGTTCCCTGGGAGCCAGTGGTCTTCAATGAAATAAGGCCACCTGATGACAGGCAGCCCCACATTCTTGGGCCCTACACATGCAAGTGTCCCCAGGTGCCACAAGGAGCCACCAGTGCACAGAACTTCCTCCCAAAAGGAAGGCCACTGTGTCCCATCTGAATGAGGCTGGCCTTGGCACTAGGCTCCATATGGGGAAAGAGCAAGAAACATGCAGATATGGAGTCCTGTCCTAACCCAGTACCTCCCATGCCCCTCCAGAGCCTATGCAGGCAGCAGCTGCGCAACAGCAAGCTACTAAGAGCCCACCTCAAAACCTCTGTTCAAGCCTCCTACTGACATAGGGGCTGTACTCAGTTGTAGGGGAATATGACACTACTAGTACCAAAAACCAAACTCAACAAGAAGCAGAACATCCAGCACAGGGTTCTGCCTTGACCAAAGGCTTCAACCAAGGACTCCAGGAGCGCCTGGAGCTCATGACAGCAACTTCCACATTACCTTCCCATGGTCCCAGGATGAAACCTCCCTCTGACCCAATAACTCCTTGGGTTGCCAAACCACAGGCCCCTGGGATACCTGCTGCAGGTTCACAACCTCTCCTGACTGAGGCTCCTGCTGGCTGCTTAGCAGGCCCCAGCTGCCTCCAGCGCTCTCCAGCAGCCTCTGTACACTAGCTTGCTGCTGTGCTCAACTGCCAGGCGAATGGGTAGGAAACAGAAGGGAGGGGAGGCAGCCAGCCATGGAGCGCACTGCAGACCACTTACCATACTGACTATAGGGGAAGTCTGGCTGGGCCGTTGGTGGTTTGCTCATGTCTGGAGCAGCCTGAGATGGAGGTGGTGGGAAGGCCAGAGGTGCTGCCCCTGGAGTGGCAGGTGGAGGGGGGACCCCCGGAGGGGCAAACTGATCTGGCGGTGGGGGTGGAGGTCCATAGCCAAAACCTGCAGATACAAGAAAGTAAGGTACAAGGCAGGAGTCTGGCCACTGGCTGCCGACTCCAGTCCAGTCCTGGAAATGCTGCCAGAGACAATTTCTACCTAACAACTACAGAAAAAACCATGGCTCTGTGCTCTTACCCTAAGGAAACAGCCTGTATGGCAGGAGGCCGTGGAACTACTCATGCTGTCCACACAAGATGAAGTACAAGGCAGTAATTTAAATAGTGAGGAATTCCAGGGCAAAACTGTTACTGAGAAACAACTTAAAGCTACCACCAAAGCACATAGCAATGGCTCTGGGAACGTAAGCTACCCAAACTGTCGATGTGGCATGGGCCAAGCACAGCAAGCTGTGCTTAATTCTGCCACAGGCCTCAGCTTCCAACAAATCTTGCCTTTATCTAATTAAGATCAGCTGCGGTACAGGCTACGGGTCAGCAAACCCTTTCCTGAAGGCCCACGGCACTGAAATGCCCAGTCTCCTAGATGTGACTGGTCCAGATGGTGACATGTCTGAGTGCCTAACACACCTTGCTCCAAGAACTGAACAGAGAAAGATTACAACATGTTCATGCTGCTGCCACTAAAACAGTAGTCTCTCTTACCATATTGGATGAGGTGGTATAGGTTAATCTCCTCTATCTGTACTATGAAACTCACAACTAATTACACTATGGGGGCCTTGGTCTCTGTCTAGGTACAATCCCGTATCTGGGTGACTAAAATCACCAGTTACAAAGCAGAGCCAATGTGAAAGTCCCAGAGAATCCAAGCCTTCCTGTCCTCACACCCTCCCTTATGGTTAGAGAGTTGGGGCCTCCACACGTGGTCTCCTATGCATGAGCCAAGGGAGAGTCAGCTGGGGGAGAAGTCATTCCTACAGTAGCCCTGGAACCTCCTTCAACCCAAGGAGCCCTGAGACCAAAGGCAACAGAGGCTGTCTTTTTGGTATCTATTTCATGTCAAGGCAGAAGGCAGACATAACACCAGACTGAATCTGTGCTCTGGGCCCAGAGCCAGCTGTGGCACAAGCAGGAAGGGAAGCTGTCCTCCCTGAAGGGCCCATCCAGGACTTACTAAACTGCGGTGGGGCACCATAGCCCTGTGGGAAGCCCTGAGGAGGGGGGAAGCCACCAGGTGGGGTTGACACAATGTAGGAGGTGAACGGCGGGGGCGGCGGGGGGGCTCCTCTTCCTGCAGGGGGTGGTCCGTAGCCACCTGGAACACACAGAATAGGGTCAGGGTCAGGGTCAGGGTCAGAGGTCAGGCACACCTGGCACAGCCCAAACCCAGGCCTGCTAGGGGCTGTGGCGGGCCCCTCCCCTTCTTCCTCGCCATGAGAGGAGGTAGACAGAAATGACTTCCAGGACCTCCAGGATGGGGACACACTGACACACTGCCAGTGGCTTTAGCAACTGCAGCAGGATTAGTCTCTCTGCAAGTCAGTCTGTGGGTTTTGGGCTCTGCTCTTTCCCTTTCTCTATAAACAAGGACTCACCAATTGCCTGTCCTGCTGGCACCCACATTCCTAGATGAGAAAACAGAAGAGAAGGGTTGGTGGGGAGCCCTGGACTAGATGCCAAGAAGTTGCCAAGAATGGGCACCACAGACCAGGTCCCATCCTGGCCCCTTCCTCATGTAAACAGTATGAGCTGATCTCGTGAGTGAAACCCTCCTGAACTCTTGAGCAGAGAAGCTTCACCATAGCCCCCGTCAGTGTGCCTCCCACATTTCTCCTTGCCACCCTACCAGTGGGTAGGCATTTTGCTGACTGGGCACAGGAAGAACTTTTCAGCTCCAAAGGACACCAGAGATGCCTCCAAGACTCCTGAGCACCAAAGAATAAAGGGACAGCCCTGTGGTATTATCCAACGCTTGGGTATGGAAATTAGTCTGGCTGAGCATGGTGTCCCAACATTTGAGATTGTTAAGAGTTCCAGGTTAGCCTGGACTAGAGCAATCCTATCACAAACAAACACCTACAAAAAAAACTTCAGCACTCTGACTTGGAGCCTAAGTGGGTTCCCAAGTTCAATTATGGCCACAGCTCAAGGCCTACAGACTGTGGAGAGCACGCCAAGGTTAAGAAAATGCAAAGCCTCAACACTCCAAGTCCTTGCAGGGCCATGGAGGTGCCGCTGAATATGCCCACACTGTGGGCAGCAAGAGGGAGATCTTTCATGCCAACTGGGCCACATCTAAGCCTCTGATGGCTCATTCAGTACACTGTGGCCTGCCTATAACCTGGCACATGGGCATGGTGGATAATGCTCATTCTAGTAATGACAGACAAGATTTGTCTACCCAAGCTGGAGGTGGGCACCTAAGCCACAGCCAATACTACCACTGATGGTCAGGGAAGCAGCCAACACCTTTGGAGCCCCTTGTGACGGTGACAATACTACCACCTACACATTGGTGGCACTACTGGAACAACTGCTCAGAGTGTGTCACACTAATAGCTGAGTAGAGGAAGCTGAGGTATTCTGACTGGAGCCACTCCCATTTTGGCTGGCCCCTGGACCCCAGTCCTGTGCGAGGGAATGCAGCGGCTAGACAATTCAGTCCCCACACCCAGGGGTCTGAGAGCCTTACCTTGTGGGCCATATCCTTGCTGCCATGTGGGTGGGGGCTGGCCTGCCCAGCCATTTGCGGCATTGGGCACGACTCGGCTCCCCCACTGGCTGGCACCTGGCTGTCCTGGCGCTTGGCTTTTGCTGTCCCGAGGCTCAGCCCGTTTAACCTCCACCTAAACAAACCGGAGCTGTGGTTTAGGAAGACGCTGTGGCCCGGTGCCCCTTCCCTTCAGACACCCTTGGTAACTTACGACTACACTTAGCACCTTACAACTTAAGACTAAGTACTTAACTATAAACCTTATTTGAGGCCAGTAGTTTTTTTTTTTTCTTAATTTTTTTTGTTCTTTTTTTGTTTTAAAATGTTTCTCAGGTACAACAGACACAACGGTAAGATACCCTGCACCACACCAGTGTGAGCAGCAGGATGAGCCAAGAACCCTCAGGAGACCAGTGCATGCCAGGCCTCTCAACCACTACGCCAGCAGCGCCCTCTTTCAAGCATGGACGTGTGGCCAGCACCCTTCTAGTCCTGTCATGGTCCCCCAGCCCACCCACTGCACTTTAGAGCATACCTGAGAAACACAGTTGATTTTGACTTAGATTTTTATTTAAAATGTCTAATGGAAGATAAAGACTTACCTTCCCCAGGCTAATGCTTAAGACTCTCAATTAACTCAAAGGAATGTCAGAGGGAATGGATGTGGGAAGAGAATCTTACATTACATCTAACAAAAAAAAGTAAACGGACATGCAATAAAATGGACATTTGAACCAGTAAGCAATCTTCATACTGTGTTAGGCAGCAGCTCAGACCCCCTTCCCTGAACTGGCCGGAAGCCACAGCCTTTGAACTAAGGACGGATGGAGGGCTAAACAATGGGAGCTAATGTGTCTGACCTACTTATGCTGACGCAGTGGTGACCTTGCTTTTTGCATCCTTTAAAACACAGTAGACTGACAACATAAAGGCCCCATTTCAGGGTTGCCTCAGCTTCTGCTCCTCAACCTTTCTTGTTTTTATGATAAATTGCAATGAGAATAAAGAGACAATGAGTCCACCTGGAGTCATCCTTGGGGTCTCAGTCTGGAGAGGTAAGCATCATACATTCAGAATTCCTTCAGTTCTCCTGCTAGAGAACAAACAGGAAGCGCTGGAGAGGCACAAAGTCCTCCACCTGCCCAACGCCCCAAGGAGGCTCTGTATGGTGGGAACAAAATCCCGTTAGCTCAAGGCAATTCGACAGCAGGAACAAGGGACTTGGTTCAGAGAACTCGAATTAATGAGTCTTTGCACATACTCCTTAAGGGAATTCAGTTCCTGCTTACAGAGCAAAGCAGTCCTTGTAATTTAAAGAACCCTTCACCCTTTCCTATCAGAACACAGGATGCAGTACCTTGGCACTGGGTTTAATCACCACATGGGACTCAACCCTTTACAAACTAAGCCCCAGGGTCTGAGGTGACCAGTGAAGGTCAGTGATGAGCAAGCTGGACTCGAACACAATAATCTAGCTCGGAAGAGGACCACACCCTGAGCTCACCTCCGCTGACGTGTCTTGGGGGAAGCTCATGGGAGAGGTGCCTAGCTATTGAGCAGGATATGCACCCTATTTGCTGCATGTATCAAGGCCAGCTTACTTCAAATTTTCAATGTTACAGGATGTAAAATATTTCAGGCAGAGCCCTTTGAAATCTGCTCATAGCTGTCATGCCCCTTGTGATCTGCACGCTAACTTTAAACCATAAGCTGCAAGAAATGTCAGAACAGGTTTTATCTCCTGTTCTGGTGAGGTCTAAATGGAATGAATGCAGTCTGAAAAAATAACACTCCATTACCCTGCTCTAAGGAAGGAGACTGCAGGCAAAGGCAATCACAGGAATGACTGGGGTCCCCTCCAAGAGCTGGACCCTGACAAGGAGGAGCTGTATAGCAGTGAAGGCCGCAGCAGAACCACACACTGAGGTGGCTCAGCAAGGGTGGCCTGGAGTAGGCTCTACAAGAACCAAGACAGGAATCCCGCACAGATGCGGCTCCTGAGCCTCTTCAAACTCTAAGCAACTCCACGCTGCAGGATCCTGCCAGCAGAGTCAACTTCTCAGACAGTTAGGGTCCTGGCAAGCTGACAGGGAGGGGCCCTGTGTCCTGTCCCTGCTTGGCCCTGGCAGCAACACAGTATGAAGACGAAACACCAGAGGTCACTTGACTGCACGTGGTTAAGTGCTATCGAGAGCATGTGGCTGGTCCCGGAGTTTCACAGTAAGTGACCAAATTAAAAACCAATCCTTCATGATGTTTTCACATTTCATTCAGTTTTAAGTGGAACCTCAGTTCTCAAAGGCCCTTGCTCAACACTTTACAGGTCACCATTACACAAAGGGGACTGGGGGCCACATCTGAAGGAGTGGTGCTGAAACCAAGCCTGAGGCAACACTGTGGATCTCACTGGAGGCCAGCCCGCCCACAGTACCTCCCCAGTGCCATCCATCTGCCTCCTCCCAGGCCACCAGGCACAGGGGCTCCAGAAGCAGAGCCAGGAGACTCCACCCCACTTTAAGACAGGACAGGATCCCAGGCAGATAGGTCCTAGTCTCAGTCAGGGATCACAGGTGAACTTTCTGTTAGGGAATTTTCCTTTCCAGTGAAACCCCTAAGTTGCCTAAGACTTGGTTTGGTCTTAAGGTAAAATAAAACTACAACTACACACTTTTTTGCCCATGATGTCGTGAAAATGCATGTTGACAGCCTGGTCCACTGATTGTTCGTCCTCGAAAGTAATAAATCCAAAACCTAGCCAACGACGAAGAGTGAATCAAGGTAGCAGGGTGTTGTGACACAAAACAGGATGATGAACAGTATTAGGGACGGACCAAGGGATTGAGCCTGGGTTTCAGCTAAGCCCTGTGTGCAGAAGCTGTGGCCTGGGTTGGGCTCTGATAGAGAGTGCATGAACTAATGTCCCACCCTCCCCTCACGGCTGACTGAGGTCTCTGCCCAACTCCTGGGGGTGGTGGCTCTGAGTTAGGGACACATGCAGAACCAGGGAACTCATCTTTTAGAGAGCAGCAGCCTAGGCGCAACTGGTGAGGCTTCTAGGCATCACCACACAACCAAGGCCTGGGCTGCATAATTCTGGCTCTCTCCTTGAAGACATGCCTGAGCGCCCTTGCGAGGGGAGCCTTTGTGAAGAACCAGCTCAGCCAGGGTGTGCATGTGGGTGCATTTCTGCTTTTCTGAAACCCAGGTTCTCCCCCTTGGCTTGCAATTTGCTTTGCAGCTAGTGCTGACAGCAGCCATACATCATTCTAAAGCGTTAACAAAGTACAGTTTCTATCACAGTGAGCACCTCGCTAAGCTTATCCAACACTGTTGGGTAAGCCCAAGGAGTCCTATTGGAGATAATAAATAAATCTATGTTTATATGCATATATGTATATAGATAAATAAACAGGTAATACACAAAGATACAGGCCACAATGGGTTCCAGCAGGTCAAATTCTGCTGTCAGCAGCAAGAGCAAGAGGCACCATGTAATCAAAAAAGACAATTTTAAAGGAAAAAAAAAAATTTAGCATTTCCCAAACACAAGAAAGTGGCAGTATAAACGAAGTTTGGTTGGTCTGGGGTGAGTGCAGCCACCCAGCTAAGGGGTGTGTCCTGTCCTCTATAGGCAGGAGTAACCAAGGCTTCCACCCTCCCGGCCTGAGCACAATCAGACATGGACGCACTGGCCTCTAAGGTCACTCCATGAACACTAGCACCACCCAATGGTCCAATGCTCAGGCACAAAGAAGTGACAGCTGACTGCTGCCTGAAGACGTCAGAATTAAGATGGAGGAGGGAAGGACTGGGAAGAGCAGAGAAATGATTTCAGAAGGGGTGTTGTCCACGCTAGGCCTGCAATGGAGCAGGTCTCCAAAGCATCACACAGTAAACAGTGCAAAGTAGGCACAACCTCGCATAGGAACAGAGGCAGGAGCCAGTGGAGAATGGCTGTGGGGGTTCAAGCAGGTGGGGAGGAGGGTCAGGAAGGAGCAGCTCATCGCCTGGGCCCTCAAGCTGATGAAACAGGGATGCTGAGGGCAACAGTCAGCAGGGACTAGGTAGAAAAATTAAAATCAAAACTATGGGCAGGAAAAGGATGGAAATGGGGAAGAAAAGGCAGCCAAGGAAACTGAGGTTTCAGAGATTACCAGGAAAGGGACTGGGGCTCAGAACTCTTCGGATTTGTTCTTTGTGTACACACGTGTGCCTATGCATGCGTGTGCATACACAGATGTCATAATAGGACAGGAGAGAAGGGAAGTGAAACCATGAAGGCAAAGCACATTGGAACCAGAGGCTGAAGGGATAAAACCCAGGAACAAAGGAAAGTGAGGTGAGCAGAGGAAGCAGGCTAAGTGAGCGCAGGCCAGAAAGACGGGGCATGGGAAGGACCTGTGGGAACTGCTATGCAGTGCATGGGTTTTAACACAGAGAGACATTGTGTGGTGGAGACACAGCAGGGTCCTACATACAGGGACACGTCCACTATCTTAAGTTAACCGAGACAAGGTCAAAGGGGGAAAAGGGAGACAGACCAATCCTTAAAGATTCAGAAAAGTCAAGAAGACAGAGAATGTGCTGACTGGGGTACCACGCTACTGGTACCCACAAGGACACTTTCCAAGCTTGATGGCTGAGCTAGGGAACATGGGCTCCTGCCGCCACCCTTCCACCAGCATGGGCTCAGCAACATTAGCCTCGCCCAGCAGCTGGATGAGGACAACGGGAGAGTAGGAGCCGGCTCTGAACAGCCACAGAGAGCACCTAAAAGCAGCCCTTGGATCCCCGTGCAGCAGGTTTCACAAGATTGGAGGCAGTATTTGGAACAAAACATAGGTGATGAACAACATTATTAAAAAGTTGACATTTTCTCAAACTGCAGAAGTATCTGAAGCCACAGGGCTGACTTGGTCCGTTTACAGTGCAAGAGGCGGTGGGTCGTGAGTTAGGAGCCCGGGATGGGCTGTCTATGAACGATCTGTCTGTCAAGAGGCGGCAGCGGGACAGAAACACACTGAAACTTCGTTTACACCCCACTGGAGCAAAGCCGCTCCCTCCTCTGACTGCGGGACGGGCCTGTACCTGTGTGATATAACTTAGCACCTGGAGAAGAGAAATCTAAAGAGACATCGTTAATCACAATTCACAGAGAGAAAAGGAGAACAGCTTACTTAACATTATTGTACTTTACTATGAACACTTAAGTACGTCACTAAGCATGTATGTCTAACATTAAATTAAGACTAAGACTTAACAGCTAAATCACACGCAGTGAGCAGTATGATCCTTAACCATGGAGTAAAGGAGGGTGGAGGTTCAAATGGCAAACTATTCTCCAGCATGGCGGGCTCATGCTGTGGGCTGGCACTGCTTGGTGCTAAAGGGCTGCCTGCACCTGACCTTGAGCAAATGGTGCTTGAAGGGACATGTGGCACGGGCTGGCAGGTCTGCTCACATGGCCAGTCCAAAAGCAGCTGATGAACCAAAAACATAGGGGCAACAACAAACAGCAGCAGCCACAAAAAAAAAAAAAGGCATGAGGGTGGATGCTATCAACCGGCTCCCAAACCAGTGCTGGGGAAATGTGATGCAGGAGCCTGAGAAGGCACCTCATCTCACCCCTCCTCCCTCCTGCCCTCTGACGTAGGAGAAAAGGGAGAAAAACAAGAAAAAAGCATGGGATGGACAAAGGCAGGCCATGGTCCAAGCTGAGTTGGGAGGAGCAACTGACACGGGAAGGACCGGCCACACTAGCAAGGACTCAGACAACAGGCATGAGAAGCTCAGGCTGAAGAACCACTCTTCTAGGAGACATTTAAAAACAGAAACCATGTGGAGATTCATATCAGGTGGTAAAAACGTCACAAGAACAAGCCAAAAACAGTGTGCAGTGTCTGACCCAGGGAAGCACAAACAGGTGGAATGGAGCCATGTGGGAGGAGCCTATGTTTTAGTGGGTTGTCTCCAATTCGTCCTCACTGAGCAATGCTCCTACAACCACCTAGCCTGTCTGAGGATGAGATAGTTTGCCATCTGAGGGGGAGGGACACGGGTCAGGACAAACTAGATCTGCCGTTACCTCGAGGCCTCTGCTTCTCTGCGTCATAGATCATTACCACTTCAGTGACCTGCAAGGGAGAGGGTGGTGTGAGGCCCCAGTGCGAATTAGAGGCAGGTAGCTAGGACACACCTCCCTCTGAGAAGAGCCCTGAGCCACAACTGTTGGAAACATCAAACCTGAGCTTGAGAAGTTCTGGGGCAAAAGCTGATTTTGTAGAAGCTGGTGTCTGGGAACAGATGGAGCTCAGGTACTCATGAGGTGAACACAGGCACAGGGGACACTGAACTCCACCCTGCCCCCCAACCCCAGGTTCCAGGGAGATGTGTGGACACCTGTCACAGGGCCCAGGACACTACTCCATGGAGAGTTTGCTAAGGCAGATGAGTGTAAATTTGACTGCATTGTCCTAGCAGGGACGAGGTCTAGGAGACCCCACCAGCAGCCTTTTGCACTCACATTTGAGGGAAGCAAGGCTCAGATGAGTTAGACACACTCAGCCCTGGTCAACTGAGACAGGGGTACCTGATTGACAGTGGTCCTGCTCTGCCCTGCCCATCTCCCACCTGCCCATAGCACCCTCAGGCACATCCAACACACACACACACACACAAAACCTAGAGTGAGCGGAGTAGTCCATGAGACAGACAGACAGACAGACAGACACACACACACACAATACCTAGAGTGAGCGGAGTAGTCCATGAGACAGACAGACAGACAGACACACACACACAAAATACCTAGAGTGAGCGGAGTAGTCCATGAGACAGACACACACACACACACACACACACACAAAATACCTAGAGTGAGCAGAGTAGTCCATGAGACAGACAGACAGACAGACACACACACACACACACACACAATACCTAGAGTGAGCGGAGTAGTCCATGAGACAGACAGACACAGACACACACACACACACAAAATACCTAGAGTGAGCGGAGTAGTCCATGAGACAGACAGACAGACACACACACACACACACACAAAATACTTAGAGTGAGCGGAGTAGTCCATGAGACAGACAGACACACAGACACACAGACAGACAGACAGACACACACACACACACACACACACACACACACAATACCTAGAGTGAGCGGAGTAGTCCATGGCTGGCAGTTAAGCAAGATGTGTGCCCCCTCAAGATGGTGTCATGTCTCCACTATATGCCCTCCCCAGCACCAAGTATTGGCTGAACTTAGGTACCTTATTGTCGGCTCCACCAGGTGCTGAGTTTCTAGGTGGCTCCTCTGAGTCTAAATCTCCCCTCTGCTGCCACCCTCCTCAAAGTGATGCTTAAGGACTTCAGCCTTCTCCAGAAAACACTGGGAGGCTGACAACATCAGACAGGAAGTGGGTCAGAACAGCTGCAATACCAGAAGGCCAGTGCAAGCTCTTCCAAGCTGCGGTGTTCTGCTGAGCAAGGTCCCAGGAGTACAGTGGGTCCAGGCTGGAGGCAGCTTCCACAATGGCACTTGTCTTGGGCGTCCACAAATAGAAAACATGAACCCAAGTGCCCCGGTACAGCCAGGCTCAGGATGGACCTGGTCTATAACTATCCCAAGATACAGCATACTTTTTGGGCTCAAGCTGGCTCCTTTCTAGCTGCCATCATCTGGCACCTCACACTGCAGTGGCTACAGGGACTCCAAAGGGCATCTATGAGGTCCAACTGTATAACTTACACTTGCTTGGAGAAGCCAGAGAAATGTAACACTGGGATCTTAAAATGGCTGTGAAGACAAGGCTGGTCTTTGGAGCAGGCAGGGCATCAGGGGAACACCCAGAGGCTCCTAGGCCTCCAGCACCAAGATGTGCAACCCATCTTCAGCTAGAGAAGACTAGAGGTGGGCAGAGGCTGCTGTGGCCAGCCACTGCTGCTTGAGTGCAAAGGAACTCACCACTCCGAATTTCTTGAAGTATTCCCTGAGCTCAGTCTCGCCACAATTGTGGGGAATCCCACCAACAAAGATCTTGTTTGATTTACTGTTATCGCTCCTGGGTCCTTTCTGCTGTCGACAAGGAGAAAGGGTTGGTTAGTTCACAGCAGAACCAGGACACTTCCCATGGGTTGGGCGCGACATAATCTTGCATTGGTCTTAAAGAGTCAAAGCAGACACTGGAGCAATCTATTGAGTCTGAAGAGCAACCTGAAATAGTCACTTCTCTGGAAACCTGAGGAAACAGGAGTCTACAATATGTTTGCAAGGCTGTGTTTCAAGTAAGTGCAAACACAAAACCAGGTGTAGTGGCGCATATTTATAATCCCAGCACTTGAGAGGCAGACAATTGAAGGTTGAAGGTTCCAGGCCAATGTGGACTACACTGTGATTGTGAGACCCTGTCTCCAAAAAAAAAGATACACTTTTGAGGGTGAGTGTTTATTGCCATGACTGTGGCAGTGGCTTCAAGGGTGCATGTGATCCAAAGTCATCAAACTGTGCAATTTACTACAGGCCTATATCTTATCAAGCTGTCCAGTAACTAAGCAGACATAACTAATAACCAGGCAGAACACACCCCTGACTGAAGTCTATCTGAAAAGAACAGCATGAGACAGAGGCATGTGTGCAAAACTCCAGAAACCTCAGGCTACACCCACCCAGTCCTTAGTTGTGAGGACAGTGAGTGTGTGTGGGGGGGTCTGACATTAAGGAGGCACCCACTAATTAGGAGGGGGGTCTCTGCAGATAGAGGTGGGCATAAACACAAAGATATTTGGCAAAACATTAATAACTAATGAATCTAGTAGAATATTCAGGTGTTCGATGTATTAGTGTCAGTTTTTCTGTACTTGAAAAGTTCTCTAATAAGAAGGTGAAAAATAAAAACTGTTGTAAGGGCCCTGAGGCCCCTGTCTTCCAGGAGCAGCTGGGATTTTGCTAGAAATGTACATTCTCAGTCTCTGCCAGCATCTGGCCAGGAGGGCTGGCAGAGGGGCCAGTTCTGTGCCATCAGCAGAACCCATATGTGCTTTCTTACATAGCACTAGACGATGGTGTGAGAATCCCTGGACCAGAGAAAGATCAAGTGTGGGTGTTGGTGAAACCCAGAAACTAGGTAGACACCATGCCAGGAACGTATCTGGTCCTGCCAGCCGAGTACCAGGGGATAATTTAGAGAACTGTCATCACGTTGAAGGGATCTTAAATTCAACTGACTACTGCCCTTGCTCACCTATGAGGGCAGCTGAGGGGAGAGCTGGTTGTTCTGGTGGCTGCAGGACATCAATATAGCCAAGGACAGCATATGGTGGTGGGAAAGAAGGGGGAGGTGGACCAGAGGTCAGTGGGATAAACCACAGACTCCATCCAGATGATAAATGGCATAAGCTGTCAGTTTTTTCTTAAGGTATAGACTAGTAAGAATTTTCCTGGCTACAAGATAAAACACAGCATGGGCAAATCTGAGTGGTTCTCAACTGCTGTAGGGCTAACCAAAAGACTATGCTTCTCTCTCTCTTTCTTTTGGTGGGAGCATACTGGGGTTTGAACTCAGAGCCTCACACCATTTGCTAGGCAGGTAGGTGCCCTATCACTTGAACCACTCCACCAGCCCTTTTTTATATTGAGTATTTTTGAGATAGAGCCTCGCGCTTCCCCACCCCCCCCAAGCTGGTCTCAAAGTGTGATCCTCTTGATCACTCCCTCCTGAGTAGCTAGGATTTTAGGCCTGAGCCACCAGTGCCCAGCTTCTCTCCATCTTAAACGAGCAAAAACACAAGAGAAAGGAATATTTTTCCTTTAACTCTGTCTTGGAAAAACATACAGGCAAAGATGCCCAGTCCCTAGCCACTTACCCATCCTTCCTTCGGCCGAGTTCGCTCTGGTTGCATCCCCCGAGGTGTGCATGGCTTCGGATCGATCTGCAGGAAATTTCAAATCAGCCCATTGTAAATATAAGCTATTTTCTTTAGAAAAGAAGGTGTTAGCAACAGCAGCTGCCTGCACAGCACACCAGCCCATACCCACCATTCAATCTACTCCAATCCTACTCCAGTAGCCAGTCCAAGCACTAACACATTAAAAGTCTGAAAAATGCCCATCTAAGTTTAGTGATGAGGTCAAGCTGAAGGACTGGCAAATGAAGACAGGGTAGAAGAGTGTGAGGCAAGGCAAAACACTTACGTTCCGGCCGTCCAGGGTGTGCGGTCTGCTGGCCAGCACGGTCCCCACACAGTTTGGGTCTTTAAATTTAACAAATCCAAAGCCTCGAGACTGGTTGGTTGTTTTATCTTTCATGATAACACAGTCTACAACTTCTCCATACTGGGAAAAGTAACTGCGCAGAGTCTCTGCTCAGAAGTTGGAAACAAAAACACAAACACACACAAACCAGAGCATTAGGCACATGTCTCACAGCTGGCAATTGCACAAGCACCCCCACACACCCACTCACTCACTCACTCTCTTCCAGCCCATTCCCTCACCTGAAAAGGTCTTAATGAGCAACTGAACTGGCTCAGTAACTAATTGCTGGGGGATGAAGAGGGTGTGAGGGTGTGGGGGCACGTGTGGGGAGTACTGCATAATGGATGACCCTTCCCTTCTTGTGATTTAGAAAGGGGCAAGTGGTTAGGTTCTGATTGCTGAGGACAGGAAAGCAAAGCTTAAGGAGTTGTAAACATAACAACCAGTAACCTGGGAACACTAACTTTGTTTCAGGTTTTTGAGACAAGGTCTTGCTATGTAGCCCAAGATGGCCTGGAACTCACAGTTCTCCTGCCCCAGTCTCCCCAGCAATGAAACTGCAGATGTGCACAACTGCACTACAATAGGAACAATGTCTTTAGCATAAACTTTGTCCTAGTCAACTCTGAACACTGATCACCCCAGAAAAGCCACAGCCCCCACCCCACAGTGCAAAGTGCCTTGCCTCAGCTTAGAGCCAGCCTATGACCTGGAGACTGTGGTCTAAAGTCTGCCCCATGGTTCTGATAGGAAAGATCAGGGCCAAATCAACAGTTTCAAAGCCAATAGACATGCTCTTCCCTAGCCAGCTCCCAAACATCTCCTGCCCAGAAATCAAGACATCAAAGGATGACAACATATCTCAGGATCAAGGGTGAAATCATGAGGCCTGGTGGCCTGCAACCCTACCTTGTGTCGTGCTCCAGTCTAGGCCACCCACAAAGAGCTTCCTGCAATTGGAAGGAACACACTCACGTCAACCTGGCTCTCCCTCAGGAATGCACCATCCCACCACACCAAGGTCCTATGATGGACATGGAAGGAGCGTGTGCAAACATGCTCATTTTCACCCCCTATGAAGCACAGGTACAGTGATGGGGACACTGAACTTTCCACACTATGGCAGACATGAGAAATTATTTCAATGCCCAAAAAGCTGGTCCTGTCACTAAGCCCACAGCTACCATAACATGAGGAGAGGCACACATGACAGAGACCAGCACCTACCAGACCACAACTGCCTGCAATATTTGAGTGGGGTCTGGGTGTGCCTTCCTGCTTTTGCAAATACTTTACAATCAGGGAAAGATAACTAGATTTGAGGTTATACACAGTGAACTAGGAGAAACTGACAACCTAGGATACCTATCTCAGTCTCTGGAGAACAAAGCCTCACCTGTACCCCTGCGTTCATGAAAACCCCTGGCCCCAAACTAAAGTGAAGCCTATGCCTTCATCCCTACATCAGGGCGGCCTGGTAGCCTTTCCATATGGGGGGTGTTTGTGTGCCTTTTATGTGAAATCCCACCTCTGAGGCCCAGCTTTCTCACTTCTCATGGTCATAGGACTGGCTGAACCCCGGTGAACAGAAGCAGCCAAAGGCAGATGCCTCATGAGCCTTGGTGGGGCCACTGCCCAACAGTGCTCACTTCATGTCATACTCCACAAAGCTGAGACACAGATCAGGCCTCAGGGTGTGCCCACTCACAGGGGGGCCTCAGCTGTCATTCAAGATTCTCCCAAACCAGGAGCGGGGAGACATGACTCTAACCAGTCACAGGTCTCATGTCCTGCCTGCTAACCCCAGGCAAGGGGACATGCTGACAGCAGGTCCCTCAACTAAGCCTCAGCCGTGCCAACCCCATCATCATACTCCCAACTGGACCATCTTCTCTGACCAGAGCACCCTCCAAATCTTCTGGCCCTGCTGAAAACACCAGGTTCCCACCTCCCTTGTCCCTCATCAACAGCCAACCACACAGCACTGGACTTCAAGACAAAATGGCCCTTCTTCATGAATGCATGACTGCTCTATACTCAACTCAGGAGCTTAGAGTCAGAAGGCAGTTTCCTCCCAAGTTCCTGTCAGCTGCTCTAGGAGATCCTAAGAGACTAGGTGGCTGGCACACCCATCGCTGCTGGGTCCCCTGTCCCAACACCTGCTTCTGACTTAGTCTTTGGTGCCACAGCAAACTATCAGGGCTTGTTCCTATTTTTCTCTAAGGAAGAGTAATTTAGGCACGGTGGCTCATACCTGTAATCCTAGATTCTCAGGACAGGGATCAGGAGGACTGAGGTTAGAAACCAGCCTGGGGAAATAGTCTGCAAGACCCTATCCAAAAAAACCCATCACAAAAAAGGGCTGGTAAGTGGCTGAAGGTGTAAGCCCTGAGTTCAAACCCCAGTACTACAAAAAAAAAAAAAAAAAAAAAAAGAGTAATTTAAATTTAGTGTAAAAGCAATTTTCCTACAACCAGAAAGGTACCCAGCATCATCCATGAGGTGTCCGTAAGCAAGCCCCTGGCCCAATCTTGGTGGGCAGGACTGAAGAGAGAAAGAACCCAGGGCCAGTGTAGCCTCCTTTTAAGGAGCTCTGTAAAGACTCACTTCCTGCTGATCAAGCAGGGGCAAGAGGCTCAGGTTTAGTCCTCATTAACTAAAAACCATGCTTCAACTATGCACTCTTCAGAGCACTCTGGTCAGGCCTGTGGCCACAAGAGGAAGCCTCTGTGAGGCCCTCTCCACCCAGGCCCAGCCCAGGCACACACTGACTGGCACAGTTACGGCCACTGAAACCAAAACAAAGTAAAGCCCACCTCACTGACAAACACCAAGCAACAGTGAAGTGGTGTAGCATCCCTCCTCCAAGAAGAGGGGAGGAACCGGTCAGACCAGTATGGGCTCAAGGCCTCATTGAAATGGCTGGCAGAACTTAGGCATTAAGGAAAGGCTGGGGAGGGGGGTAAGGGAGGGGAGTAGCGGAAGGGGGGAGAAATGACCCAAACATTGTATGTAAGTATGAATAAAAAAAAAAAAAGGAAAGGCTAGAAATGCCATCCTTCACACAGGTGACAACTGGAACAGAACCTTAACAATATGGTATCAATATTCTATTCCCTGATTTTGGTCACTGTGCTGTGCTCACTGAGATTAGGCTTAGACTGGATGCAAGCGTGGCTTGCAAGCATGAAGCCCTTAGTTCAAACCCCATGACTGCCACAAAAAAAAAAAAAAAAAAAAAAACCCAAAACCAAAAACAGTTTAGGTTGTCTTTGTTCCTGGGAAATGGTATGTAGTATACTGTCCACAGAAGGGACATCGGTTACTCTCAAAATATTTTTAAAAATACGTACATGGGGAGGAAGGGACCAGCAAGAGGGACATGTGAAAATAGGCATAGGTAAAGGGATCCCAGTCTAAGGCCTGCCAGGGCAAAAACCTGAGACCCTATCTGAAAGATAACCTAAAGCGAAAAAAAAAAACACGGGGGGGCGGGGAGCCCCTCAAGTGGTAGAGTAATAGTCTAGCAAAGGCAAGGCCCTGAGTTCAAAACCCCAGGACCACACACACACACACACACACAAAAAGCTACTTTCATTACTGAGGAAATGATGAAATTTTAAGTTTTTTAGTCTTATCACCCATGAAATCTGATAGCAAGAACTCCACACTACTACATTCTTATGAAAGGGTGCAAAAAGCAGGTTTTACCTCCTTAGTGACTTGAACCATCTTTAGGGCCCCAGCAAAGTCCCACCCTCAGTGTGGAATGGGGAGTCTGGAATAGTCAATAAAATAAGAAAGTCAGGCTGACAACACACCAGGGGGTGAGCAAGAGGCCCCAGCTATCCCACTCAGGCTTGCTCAGAACCAGGCTTGCACAGGCTAGGAGGTAAGATGTAAAGTAAGACTAAGGGATTAGATAAAAACTGTCCTCTTGGCTGGGGCTCTGCCTTTGTACGGCCATAGGTGGGAGTCACTATTCAAGGCATCTCTGAAATGGGAAGTCAGAACTCCCACTTGCCTACAGGGAATCAGCACCACACAGGATCCACACAAGTGTGTCCTGTACATCAAGCACAGTGCCCAGGCCTCAGACTACCAGGCCAGACAATCTGGCATTCCACACTGGTTGCTCAGTTCATAGCTACAGGTGGCTTCCCTCTGGAAAGAGCTTCACAGAAGTGGCTCATGAGACTAATAGCCCCCTCTTCCGCCTGCAGAAACCAAAACTTGTTTATGGATGGTTTCCCAGCTTCTGTTCTGTGTATTTTGGAGCAACTGCAGAGCATTTATGGCAGAAAGTAAATCTCAAAGGAGTCCCTGGCCTGGGCAACCACAGAATGATAAGGACTCTTAGAAGCACCCTGGTGGGCTCCTGGGCAAAACAGCCCATGCAGCAGGGTGGCGGGACAGCTGGGGGGGTGGGGAAGACAGCACAACAGGTGACCTTGAGCCATAAACTGACTCCCACTTGGCCTCAGGCTACACAGGAGACACTAGCTCTTTATGGATGTAGGTCCTAGGGGCAGAAGCAGACCAGGACCAATCCCAACTGTTTTGTACTCAGACTTCTCCAACACATAAACAAGCAGAATTGATGTATAGCAGACCTTCTTTTTCCTACCTCTCCAAGGTGAGGGCACCCTGGGAATGGAGACCACAGCTTCCACATGAGCTGTAAACCTGTACCAACCACTGCTGCTTCCAGGTTGCCCCCCCCCCCCCCCCCCCCCGCCGACAGAAGGGTAAAAGTACCTCCCCCTTGCTTGCAGGGCCATGTGAAATCCCATGAGCCAACAGGGTGACACACTACTTTAGCTGAAGGGGCTTACTACTGACACCCCTGCACTCCCACAAAGCCTACGAACCTCACAGCTAGACCTCAGTCCAAAAGTACTTGTCAAGTAAGTGACCTCCTACCTAAAGCACCACCCACAACTCGTAGGGTGACTTTGACACCTTAAAGTGACACACTGGGCTGGAAGCTTGCCTGCAAAGTCTTGAATTCAAACCCCAATACCTCGAAAAAAAAAGTAGCACAGACACTTGTGACACCTTCCCAAGAACAGCAGTGTCACAGTCCTAGGCAGAAAGGCCTCAGTATGGGAGGAGCACACCAGATCTGATACACACACATTCCAGATGAACTGGGACTCACCAGTCTGGCAAGTCCTCCCTAAGGTGACCCTGGGCAAATCCTGATACTCTACGACTTAGTCTCACTAACAAAGTGAAAGTTCTTCATTAAGCCAGTAGGATTCAGCTGAACAGTGATTATGGTGGCTCACTCCTGTAATCCTGGCCACTTGGGAGGCTGAGATCGGAAGGATCATGGAAGCCAGCCTTGGCAAATAGTTTGTGAGACCCCATCTCCAAAATAACCATTTTAAAAATGGACTGGCAGTGTGGCTCAAGTAGTAGAACATCTACTTGGTGAGTTGAAACTCCAGTCCCACAAAAAAAAAAAAAAAAAAGACAATAGGGTTCTTTTGGGCAGCTCTTTGAGTATGACTCTGACAAGCCCCTGCATGGGAGTTATGGACTAACTCTATCCACACAGCTTACTTCAAACCATGGCCAAAGGGAAGTCTGGGGAGTGTTACAACTGCCTAGCCAATTATACAGGACCCAGATCAGAATCTGTCAAGGAAACAAGTCCTAAAATTATAAGGAGCAAACAGAGACCCACTGGAACCAGGCCACAGAGCAAAGGACTGTGCAGTAGCAGCACAACAGACTTGTGAGGGAGTTAAAAAATAGAGCCAAACAAGGCACTGGTGGCTCACATGTGTAATTTAAGTTACTTGAGAGGCTGAAGATTGCAACTCAGGGCAGCCCAGGCAAACAGTTTGAAAGACCCCATCTCCAAAAATAACCAGAGCAAAAATGGACTGGAGGCATGGCTCAAGCAAATGCTTGCAAATGCTGAAGCCCTGAATGAATTCAAACTTCCGAGTCCCACCAATAAGAAAAAAAAAAACAGAGCCAAGACCCTTCCCAACTGTGGCTTTCACTCTGTATTACTCTGCTTCTAGGGGACACATTTCTAGGTGTGTCTGGGGACATGTGTGGCCATCATGACTGGGGTGCTCCTAGTATGGTGTGGGTAGAGGCCAGGAACACTGCTCAGCACCCTGCAGTGCCCAGGATACCCCCACAGAGAACCTGGCCAAGTATCCAGCGTGCCAAGAGGAGACCTTCCTCAGAATACTCCCAAGTGCAACCATGAGGGGCCCAAAAAATCTGTCTGCCCCCCACACTAGGTCTCCCAGCTCTGTGAAAATGGCCTCTGTGCTCACTGCTCACCTGGCACAGGCACTAACTGGCACATTCTCTCCTCTCCAGAAGGTTCACTTCCAAAGCTGTTCCAGTATCTTTCCAGAAGGATCCAAGCCCTCTGCTGCAGCCCCCTGAATGTCACCTCAGAAGTTCCCTGGTTAGACAACTGAGCCCCACTGCAGGAGTACTAAGAGGTGGACCTCTAAGAGGTAATCACATGGCAGGATAGAGCCCTCCTGACTGGATTCCTAACATAAAAAATGTATTCAGCACATTCTCTCATACATGCCTACTGGCATGTGCTACATTCTATTACATTATGATGCAGAGGTCCTCACCCCTCAATCTTGGGACTCCCAGTCTCCAGACTGAAGATATAAAGCTCTGTTCTTTTTAAAGTCCCCAGTTTAAGGACTTTTGTCACAGCAGCATAAAGACCGAGAGAACCTCTATGATATTCAGCCTAGGGCTGCTGCCCATCTTCCCTGTCCAGCTACAAATGGGCAACAGAGGGGACCCACACCATGTTCTGAGGTCACCTGCTTCCTTCAACTCTGCGTCTCTTTCCTTGAAGATGCTGGGTGTCCCCGTCTTACAAAATTCCCCAGATTGGGAGGGGGTGGGGGCAGGGGGGAGAAATGAACCAAGCCTTGTATGCACATATGAATAATAAAAGAAAAATGAAAAAAAAAAAAAAAATTCCCCAGATGATGCAGATAGCACCAAATGGACCAGATAAGATCTTCCACACCCTCCTTCCCATTCCATGACACAGCCTTGCTGCCTTGGAAGCTGGCAGAACAGAGGTCTAGTCACTCGAGGCAACTATTCAGAGCCTCTACTTGCAGCATGGGCATGGGTCCCCTAACACCTAGGAACATCAACCAGATGTCAGGCACCCAGCAGCCTTTCACTTTAAGGACCAAGAACCTGGCACTTTCTGTAAGGTGGCATCCATCTAGATGGGAGAATGTGCGGTAACTTCCCCAGGTTGGGTTAGGCTAGGCTGGGCTGGGCTGGGCAGGGCAGGGCAGGGCAGACACCCCTCCCACTTGGCCGAGGATGCTTGTTCACCATTCTATTAAGTGGGGGCACACATGAAACTGCCCACAGCTAGCACTGATTGTCATCTGTCCTGCCTCACAGTCTTCCCATCTCAGGCTGACTGAAAACCAGGATACAGAAAAGTGTAAATAAACTCAGGATGCCTCACCCCACTTCTGCTCTCCCACAGCTGCCCACTGACTTCTAAGTACTTCCTTCAGACACCAATCCAAATGTGGAGCTTCCTGAAAGGATGGCCCCTCACCTGCCTTCCCGGGACACAGGGTCCTAAAGCTGACCTCAGTGGGAGACGCCATCCACCCTCCAGCTTCCTTGTTCTCAAGGCTCTCTATCGAGAAGGTTCGTATGAGCCCTGAGTGGGCAGTGGGGGTGAGGTCCAAGGGGAATGTGTCTTACTAGAGACAGAGACACAGAAGACCCTCCAAATCTTGACAGCCTGCCACCCACCTACAGATGAAAATCTGCTTCAGACCTATACATGACACTCTGTACACACAGTCCCACAGTCAACACAATGGGCTCACAAGACACTTCAAAACTGATCATGAGGGAGGTTCAAAGGGTCATGGTCAATTTACTAATGTTTAGGACAACCAGACAGAGCAGGAATCTTCCACCTCCACTTAAAAGTACAAAAGAGTTTTCCTGTGTAAGATACAAACCTGTCATATTTCTTAGCAACAGATTCTACTTACAAGAGAGTAGAAATTTGAGGTTATCTGTGATTTAGGCATAGCTCAAAAGAATTTAAAAAAAAAAGAAAAGACTCAGAAGGGTGAGGAAGGGGACACAAGCAGGAGAGAGGGGGCCCAAGCTCTGATCTGCAACCCTGCAGGGCCCAGACACGTCTCCTGGAAGCCAAGAGATGGGATAAGCTGTTGGGCAGGTTCAAGCTGACAGTACCTGGAAACAGCTGAACCAGGTGTGTACCTCTGGCCCTACAGCTTGGGGCAACTTGGGGCTGGACACCTGACCCAGAAGCTCCCTTCCTTCTTTAAGATGAATAGGGGCTAGCTCTCCCAGGTGAGAAGCTTTTGACAGTGGAGGTCACTCTCCCTGGATGTGAGAGACCACATTTGCTACCCAGCACAAGCACCTTTCAAGTCCTAAAGGAGGCGGCCTCCATTGTTCCCTAAGGTGTGTTGGGACAGGGAGACCCCACACAATGCATGGGAGCTACAGGGTACAGGAGGCCCACCTCCACCTACAAACAAGCATTTCCCCACAAGCCCAGCACTAAAAGCAGGGCAATGCTCAAAGTAACTACCACTGAGATATTCACATAGACCCCAGAAAGCCAGTCAGGAAGTTGTGCCATCCTCTACCCAGGACAACTTGCCTATGAAATGAAAAGATGTGGTAGGAGCTTGTGCCTGCTAGGACAAGGAAAGGAGCCCCAGGGCTGAGCAGATTTTGGTCTCCGCCCCAGAAGACCCTTCCCGCAGGACCTAGGCTCATTTTCAGTAGGCAAGACCCTAATTACAGGACGACCTGGGCACACAAGCCTGCGCTCCTCACCGCGGTGCACCAGCTTCTGCGGACAGCCTCGGATTTCTTCATTCTAACCCACGCTGGCTGGCCCCTGAAACAGCGATGCTCCAATCTCAAAAGGCAAGGCAGCAGCGCCAAGCGGGTGGACGCCCAGGTGACCTTCCACCTGTGGGCCCCCAGTGTGCGATCGACCTTGTCTTTAACATTTTGGGAGCCCCATCGTCCCAGTCCGAGGCCGTACAAGTTGTAGTACTGCATAACCGGAACCCACCGGCCTCGCCACGTGCACCAACCCGGCAAGTACGACGCGGGCTGGGGGCACCGCTGACTCCCAGGATGCCATTCAAAGTCCCCTCGGGCCGAAAAGTCGGGAGGGGGGCGGCAGGGGAGCCCGAGGCATCAGGCCTAGCCGCATCGGGTCCCCCAGACTCCCACGCGGGGTCCCTCAAGCCCCAGGCTCCTGATTAAGATCACCCTACCCCTGGGTTCCCTACAGGCTCCCCAGAACTCCAGGTTTGTTTTGGGTTCCACCCAGCCTCTGAACTACCATTTGCTGCCTCCCTGACCCCGCCCCGGGCACTAGTTCGGGGTCCTCCGTCGCCCCGACTCCCATGAGAGCTTCCGTAAGGGGCCCCGGCGTGAACTCGAGGCAGGCCCGCGGCCCGCGTCCGCCCCTCCGGCCGGCGTGACCTTGACGGGGCGGCCCCCTGCCCGGCCCGCCCCGGGGGCGGCGTCTCAGGCCGGCGGCGGGGAGAGGACGAGGATGCGGGTCCGGGCAACAGCGCAGGCCGGCCCGCCAGTCCTCACCCGATCTCGTCAGCGCCCGAGTTGTTCATGGCGGCGGCGACGGCGACGCTCGGCGTCCCCAGGCCTACTGGCTCGCTCCCGCCTCCGGAAGGTCACCCGCTCCGTCGCCCTCCCCGCAGCCGCGGCCCGGATCTGCGCAACGGCGGCGGCGGCGGCTGCTGCCTCCTCCCCTCAGCGCCAACGGTCACCGCGCGTCCCCGCGCCGCCGCGCCGCCGCCCTGCGCACACCCGGGCGCGCTCCCGCACGGGGCCTCCGGGGGTGGTGCCAGGGGTGCGCCGCGTGTACGTGCATTGCGTTACGTGCGTGCGGTAGGGTAAGCGCAGGCGCAATTTGGACACCGCGCGTGACGCTTCCTCCTCGGCGGCTCCCGGTGCGGCCGCAAGGAAGGCTGGGAAATGGAGTCCCGCCCAAGTTCCGACACCAGGGTAGGACGCGCGCAGGCCGAGCCACGTGCGTGCGTGCGTGCGCGGGCGCGGCCGGCGCGCCAGCCTGTGCACGGTGTGCGCAGGCGCTGATGCAGTTTTCTCTTGATTCACTGTGGTCGCTTGTGGGATTCACTGTATAAAAAAATTCATGCCCTCACCCCTCGGGCCGGGCTGTGCACAACTCCAGCCGAGCTTTCACGTCCTGCCTCGTGGCTCTTCCTTATGTTCTCATCTCACAGATGATATTGAGGGTCAGAGAGGCTGACTCATTTGCCCAAGGTCACTCAGTTTGGGGCTGGACTAGGCTCAAAACAAAGTTAACAGTATTATTGACCGCTAACTATGAATAACCAAATACTATTTTAGTTCTCTTCCTCTAATTTCTACTAGTGGTTCTCCTGAAAGGGGCGATTTTGCCCCCCAGGGGACATTTGGCAATGTCTGAAGACAGTTTTATGTTGTCACAACTCGGAAGGGTGCACAGGTTGGTCACACCAGAAAGTATGACACCCCCCCGTTTTGTCACCACTAAGAGCTGGAGAGAGCAGGGTTCAGACTGGCCTTCCTGAACAAAAGATTTTGTCAAATGACTGTTTCCCTAGACCTCCAGGCCCCTTCAAAACCTGATCACTGAATTTATTCATCATCACAAAATTAAATTTAAATACACAGAAGGAATGAAGGAGATAGGTCATGGGGCAAGTAATACAAAATAAAGCACAATTGAAATATAGCTCCCATTGCCCACTGTGCACTTTGTAAAGTATGTTGGTATGACTCTCAGCAGCCACTGCAGGACTGTAACTGTCATTTGACCCCAGCTACAGATGGGAAACAATCTTGCCAGAAGAGACAGAAGCAGTCACCAGGCAGGTGACTGTCAACCTCTTGGGAGCTGTACTGCGTTGTAACATTTGGAAGCCAAACTAGATGAAACACTTTTGATGGGGACTTACCTCTGTATTGGGTGTGGCAAGTAGAAAGCATGGGAAGGGGTTGAAATTGGGTGAGCTGGGTGGGATATGAGCCTGAATGGAGAGCAGATTGGCATTGTCCCTCCAACTTGTAGATGCTTAAGAGCTGCTCCTCCTGAAATGCTAGTTGAGTGTGTGCACAGATATGCCCAAGATGTTCACAGCACACTGTTAGAAGGACCCAACATTTGAGACAGTCCATATGTCCATCCTTTGGTATTTGGTGACTGGGAGAATGAACAGTGAAGGGGGCAGATAGAATCAATTCATAGAATGTGGTCAAAAGAAGGAAGCTAGACACAACCTGCTTAATTTTTTTTTTTTTTTTGCAGTACTGGAGTTTGAACTCAGGGCCTACACCTTGAGCTACTCCATCAGCTCTATTTTTGTGATGGGTATTTTCAAGACAGGGTCTTCAGAACTATTTGCCCAGGCTGGCTTCAAACTATGATCCTCCTGATGGCTACTTCCTGAGTAGCTAGGATTACAGGAGTGAGCCACTAGTACCTCAGGGATAAAATAATAGCACATATCTACCACTGAACTAAGCACATTAATGCTTTGTCATATTTATTTCTTTTTTTTTTTTTTGAAATTTAAAGAAAAATTTTACTGAAGATCTGAAAAACAATTCCTAAAAGATTGACTTTTTCAGAAAACCGTAGCTACACAATGCATTGCATCTATCATGTTAAGACATGCATTAGACACAAATACAAAAACCATGAAACAAGCCACCATTCTTCAACAATTTGAGCAAGATAAAATGCCTAAGGAACAACATGGATGACTTGCAAGGGATGGGGCTCTTTACTTTTAAGCACCATAAAAAAAAGAAAAAAAAAGAGCACAAATGGATGAGTGTGTTCAGTTATATACACTGAATTGAACCTTTGGCACTAGGAATCAGCGTTTTGTCATATAGCATTAACACGTATTATAAAAGTGCGTAGTGTCAAAGGAATAGAACCACCAGCATTCAAAAGCAGCTTTGTCAACTAGGCAATAAAACCCTCTACAGCATGTCTCGCTCTATTGTCCATCACTGAATACACTGGCAGCAACTTTTGCTTCGTAAAGAAGAGGTCCATGAAAGCACAGCACTCGTTCACCCTCCTGGAATTTAGGCTTCGGGTCCTGCTTGGGCGCCATTTATAAGTGATTCGCCGCCTCCTCCTTCTCCCACCACCCCCGACTACCGCCCCCTACTCTCTACCCCACCCAACTCCGCGTCAGACGCGCCGTCAAGCACAGCCCGCTCTACATCCTGGGCCCCTGTCATATTTATTTCAAGATCTTTTTTTAAAAGATGAAATAAAGCCAGGGGTGGTATGACACACCTGAAATTCCAGTGCTCAGGAGATGTAGGCAGGAAGATTGCAAGGTTTGAGGCCAGCCTTGAGCAAATAGTTCATGAGACCCCATTTCCAAAATAACTAGAGCTCCAGGCGCTGGTAGCTCACACCTGTAATCCTAGCTGGTTGGGAGGCTGAGATTGGGAGGATTGAGGTTTAAGGCCAGCCTGGGGAAATAGTTCATGAGACCCCATCAAAAATAACCAGATCAAAATGGACTTAGAAGTACGTTTCAAGTGGTAAAGAGCCTGCTTTCCAAGTACAAAGCCCTGAGTTCAAACCCAGCCTCACCAAAAACAAAAAGATAAAATAGAACAGTCTATTTTCTCTCCTCCCCCACTCATTTCCTCTCTCCCATCACAGGGTAGACACTTGGATTTAAAGGGTGTGCTTTTCACTTTTTTTAAATTCACATTTCTGAATTACTCTCAGCATGGATATATGCAAGACCAATGCACAATATATACTTTAGGCCCCGTTTTGATGGTAAGATATACTTAACATAAGAGTCATCATCTTAAATTTTTTTTTCTTGGTGGGACTAGTGAGCCACAATTCCCATTTTGTTCTGGTTATTTTGGAGATGGGCTCCAAACTGGCCTTGAACTTTGATCCTCCCAATCTCAGCCTCCCAAGTAGCTAGGATTACAGGTGTGAGCCACCAGTGCCTGGTTCATCTTAACTTTTCTTTTTTTTTTTTTTGCAGTACTGGGATTTGAACTCAGGGCCTTCACCTTGAGCCACTCCACCAGCCCAATTTTTTGTGATAGAGTTTTTCGAAATAGGGTCTCTCGAACTATTTGCCTGGGCTGGCTTCAAACTTCAATCCTCCTGATCTCTGCCTCCTGAGTAGCTAGGATTCCAGGCATGCGCCACGAGCACCTGGCTCATTTTAACATTTTTAAATTCACAGTTCAGCAGCATTAAACACACTCACATGGCTGTAAGGTCATTCCCACCATCTGCCACCTCCAGAACTATTCATTTTCCCAAACTGAAGGTCTTTCCCCATTAAACACTAACTCTCATCCCCATCCCCTCCCCGCTCCCAGCACCCATCCTTCTGCTTTCTGTCTCTGTGGATCTGATGACCCTAGGGACCTCCTGAAAGTGAACTCCTCAGTGTTTGTTGTCCTTCAGTGTTGGGCTCATTTCTGTGGTCATCATGACCTCGAGGTACCTCCATGACAGAGCAGGTATCAAAAAATGTCTTTCCTGCTGAGCACTGATAGCTCACATCTGTAATCCTAGCTATTCAAGAGGCAGAGATCAGGAGGATCAGGGTTTGAAGCCATCCCAGGCAAATAGTTCAAAAGACCCTATAACAAAAAAACCCACCACAAAAAAGGGCTGGCAGAGTGGTTCAAGGTGTAGGCCCTGAGATCAAACCCCAGTACTACAAGAAAAAAAAAAAGTTTTTCCTTTAAATGGTTGAATAACATTCCATGCTGTGGCTAGATTACACTATGTATATCCATCCATCCACTGATGGATATTTGGACCATTTCTACCTTGTGGTCCATGCGAATAGTATTCCTGTGGGCATGGGTGTCCAAATAAATGTTAGCTAGGCAAGGTGGCTCATTCCTGTAATTGTAACTACTTGGGAGGCAGACAGAGATCAGGAGAATCATGGTTTGAGAGCAGCCCAGGCAAATAGTCAGAGAATCCCCCGTTCAACAACAATAAGCAGGGGGAAGGGGGGAGAAATGACCCAAATATTGTATGCACATATAAAAAAAAACAAAACAAAAACAACAACAAAAAAAACTGGTGCATGCTTGTCATCCAGCTACTTGGGAAGTATAAATATAAGGACCATGGTCCAGGTTGCCAAGGAATAAAAACGAGACCCTATTTGAAAAATAACAAAGCAAAAAGTGAGAGCCTCATGGCTCAAGAGGCAGGGCTCCTGCCTGGCAAGCACAAGACCCTGATTCAAACCTCAATACTGGAACAAAAAATTATAATCAAGCGGGATATAGTAGCAGAAACCTGTAATCCCAGCACTTAGAGGCTGATTGAGGTACGAAGATCGAGAGTTCCAGGTCTGCATGGACTACATAGAGAGACCCTGTCTTAAATGTTACAATCACAGATAATAATACCACATACACCAAAAAAATATGGCAACATAAAGCAGGAGTCCAGGTGTGGGGCAGTGGTCATGGGGACTCTGTTTTGTCTGAGCTGTCATGGAGACTTGTAATTATGTTGCTGGCTTATCATTTATTGGTCAGCTCCTAGTAGAGGATGAGCTACCCAGAAGGTGGGTCTGGGATCCCAGTAAACTGTTCAGGGCCTATATAGAGCAAGGGGCTCAGTAGATGTTTGGTGTTGGATAAATGAATGAATGAATGAATTCCCCCTTCCCCCAACCCTCTGCTCTCTAACTGGGCCTGCCAAACTTTTTCTGTAGAGGGTCAAATAGTAAATGTTTTTAGGTGCTGGGGATGAACCCAGGGCCTTGGGCATGCTAGGTGAGTGCTCACCACTGAGCTCTCCCCCAGCTCATGCAGTGAATATTTTGGATTTTGCTAGCCCCAAGATCTCCATGGCAACTACTCCACTGTGACCTTGAAGCTGGAAAGCACCTAAGAGCTGAGAATGTAGTTCAGTGGTGAGCACTTGCCCATGATTCGCCAGGCCCTGTGTTCCTTTCCCAGCACAGGGGGGGATAAAAGAGTAGGCTAATGTGTATAACTGTGTGCCAATAAAACTTTATTGATTTAAAACACAGAGGCCTGGCATGGGTGGCTTATGCCTGTGAATCCTAGCTACTCAGGAGGCAGAGATCAGGAGGATTGTGGTTCGAAGTCAGCCCACAAATAGTTCACAAGACCCTATCTCAAAGAAAAACCATTATAAGAAAGGGCTGGCAAAGTGGCTCAAGGTGTAGGGCCCTGAGTTCAAGCACCAAGTATGAAAAAAGAAAAAAACACAGAGGCTGGCAAAATGACTCAAATGGTAAGAGTGCCTGCCTTGCAAGAAAAAGGCTGTGAGTTCAAGCCCCAGTGCTGAGGCAGAGATTAGGAGAATCACAGTTCAAAGCCAGCCTAGGCAAATAGTTTGCAAGACCCTACCCTGAAAAAATCCATTACAAAAAAGGAATGGTGGAGTGGTTCAAGGTGTAGGCCCTGAGTTCAAACCCCAGTACCACAATAAATAAATAAGTAAATTCAGAAAGGAGCAGACACCAGTGTAATCCTACCTGATCAGGAAGATTGCAGTTTGAAGCCAGCCCCAGGCAAAGAGTTCCTGAGACCCTATCTCAAAAAAAAAAAAAACCAAAAAAAAAAAAAAACCTATCACAACAAAAGGCTGGCAGAGTGGCTCAAGCAGTAAGAGCACTTAACTGCCTAGCAAGTGGGAGGCCCTGAATTCAAATCCTAGTGTCAGCAAAACCAAAAAACCAAACAAACAAAAACAGAAATGAGTTGGGCACCAGTGGCTCACACCTATAATCCTAGCTACTTGGGATCCTGAGATCAGGAGGATTGAGTTTGAGGCCAGCTCAGGCAAATAGTTGTCAAGACCCCATCTCTAAAAAATAACCAGAGTAAAATGGGCTGGAGGTGCAGCTCAAGTAGTAGAGTGAGTGCCTGCTTTGCAAGTACAAAGCCCTGAATTTAAAGAGTTTAAATTCCAGTACCACAGGAAAAAAAAAAAAAAAAGAGCCAGGTGCTGGTGGCTCATGCCTGTGAGCTTGTAAGGCAGGACTCTGTTTTTTCAAGACAGGGTCTGGAGAACTATTTGCCCAGGGCTGGCTTCAAACTGTAGTCCTCCTGATCTCTGCCTCCTGAGTAACTAGAATTACAGCCATGAGCCACCAGCTCCCAGTGAGGAAAATTCTTTGGATTTTTTTTCAGCACTTGCTGTGGCAGCACACATACTAAAATTGGAATGATACAGAGATTTTTTTAAAGCATTAAAACCAGGCCAGGCTGGGTGCCAGTGGCTTATACCTGTAATCCTAGCTACTCAGGATGCAGAGATCAGGAGGATCTCAGTCAGGCAAATAGTTGGAGAGACCCTATCTCGAAAAACCTTTTACAAAATAGGGCTGGTGGAGTGGCTCAAGGTGAAGGCTCTGAGTACAAACCCCAGTTTGTACAAACCCACAAAAAAGAACAACAACAACAAGACAGGCCAGATGTGATAGCTCACATCTGTAATCCCAGTTACTCAGAAGGCAGAGATCGAGAGGACTGCTGTTCAAGGCCAGCCAGGGCAGTAAGTTCAAGGGACCCCATCTCAATCAATAAGCCAGGTATGGTGGTATGTGCCTGTCATCCCAGCTACTTGGGAGGCATAGGTAGCCTTTGTGGTCAAAGGTGGTCCTGAGCAAAAACACAAGATAGTCACTGAAAAAAAAAAGAACGAAAGCTGGGTGTCAGCGGCTCACGCCTGTAATCCTATCTACTCTGGAAGCAAGATCAGGAGGATTGTGGTTTGAGGCCAGCCCTGGCAAATAGTTGCAGAGACCTCATCTCCAAAATACCAGAGCAAAATGGACTGAAGTTATGGTCAAGCGGTAGAGAGTCTGCTTTGGAAGTGTTAAGCCCTGAGTTCAAACTCTAGTCCTACCAAAAGAAAGAAAAAATAACTTTTCTTTCTGTCTTTCCTCCTCTCCCCAGTACCTTTTTACAAGTATGGTTCTAGGGCTGGGGTAAGACTCAGTGGCAGAGGACTTACCCAGCAATAAATAAATAAATAAATAATAACAAATTACTGCCTCCTGGTGCTTACCACAGGCTGTGTTCTTACTCTGACTGTATAGACAGAGGAAGCACTCCGATACTGGTGGCTCACGCCTGTAATCCTAGCTACTCAGGAGGCAGAGATCAGGAGGATCGGATTGCGGTTCAAAGCCAGCCCAGATAAAAAGTTCTGGACCCTATCTTGAAAAAAACCCATCTTGAAAAACCCTTCATAAAAAAAGGGCTGGATGGAGTGGCCCAAGGTGTAGGCCCTGAGTTCAAACCCCAGTACAAAAAAGAAAGAAAAAGGAAGGACGGAAGAAAGAAAAGAAAGAAAGAGACAAGTAAACTTACCCCATACACACCTCAGCCCAGGCCCTGTGTCTGGTCTGTTTTGTGAATGGGAGACATGAGAAAAAAAATTATTATGTTCTTGGCTGGAGTCAGACACACCCCTGTGTCCATCCCTCAGGATTTGCCATGCACCCTCTGAGTCTTTGTCTGTAGATTGTTCCCTTGAGCAGACACAATGAGCACTGTGTTTCATTCCTTTGTCAATGTTGAGAGGGGTAGTAACCAAAGCCCCATTAGAGGAGAAAGGTGAGGGTTGAAGATAAACCACTTATTTAAGTAGCTGGCCGATTGCATTTTGGCTGCCACTGGGAGGCAGCAGGTTGGCCAGAATCTAGGAGGCCCTTTATCTCCTGGAGTCATGAGGCCCCAGGGAGGCCTCAGGGATTTGGAAGGATCCCTTCCTCTTAGGTCCTGTGGAGTCAGCTGGCTCCAAGCTGGTTTTCAGTAGTCCCTCCATCTTGGTATTTATGGTCTTAAATTATTTTACCCAGAGTGCCTGGTTTCTATTTATTTATTTATTTATTTTTTTGTGGTTTCTAGACATAGAATGTGGCTGGCCACATAAAGGATATGCTTCTGGCTTAGTTTGAAAAAGATTCTAACTTGTAGGGCTGGGGTATAGCTCAGTGATGAGCCTGGCATGCATGGGGCCAATGGTTTCATCCCCAGCATCACAAGATAAAAAGGAAAGCAAAGACGGGCAGCTAGTGCTTCCCACCTATAATCCTAGCTACTTGGGAAGCTTAGATTGGGAGGATTGTGGTTCAAGACCAGCATGGGCAAATAGTTCATGAGACCACCCCCATCTCCAAAATGACCAGAGCAAAGCCAGGCACTGGTGGCTCACACCTGTAATCCTAGCTACTCAGGAGGCAGAGATCAGGAGGAGCTTGGTTTGAAGCCAGCCTGGGCAAATAGTTCAAGAGCCCATATCTCAAAATAACCCATCACAAAAAGGGGTGGAGTGGCTCAAGGTGTAGGCCCTGAGCTCAAACCCCAGTACTACATAAAAAAAAAAAAAAAAAGACCAGAGGAAAAAGGACTGGAGGCATGGATCAAACCATACAACACCTGAAGTCTTGGGTTCAAACATCAGTCCCACTTCCCAGAGAAAGAGAGAGAGAGAGAGAGAGAGAGAGAGAGAGAGACAGAGAGAGAGAGATTGATTCTGACTTGTATTTTATTTTATTTTTTTGCGGGACTGGAGTTTGAACTCAGGGCCTACACCTTGAGCCACTCCACCAGCCCTTTTTTGTGGTGGGGTTTTTTCAAGATAGGGTCTTGTGAACTAGTTGTCCAGGCTGGCTTTGAACAGCAATCCTCCTTATTTCTGCCTCCTGAGTAGTTAGGATTATAGGTGTGAGCCATGGCATCCAGCTTGACTTGCATCTTGATGGGAAGACTCCCCTCTCCTTGTGGGCTTTTTTTCTTTTGTTTTTTGGGGGGGAGTTTGTTTGTTTGTTTTTGTAGTACTCAGGTCCTCTACCACTTGAGTCGTGCCTCGTTCCCTTTTATTTTAGTCTGTTTTTTAGATGGACTCTCTTGACTTTCCAAGCCTCAGACCATGATGTTCCAACTTCTGCCTCTGTGGTAGCTGGGATCACAGGCATGTACCACCATACCTGGCCCATTCCTGACTTTGATGAGGCAGGTTGTCACACTGGGGAGGCCTGTGTGGCAAGGACCTGAGGCCCTTGGTCAACAGCCTGAAAGACCTGAATGCTACCAACATTGGTCATAAGTTTGGCAGCAGATCAGTCTCCAGCCAAGACTTAGGATAAGACAGAGGCCCACTTGACTGTACATACATTCCTAGATCCACTGAGAGGCTAGCCTATGTTTTCTTCAATGTTTGGGGTAATTTATTACACAGCAACAGCTAGCTAATACAGTCAGCCTTCTATCTTAGATATTCCAGGCACTCTCCTGAGTTGAGTGATGTCCAGTGAGTACTACCTCACTTGGGGCATACGCTCAGGAAAGCAGCGTCCACTGTACCATTTACAGGCCAGGATACTGGCCTGTAAAGTGGTCATCATAGGGACAGTAGCTGAGAGTCAGACCCCAGAAAGAATGAACTTACATGAGGACAAAATGCAGCAGAGCCCAGCTCTAGTCCTGGAGCCCAACTCTGGTCCCTGACAGCATTCACTCACCCTAATTTCTTCTGAATGTCATGTGACACTGGTGTTATCACACTCAGATCTCATTAGATCCTAATGTGCACTCAGTATTTGAGCACTTTCTTTTTTCTTTTCTTTTTTTGGTGGCACTGGAATTTGAACTCAGGGCCTTATGCTTGTTAGGCAGGTGCACTACCACTTGAGCCACTCCACCAGCCCTTTTCTTGTGTTGAGTATTTTCTTTCCTTTTTTGCTTTTTAATTAGGACTTTTTTTGGGCAGTACTAGAGTTTGAACTCAGAGCCTCACACTTGCTAGGCAGGCATTCTACCATTTGAGCCACTCCTCCAGCCCTGTGTTGAGTATTTTTGAGATAGGGTCTTCCGAACTTTTTGCCTGTGCTGGCTTTGAACTGCGATCTTCCTGATCTCTGTCTCCTGAGTAGCTAGGATTACAGGCTTGAGCACTGTCTATGTGTCAGGCCCCTCAGATGGTCCTGTCAAGTGGGCAATAGAACCATTAAGAATTACTTGGGGCTGCGCACTGGTGGCTAATGCCTGTAATCCTAGCTACACAGAAGGCAAAGGTCAGGAGAATCATGGTTCGAAACCAGCCCCAGGCAAATAGTTTGTAAGACTCTTTATCTTGAAAAAACCCTTCACAAAAAAAGGGCTGGTGGAGTGGCTGAAATTGTAGGCCCTGAGTTCTCTTCCCAGTCTAGGGTCTGCCAGGAGATGAGTGGGCTCAAACATGAAGCAGAAAGATAAGACAATCAGGCTAGGAGAGCTGTCCAGACAGAGGGAAGAATAGATGCAAAGGCCCAGGGTCAGAGGAACATAGGAGCTGCGTAGAAGGGGCCACAGATGGGGGGGCATCTGGGGCCTCAGAATGTCTGTAAGAAGCATAGTGTCTTCTGTCATCAGGTGTAGGGAGGAATTCCAACTCAATGCTTAGGAAGCTTCCTGTTTTTACTTCCTGAGTAAAAGGAAGCTCTCTGAGACCTTGGCCTCTCTGGGCCTCTATTTTCTCATGTGTTAAATGGGAATAAGAACAGACCTTATCTGTCAAGCTGTGCAAAGTGCTTGGCAGACTGGGTGTGGTCTTGCATATCTGTAATTCCAGCAGAAGCAGTGCTAGGAGGATCTCCAGTTGGGAGCCAACCTGTGATACATAGGAAAACCCTGTCTCAAAAACAAAACAAAAGAAAGTGCTCTGAGTGGCGGGTGGCTCATGCCTCTAACAGTAGCTACTCTGGAGGATCATGGTTAGAAACCTGACCTGGATAAATAATTCACCAGTTCCTATGTTGAAAATACTCAACACGATAAAGGACTGGCAGAATGGCTCAAGCAACAAGAGCTCTTGCCTAGCAAGAGTGAGGCTCTGAGTTCAAAACTCAGTACCGCCAAAAAAAAAAAAAAAAAAAAAGAAGAAGAAAGAGCTCTGCAGGAATTGTGACATGGCCTCAAGTTCAGTAGGGAAAGAGGAAGTCATGTTTAAGAGCCAGAAAGCCAACCTGGCCTGGCGTGGGGTCCCATGAAGTAGAGCAGAGGAGGCCGCTGAGCCCCAGGGCCCACTGCCTGACCCCAGCAGCAGGCGCTGCTGAGAGTGAGCCTCATTCCGTGTAGGGCTGCAGCCTAACTTCCCCGGGATGAGGGACACTCCTGGGATTGGGTGCTGCCAAGTTCTCCCCCCCCCCCCCCCCGTGAGACTCAGGGTTGGGACATGAGATCATTCGAGTGAAGAGGGCAGCTCAGTGTACTGGTAAAAGTGGGGCTGTCAGCGTTCTACTTTGCTTCTAGCAGTCTCAGTTTCCTCCCCCCTGTAGAATAGGGTACCAGAAACCACTGCAGCCTATCCTGAAGATTAAATATTTTAAATATTCTAAGCATTGGGAAAATTCTCATCTCTCCATAGCCCTTTCTGGTGGGGGCTTCATGCGGTGATGACACAGGAGGAAACTGACGCAGCTGATGCAGGGCTAACTTCGCCAGGCGCACAGCCTTTGTGTGGCTCCGCGAGGAGTGCGCGCCTGGGCTGGCCCTGCTCCGCTGTCCTCCGCCAGAGGCCGCAGGGTGGCCGCGCGGTGCACACGCCCCGCCCGCCCAGCCGTTGTCCCCAAGTCCTTGCTCTCTCAGCGCCGGCTCCCGCCCCCGCCGGCCGCGACCGCCAAGCCCCACCCACATGGCCCCAGCCCCGCCTCAGATCTCCCAGAAGGCCCCGCCTCCACCAGAAAGCCCGGGCCTTGTCCCTGCTGGGCCCAGAAGGCCCTGCAGTCCCGCAGATCCCTGCGGGTCAGGAGGATTCCGCGAGGCCGCAGCCATGAGTGTCCCCGCCGCCAGCCCGCTCTTCGCGCCCGGCGAGGACTGCAGCCCTGTGTGGCGCGCGGCGCCCGCGGCCTATGACGCGTCTGACACACACCTGCAAATCCTGGGCAAGCCAGTGATGGAGCGCTGGGAGACCCCCTACATGCACTCGCTGGCGGCCGCCGCCGCCTCCAGAGGTACCCCCTCCTGGACGGACGGCGCGAGGCGCGGGGTAAACCGAGGCTGGGGTGTCCAGACCCAGGGACGCTGCAGGCGGCTGACTGGTCGATGAACACCTGCGCCTCTCTGTGCCTCAGTTTCCTCGCCTGGGGAATGGGACTGCCAGGGGGCAACAGAAACAGTAGAGGGGAGTGTTGCAGCAACAGGCGCCTGCTTGGGACGGGGGAACTTCGTCTCCTGGGGAAACACGCCCTAGTCCTGGAGCTGGGTCTTCTAACGTGCAACCTGAGGTGGAAATCAGGGGGGCGGCTCCCCATCTGTGGCCAGGCTGCCCAGAACTGGGGTAGGTTCCGCCCCACTGTGGCTAAGAATAGCTTGAGAAAGCTGAGCAAGGACGCAGCTGTCCTTTCGGTGGCCCTGTAGTCTCCGGTGTGGGAGCCTGGGGTTCCCCAGTACTAAGTGAGTCTCTCCAAAGACTTGTGGCCTGTGGCCTCTGGACGTTGGTGTTCCAACTTGGTAGATGGGCACATGCATTGTCCCATGCAAAGCCTTGCAGAAAGGGGCCTCCACCATGTGGTTCAGAGGGAAACAGCCCCTTCCCTCCCAGATGGCTGCAGGTTCCAGGTCCCAAAGCCAGGCCTTGCCCTTGCAAACCCCATGGTCAGCAGGGAAAGAAGGGGACAGAAAAGTAACCAACTGGAGAGATAAGGGTCAACAGCACAAACAGCGTGGGCAGGGGCTCAAAGTCCAATGCTCTGGCCCCAAAAGCTACTGCTTGGCTGGCCACCCTGTTTGGCTGCTGGCCACGGCCCACACTATTCCCTTCTCAGGATTGCGGTGTTCTGTCCACCTACAGTGCCCTCCTAGCTAGATGTCACATGGGGCAAATGTGACTCACAGCCAGGGTCCCGCCCCTGTGTCCCTTCCATTGGCAGTTCCCCAAACTGGGGCCCACTCTAATGCTTGGCGCCCTTTGTCCTCCAGGGGGCCGGGTCCTGGAGGTGGGCTTCGGCATGGCCATTGCAGCCTCGAGACTGCAGGAGGCCCCCATCGAGGAACACTGGATCATCGAGTGCAATGATGGCGTCTTCCAGCGGCTTCAGGCCTGGGCCCTGCGGCAGCCACACAAGGTGCCCTGTGCCTGCAGGCCCAGCCTGGGGGCAGAGGCCTAGCTTCTCAGAGGGGGCAAGGCCTTGGGCAACATGGGGTGGGGTGGGGTAGGGGTGGTCTCCTCTGGGAGTCCCCCTGCCCCTCCCTTTCAGTAGGTGGGGAGACAGTGGGGTTCTCTCTGACCCTCAGCCCTCTCTCTTGCTCTCTCCTTTCCAAGGTCGTCCCCTTGAAAGGCCTGTGGGAGGAGGTGGTGCCTACGCTGCCGGACAGTCACTTTGACGGTGAGGAAATATAAGCCCAGTAAGGGGGACCTGCTGGCCTTCCAGCTCCAATCTGGGGACTTCTGCTTGCAATGACAGTTAGCCCCTCCTTTGCTTGTGGATGATTTTCTAAACACATCCTCTGATGTGTGCTTGGGGACAGAGCATGGGGAGGGGGCAAGGACATACAAGGGCACATGCATAAATAAGCACACATACACAGGGCCTGGAACACAGGAACTTAATTGGACTGTGGAGAGGCGGCACTGAGTGTCAAGGGCAGCTCCAGGGCTCAGACCCACCTCACAGTGCAGCCTCTGAAGCTCTGGGGCCAGCGAAGTGAAGCTGGGCAAGGCAGTGGTGACCCTGACTGGCAGGCTTGTGTCCTCTTGCAGGTATCCTTTATGATACGTACCCCCTATCGGAGGAGACCTGGCACACACACCAATTCAACTTCATCAAGGTAGGACACAGTGCCCTGGGCACTGTCAGCAGATGGACACCTCTCCTTCCACTTCTTCCTCTGACTTGCTGGGGTGTGGGGGCCCACACTGCGCACACCACAGTGCCTCCCTCCTGATCACCGAACCTGTCCTCAGAACCACGCCTTCCGCCTGCTGAAAGCTGGAGGTGTCCTTACCTACTGCAACCTCACCTCCTGGGGGGAACTGATGAAGTCCAAGTACTCAGACATCACCACCATGTTTGAGGTGCGATCACCTGGGACCTGCTGATGGGCTTTACCCCAAAGCCCAGCAGTGACCTTGGGGGTGACTTGGGGAGGACCTCTTTGTCTCACAGGCATCAGGGGTTGAGCTCTGGGGTGGGTTGGGCTGTGTTGTGACTTTTCCACTGAGAAATCAGGCAAGGTCTGGGCTGGCAGAGTGGCTCAAGTGGTAGAATGCCTACCTAGCAAGTGTGAGGCCAAGTTCAAACCCCAGTGCCACCAAAAAAAAGTAAAAATCAGGCAAAGTCTGAACAGCACTACCACTTCCCATGTTTCCCCAGTACCCTCCTTCACCTTTTCAGCTATGCTTTTTTTTTCTTTTTTGGAAGTACTGAGGCTTGAACTCAGGGCCTTGAGCTTGCTACCAATGTGCTCTACCATTTCAGCCATGCCCCCAGCTCTTTCTGCTTTAATTTTTCAGGTAGGGTCTCTCATTTTTGCCCAGGGCCTGCCTGAACCTCTTATCCTCCCACATAGCTGTGATCACAGGTGGGAACCACCATGCACAATTTGTTAAGATGAAGTCCCACTAACCTTTTGCTCTGGGCTGGCCTTAACCTTGATCCTTCTGATCTCCACCTCTCAAGTAACTGAGATTACAGGCATGTACCACTGCTCTGGGCCTAGCTATGCTTATTTCTGAGCTGCTGTCCTAAAAGCCCACAGAGGTCTTCTGAGAGCCTACTGGTGCCAATAGAGCAGCTGCCTTCCAAAATGTGAGTTAGCTAGCAGCCTACATGTCCT